>NW_016690291.1:1584101-1650622 GCF_001604755.1 Lepidothrix coronata
CAGTTCAGCGCACGCTGTGTCTCACCTAAAAAATCCACTGCGCAGGCTCGAAGGGTTAATGACCTTTCCCAAATCTTCGCTCGGAAGACTGGCCATTATTACTGGTTGCCCTAGATTATGAGCATTATTTTAAATTTGAATGTGCTGCCTGAGTAATTTGGATTGAAGAGGAAGAGGGGTAAAGCACTCTTAGTTGCTTTCTTACATGTTTGTAAAAGCTGGGTAGCACATAATGGTGCAAGAATGGAGGTACCCGGAAAAAACTGACAGTTGACGCAAAGCCAGGTGAAAATTCAGCCTCTGAATAATTTATTAAAGAAACAAGATTGAATTTACTCTAAATTCCTTAAATGCTTGTGGTGTGATCCTGTATCCCAAGTCTCTGAGGTAGATGCCCTCTGGACTTTGTCCATTTGAGTTTACTAGGCTTTGACTGTTCAAACCTATTAAAACATAGGCTGGATGCAATATTACAAAGGTATTAATAAACATTTATTTACAACTCAGATGTGGTCATCAGCTTTGTAAGAACATATGGTGTTATTTACAATACCTTTTTGAATGAAATTGCAGGAATGAACATACTATGTATATGTGCATATCTGTGCCTCTGCATGTGATTAATACATGGTTTGCTAAAGAGTAAAGCATGCTGTTAGAATTTGGTGTCTAATGTGGGTTAACGAGAGTTATAGTAGCTGACCAGGGAGGGTGAGACCAGACCATCTCCAGAAGTCCCTTAATCATGTTTTTATCCAACAATAAAACTTTTTTATTATTAAATAACTACTATAAGTTAGAGAAGCATGCAGGTCAGGCCCTCAGTACCATGCAAATCCTGGTTGCAGTTGTTTGTTGGGGTCAACATAACGGGTCACTGACATCTCTGACAGCCCTGGTAAGCTCTGCCAGTCTAGCAGGAGTCACTCCAGGTTCATAAAGGCTTCTGAATGACATGTGACATTGCCTTTTTTCATGGGTTGCTTATGATCTCTACAGCATGACAATATTTCCTGACAGTTAACTTCGTACTATAATTCTCTGCATTTATGAAAAGTCTTTCATCAGGGGATCTCATAGAGCCTTACAAGAGATGGATTTTGTTTTTTAATATAGTAAGTTTACATAAAAACAGATTTCATGTACTGACTCTGCTGCATTACTCAGTAGTCAAACCTATTTCTTTTTTAATAAGTATGTCCCGTTTAACTATCTCTCATCACCAGAATTGAATGAATTTCTGTCTGCTTTTTCTCTGTTCTCTGGAGGAATCTGTCAAGAGTAGAGTAAATGACATTCATATGTGCCAAATAACAGCACAGGACCACTCACAATCTAAACTTTCTTAAGTAGAGATCCAGTGAGAACAAAAGGGTGAAAACCAAAAAGTCTCTTTCTCTGAAGACTAATTAGTTAAACCTGTAGGGAAAAAGAAAACCAACAAAAGTCTACACAAGTAACTAGAGTCCAGTATACCTGTTTTTTAGAGGATACTTAAGGATAAACACGTGAGAAGCCATTATTAGTACGTGGATCTCCTTTGTCAATATATTTAATTTAATTGAGCTAACTCTTGAAATCAGCAGACCCATTTTTTTTAATTCTGGCTGAAAATACTTTTTACCATTACTATAGTACATTCTTCTCAGTAATGGGTGATTTCTGCATGGTTTTGCTATGACAGAAGTAAAGATGTGACCAAGTACAGGAAGAGCTCTGTGTCACAAATTCAATAATTTCTAGATTTTTTTCTTTTTTAATGAGGAATGTCACTTGATGTCAACTAATGAACAGGCCCCCAGGACAATTTAATGTCCCCACCAGTAAATGTTAAGCTTCCTGTTTAAGACAGGCCTGACAACGTCATCATTAACAGCCATGCCAAAATCCTAAGGAACATCAGGAAGTTCTCTTTCTAAAAATTAAAAATTCTTACATGCTAACATCAGTCTACCATGAGGTGATCAAAAAGAGGTGTATGCTTATAGTAATTCATGGACACATAAACTGTTCCAAAAGCTATTTTTCTCCCTTTTCAATTATTACATAGCCCAAAGGTGCCCACAGATTGCACAACAATCAATAGATTACTGGTTAAATCAGTTTAATATCTCCTCATGGTGTTTCCATTATATATATATTGCAGGTGATGACATTGGTGCAACATCATAGAGATTTAGGTTTTAACTTCTATTTAAAGACCTAATTGTCAGTGGTTTCAGTGGAAAGAAGGCAATTAAACAGGATTTAGGCATTTAATTCCCTTAAGGATGTAAGCCATTGTCTTTCCGCAGTAGACAGATTACCATCTCTCTCCCAACAGTTCAGTGTTGATGATTTTAGCTTTTGGCTCTACAGGCTCTGTGAAAGTTAGTTATTATATTTGATCCAGAAATTCTAGGAGAAATTTGGATCATTATCAGCTATATTTAGCAATCCACTTGTAAAGCATGAATAACTCCACCATTAGAAAAACTTTATCCTAATGTCTGCACACGGACAAATAGAGCTAAGAAGCTCATGTGAAACTTCCCACATTTAATTTTTGTTCTGCTACTTCATATTTGTACACTTTTGCACATACATTGAAGCACTCTGAAACTGGAAAAAAAAATATTTTTCTTTTTGTCCCATCTGGCAACTATTAAATTTGCAGATGTTTGAACTTTACAGAGACCTAAAGTTATTGGAAAGACTCTTACTTGGGCTTTGGATTAACATCACATTAGAACTATTTCTTATGCAATAGGAAGAGTTTCTTGACATTTAACACACTGAATCACCAGAGTGTAGTAATTTAAGAAATTGGTTACAAATGGAGTTAATCTAATCTCACTTAAGGAGCTTCTCAGTTAAGAAGATCTGATTCCCCTTTCAGTGGGGTCATCTTGCCAGACTCTACTTAAAATCAAGCTCAGAGAACCATGGAAAACAAATGTCTCTGAAGGCTACTTTAATAGTTTGGAGTCAGATTTTGACTACGTGGAAAATGTTACTAACCTGTCTACAGTTCAATTCAAGTCTATCCTCATAAATGTTGCACAACTAAGAGTTCCCTTTGCCAGACTGAGTAATCCCCCATGTACAACATCCTCCATGAACATTTGGGTGGTTTACATACTGGAGTTGAGAAAGTCCCTCTTCCAGAGCTCTGAGTAAAGCTTTTTGGATAACAATTTTTTTTGTGGATACATTATCACATCTTCTGAACCAAATCCTTCTTCACCATTTCAGTAGTTCCCTGTAGTTAGATGAATTATTCTGTCACTACTGCTTTTCTGAAGTCTTTTGCCTCTTTTTTGTTCCCCTTGCCTACCAGGCTTCTTTGTAATTTGCATATGTTAGTCTTTGTCTGCCTCATTTGCTTAATTAAGAATATGCTTCTGCTCTACTAATGAGAACAAAACCCAACTTCTAAAGAGCTTGTGAATGTAGAATGGAGAAACTGTCTTATGATTCTAATTCTTGGAAAGCAATCTATTCTCCGGCACAGGATTAATATTAATGTTAGAAGCAAGAACCTTCTCATGCCTCAAGATATGAGAAATATTCCCTATGCTATTAACTATGCTATAGGAACCTTGACAATATACAAGCCACCATCAGAAGGCTGAAGATCAACACTTTCAAATCTGGGTGCCTCAAGGTAATTACTTTAAGCTGCTTCTATTATAGGTCAGATTTTTATGCTGGTACCACATACATACCACACCCTCTCTTAATGGAAGCAAAGAAACATGTATGTGTTCACAACACCTGAAAATGAGGCAACCCTATTTTGAGGCCTACATGGCATTCCTTAACGCAGCTTTGACAATTTTAGCTTGGATTCAAGCTGTTAAAAATCAGAGCACAGCGAATTCAAGCAAGTGAATGGTACAGGAGAGCTACTGCATCCCAGAGGGCTGTATCTTACAGTGTGCATGTCACATGGCAGTCAAAATTATTCTGGCTCTCACCAGTGGCATCAGTGGTATGTTACAGGGAGCAGAGACTAGGTCATCAGCGAAACGTGACAACTATAAATGGAGTGGCTGACTACCAGCTGCAAAACCAGCATGTAGAAAAGAGCACCATGACTCAAAATAAAATGCTGATGTCAAAATTGAATCCCATATATGGCATCAAGAGCTTCAGCAAATGAAGGACACTGTCTAACCCTCAGGGGTATCCCAGGTACACGAACGACAGCTGGAATCCAATGAATTTTTTAAAAGTTCATGTTTGGCCATAATACCTTTTTTTTTTATTTTTAATAGCTAAAACTCCTTGTATTATGAGAAACTTCATTTTTCTTTGTCTCCAGTATACTCTCACATTTCTCCTCATGTTGATAACAGCACTGTAACCAAATATTACAGCCTTTCTTGTCAGACCAAATCAACATTTAGGAGGGAATATGTTTCGTTTATAGCTGCATCTCACTACAGACAGTGCATAATAGATCTCCGGGAAGAACAGAAGCTTTCCTGGTTTAGAAGCTATGTATTCCTTTTGTTGTTGACTACTACAGGTACAGTTTCTCCTGTGCATGGCAGTAGATCTGGAAACATTGCTAACAAGAGTATCTACAGCATAGCAGTCATCATAACAAGTGTATAAGGTGTTCTATTACATGACAAGTCACTCTTGTAATTCCATATATGGTAAAGATCCTTTTTATGCCACTTAAGCTTGTTTAAAAAGAGGGGATCTTTAACTGCTCAACAATTGTTGCCATTGTAAATTGCCTTATTTAATTTGATTTAGGCTGCTGTGAAATACAGAGGTATAAATAGATATGGTTTCCTGAGCCTCCATTACATCTGTTTCAGTCAGGATAATTTTCAACAGAGTAAAATAGAGTAACCCATACCCTTTATAATGTTGCAGGCACCAGTCAAGCTATGTGCTCAAAGACATCACATTCAGGTAATGCTACACGTAAATTTACAGGGAAATTTACAGTACTCCCAGGTGGTTTACACTTTATGCCTTTAACCAGGAAAACAATTGCTTTTCTTCTTACTTAAGGCAATTACAGAAAGTATTCTAATGTATATGCCATTTTAAGTGTTACCTCTGTAAGTGACTGAATTCAGTGAAGGAATTCGTCTGGAAGTTAGCCAGAAGCAAAGAATTCCATGGGTTAATTATGCACCATTCCTTCTATCTCTTCTAAATCAATTGCCTCTTGATTTCAATGTCTGTCCCCTTAAGAGGGTGAGAAGGATCTAATTGCCTCCCTGTGGACCACTTGTGACTGCCTATCCCCGTGAAATTCACTTTTACAGTCCAGTGCTGTATTTGCAATTTAACTTGATGGAAACTCCCTCCTTCCCCCTTCTTGTTAATTATTTTGTCATCTCCTCAGATTATTTCTGATACATTTCCTAACAAGATGTTCGAATCAGAACGCTGTATTATTGATGAAAATGCATACGGGGCTGATACAACAGGTTTAATTTCTTTCTCCTCCTCCCCCCCAAAAAAATTTACATATAATTTTTCTTTCTTCTACACACTGAAGGTACTAGAGAAACAAATTTTTGTCAATGTTACTGACAAAAACTACCTTTGTTGAGGTAGAATTTAGTTTAATAACGTTATATCCTTGTAGTACTAATAGCTCCAGGTAAAGCTATATTGATTCAAACGTAAAGACAGCTGTAGCTTCTGGAGAAGTGGGACTAGCAATAGTATTTCAACAGATAAGCCTGTGTTTCAGAGCATATGAGATTAACATTATATATCTTGGAGAAGAGCACAGAATTTAAAAGTCCATATATGAATGATCCTCAGCCTAAAGGGCCAACAGCCTTTTAGGGCTCCCACAGTTTTTTCCAACAGACTGAGGTCAGAGAGAGACACGGATTCTACAACCATTCCTTATTGCTGGGGCATGTGGAGTGCATGAGTGGTTACTATTCCAATTGTCTCACGACATTCAAGCTTTCCCTCAGATTTTCCCTTGGCTCTCTGACAAAGCCAAGAACCTGTAAAAGTGGGAAATAGCCAAGGCTTAGCTCTGTAACAGCTGAAGCTAATGTAAATCTGTATTGCTGGTTTTGAAATCTTCCTGCATCCATTTAACAATATTCTTTTACTTAAAAACCAACCTGGCAACAATTTCATTTGTTTTGGTCCAGTTTGGGTCTCACATCTAGGAATGGAAACACATGAATGCCAGTATCTGAGCAAGAGATGGGGGAATAAGGGGTCGCCTGGGGAAACAAGTGTGGGATTGCAGCAAACCAGGAGATTCTCTTAAACTGCAGGGAACTTGATCTTCACCACCTGGAACAAATTCTGATCTTACAAAGGTCAGCAGAACCAGAATTTCACACTAATTCTTAGTATGCCTTTTTATATATTGAATTATCATGTTGCTTGCTACAGTACTTTTAAGAAGATAGTAACTCACACTATTATTTTTTTTACCTTTTAGTGTATTTCAGTATACTGGGTTCAGAAAATATTCATCATAGTCTGTCTTTTATCACTGATTCGATGATCAGCATTCTGACACTGACCCCACGTGAATCTAGCTGGAATAAAAATTCAGTATTCAGAGTCTTGTTGGTATTTGTAATAAATGTATTATTAATAATATATAATTCCTAAAGAACCCACATATTGACATCCGGTGATTTCTAAAATGTTGTTATAATAGCAGCAGATATGATGTGTAACATTAATTCTCATTTCAAACTTCTTGTTTCATTCCTGTTTGACTATTTGGGAGCAGATTTCACTATTTAGACCTTAAAACATGGAGAAAAACCAGCTGCAGCCTGGAAGAAAAACAAAACAACAATCAAAACACAGCACGAAGAAGTATTTTATTTAACATTCCTTTTAGAAAAGCTGATGGCTACTCAGCATCAGACAAAACTTGTATATAAATGCAATGCTATGCTAAGCGATGCGGAAATACCAAGACTGTGAATTACTTTCTAAGGAGTTGTTAACACGTGCCCGAGGCTATACTGCTGAGTTGCAAATATAAAGGGCGTGTTTTCATCAGTATTCAAGTCATCTGTTAGTGAGCAAAGGAGAGCAGTAAACAAAGGTAAGAAACCGCAAAAAGTTGCTACGAATTTTTAGAAATTCCATGTGCTGAGAAATGCAACAGCATACTCTTTGATTTTTCATTACTTTCTTAGCTAATGCTCTGAAGCGCAGCCATAAGTTCACATACTTTCCTCACAGAAACTTACATTCTTTCTGGCCCAGAGCCTTAAGCATAACATTAGTATTCAACTCTCAATACGTGGACACCACCTTTGATATCACATGCCTAATGGTATATATCTACATTCCCTGGAGAACTGAGGCTGCAGGTTATGAAGCTTCTGGAATAGAAATTGATCCGTACATGTTTCACAAGCCACTCTATATGTACCTCTGATCCACTAAGTAAAGAATATGAAGTACATAATAACATTTGAGCATTCTCTAAAGCAACCTAATATGATGTCCATGACATCACTGTGTATTAATGCTATGAAGATGAAGCATTCTTGAAAAAGATGTAGTTTCCAAATAACTGATACATGTTTTAGTATGTGTCCAGCCCAGGGACAGCAGGCTTTTCCATCTCCACTTGTACGCAAACTGCCATTGCAGAGAGATCTGCAACGTAGGCACTCAAGAGAAGAGCTCCAGGACCAGCTGGGAGCTGTAACTTCTTCAACTATTCCTAATAAATCTGCAGCCAAATATAAGTCAGCTGTGATTCCCCAAGAGGTTTAGCACTTGCAGCTTGAGCTTGCTGAAGATGTCTGTTCAAAAATACCCAATACTTAAAACTACGTGTGGAAACATGAAAAAATTTCTTAGCTCTTCTAATAATAATAATGGCCAGTCTTCGCGAGCGAAGATTTGGGAAAGGTCATTAACCCTTCGAGCCTGTGCAGTGGATTTTTTTTTAGGTGAGACACAGCGTGCGCTGAACTGAGCCCACCCTTTAATCCTGAGGTTCATCTGCCGGGGCCGAGCAAGCTTGGACAGTGGCAGTGAGGGTCTCAGGACATAGGTTTGTTTAGAGAGACCTTCTCTTAAGCTCCATCTGCCCAGGGGGCCGGGAATCAAACCCGGGTCGCAGCGATGAGAGTGCTGCACCCTAACCACTAGACCACCAGAGGCCCCCTTTAGCTCTTCTAACCAGGTTATTAAAAACTAAGTCAAATCTTCGCAAAAGGAAAAGTAACAACTCATGAATTCAATTCCCTGAAGAATGGAAACTTCAGGAGTACCATGCTGAGTCTTATTGAGAAGATCCAGACTTGGACTTCTTGCCTCTCAAATACTTGAGGTGCCTGAAAAAAAAATCTTCTGAAACTCTGACTCCAGATTTTTCACAGCAGTTTCTGCAGACATACTTGCTACTTCCAAGCTATGGCCATCATTTGGACTTTTATGAGAACTTAGTGAATAAGATACCTATAATGCATTAGCTACATAATTTCAAGCAATTATCAAATTTGTATTAAAAATCTTAGGAATGTAAGTAGAGGTCAGTGCTTTAAGAAACTACAAAGGCAGTCCTTGGAAGTAGGTAAAATACCTTCTATGAACTAATGTAGTTGCAAAAATGTAAACAAGATTCTGGGCATGTTAAGATTTTATTTATATACATAAGAGATAATACAGCTTTGATTCACAAAAACTTCTAGAATCTTCCTTTCATCTTAGCATGAAATATTGACATAATAAATACATGCAGATTCATGTATTTCTGGAAGATCCTATCAGGTGAAGGGAAAAAAAATCTGGTTTCATATGGATAATTTGCTTTTTAATGGACATAAGGCAATCGACTGAGAGAAATATAACTCTCTGAATGCTGAACATGGCAAAAACCCAAATACATTTAGCACAGAAGTGAAAAGCACAGAAACTTCTTTCAGCAATCCTAACATAGTTGTGAGCAGCCTTTACTGCCCCTTAAGCAGAGTGGCTGCACAGGCCAACTCAAGACAGGTTCTCAGAAAATTTCAGCATCCTTTCAACCTGAAATGTTTACACCACTCGACATGAAAGGCTTCATACCCTTGTACTGCAATGATGTTTCTTTCTGCATTTGAGAATCTGAAGCTTTGTTTCTCTTCCTCCCTCCCCCCTTCCCCCCCCCCAAGCTGTTCTCCCAGCCCCCAAAGGAGAATCCCACAGGGCTCCCTCATGCCTGTTTTACAGGTCAGTGGGCCAAGAACACACCAAAAGCATTGCTATTATTATACACTGTATTCACATTCTGTGCAAGGCAGTCCTGTCATACCCATCTATCCTGATGCTTTTTCCCCGTTTGATATGAAAAACTCACTTTATAAATGAAGTAAGATAAAGGGACAAAAGCACAAACCAGCACACATTTCATGGGATTCTGCCCATTAGATATGAATGGCTTGTCTGTATCATGGCGAACTGATGATATACTCATGATTTGTATGAATTGGAAGGAGAGGAAAAATACAATTTATCCAAAGTTATATAGGAGACATGAAGGACTCTATGTGGTTCAGCTTAATTTAAGCTGACATCCAACTTGGCCTCGGGGGACAAACTGGGAGATAAACTTGCAGCTTGTAAAGCATCTCAGCAGCATCTCGAGTTGAACGACATAAAACCATGGGATATTAATAATTATATCTAAGGGATGAAGACTGATTTAAAGGAAACAGTGTGGACAGGAATTGCCATCCAAACACCTCCCAGATGAGAAACTCAAGGATCAGAGGACCTGCATCGCCTCAGTTGTAGGAGGTCACTACAGCAACTCAATCCCTGCTGACAAGGGCGATGGCTCACAAGCAAACACAAAGGTCTGTCCCCTTGAAGGCGCACACCCGGTATCCCCACAGCCTCCGCTGGGACAGACTCCCCTCAGCCGCCACGTTCGTAGGCGACGCGGGAGCCGCACGGAGAAGGGCGGAGCTGGGAAAGGGGCGGCCTTGCAGGTGGAGGGGCTCGCCCCGGGCTGCTCCTCCACACCCATCCCCTCAGGATGAGCGCGGATTTCCCCCCGGAAGCAGGGCGGGTTTCCCCTCTCCTCACCCACCGCCCCCCGCACGGCACCGCGCTCACGACGCGCGCGCGGACCCTCCCGCCGCGCCCTCGCTGCGCACGCGCCGGCCCGCGCACGCACCCGGGCGGACCCGCGGCGGGGCGCGGCCCCCGCGCGCACGCGCAGCCCGCCCGCTGCCAGGCCGGGCATTTTGCCGCCGTGTGGCGCCCGCCCGGCCCCGGCCCCGGCCCGCCCTGCGCGCGGGTCCCCCGCGGGGCGGGGCCGCCTCCGAGGCCGCCCCAGCGCGGCCCCGCCGGGCCCGGCCGAGCCCACGGCATTTCCGGGGGAGGGCGCGCGGCGCGGGGCTGGCGGGGAGCGGCGCGGCGCGAGCAGAGTTGACTATATATGGTCAAAGGCAGGGGAGAGCGGCGCGCGGCGCGGGCGCTTCCTGGTTGTGCCGCCGGCGCCGAGCGGGGCTGAGCGGCCGCACCCGCACAGGCCGGTCCGGTCCGGTCCTGCCCGCGCCCGCCGCCCGACCCTGCCCCTGCCCCTACCCGGCCCTCCCGCCGCCGCCCGGACAAGCGCTCGAAGATGCCGTACGAGATCAGTAAGCTGGCAGGGGCGCCGGTGCCGGGAGGGGAGGGGATGGGGATGCGGATGCGGGTGGGGAGCGCCCGGCGGCCCCGCAGGATGGCGCGGAGCTGGCGGCGCCTCGCTGACAGCAACAAGTGACGGCGGCTGCCGGCAGGGCAGGGCGTGTGCTGGTAACGGGGAGCACCTTTCCCTTTTCATTTATTTATTTTATTTTATTTTTTTATAATTTATTTTCCTTTTATCCCCCTTTCTCCCCCCCTTTTTTTTTTTTCTCGTAGAAAAAGTGTTCGCCAGCCTCCCGCAGGTTGAACGAGGCGTTTCCAAAATTATCGGAGGTGATCCTAAGGGCAACAATTTTCTCTATACCAATGGAAAATGTGTCGTCATCAGAAACATTGATGTAATGTATCCTGATTTATTCTGCTTCCTAGTGTAAGGCTTTCCCTAAGTTTCATTTTGCCTCGATGCCCCTCCTTTAGCAGCCTGTGCTTCATTCTCTGGGTGGTTTCAATCGAGGTCACAGATCTGTGATCAGCAGCAGGGGAATAAGCAGCGTGCATGACTCAGGCATAAAACCATGGGCAGCGGCTGTAAAAACCTGTAGAAAATCTCAGTAAATGTACAGTTCTCTCCCTCTTTGCACAGGACTTAGAGATGAGAGACTAGTCTATTCTGGTTGGCCCTGTTTATCTTCTTAGGTATCACTATTATGAAGTTCAGTGCTGTGTTTGCCTAATAAATGAACTCTTCCCTCTTTGCCATTTTGGGCCTTTAGCCTGTAAGAGAAGCATGTAAATACTTGCAAACCCGTGTCTTTAAACGCGTTAGTCCTTTAGCTCCTTTCGCCCACCACCCCAGCCCCGAACTCTGGCAATCAAAGTAGTTGTCAGTTGTTGGACTCCATGACAAGCTGAGTGTGAGTTCCCAGCCCTGGCCACAGGGAATTTTACTCATCGATTAAATATTGGAATGCCCCAGTTAATGTTTTCAGTAGTGTGGAGGTTTGGGTGTTTTTTTTTCCTCTCTGGTGGCATCCCTATGAGAAGTATGGAGGAAGCATTATGTGTCGAGGCTGTTGTCTTGCTACTGGTTTTCAAAAAATACAGTTCTCCAAAGTGATTGCTTGTTCTTTAGATAATCAAATTCTTCCCTAGATTTACTTTCCTCCTGCAGATTTGGCCTGCAGTGGGGAGAGCTGCAGGGGGAGGGGCAGGACATACCTCTCTGGAATTTTTAGGTCTCCACAACAATGGATTTGTTTATGGCTGCTTCTGTAAATCACCTTTGTAAACTGAGCCGATTCCCTGTTTTATCTCATCACCCCCCACTATATTCAGACACTTCATTGTCATGCCATAATAGAGAAGTGCTGCTAATAACTTAATTCCTTGCAGATTTCTTGTTTGCTATCAATTTAAATTTATCCACTTAAAACCAAAAATAAGCTCATGCTCTGGTTTCAGTGTCTCAGTATAATGTTGTTGTAATAGTGTTTTGCTCTTGGTATCAAGAAAAGTTCGAGTTTCTGAAACCAGAAGCCTCAGTTAAACACTGTAATGGCACACAGTGTGATGAGAGAAGAGAGAAAAGCCACTCTGCTTACGTTACAGTTTCTGCCCAAGTCATGCATGCTGACCTCCTCCCTTGCAATGTCATTAATGCTCTTCTGAATTATTTTTTTTTAACCTCTTTGGAGGTTAAATTGAAAGAAAGCAATTTGCTTGTCCTAAAACAGCTCACTGAAGATTTGCCCAATGCAAATGTGAGTCCCAGTATGAGCCAGGGGTGTAGGGCACGGGGCATGACCTTAGTATAGGAGAGGTGGGATTGTGGGAGTTCAAATGTAGACTGTTAAGGCTCTCGAGGGAAGTTGAGGATGGAAGTCGTGAATCTTTCTGTTTTATGGTACAATTCATGCTGATATGCAGACTTGCCTAACTGGCAAGGGGAGTCTGCTACTGTTAATAATTGACATGTGACTACAAAATGTGTTATAGTAGTGACACAAAAACTGATCAAACCCTGTACTATGGCTTATGTGTCGGAGAATGTTGCAATTTGTAACCTGACATGCGTGTCCACTCTTAGTTAAGAGCCATGCCTTCTCTAAATACTGTATGTTATAATTGTTTGCAACAACCAAATGAAATGCTGGAAAGTCTGTGTAATGCCTCTGTGAACAGTTCTCCAGTGGGATGGTCATGCTCTAATTAAAAAAACAGGTCATCAAAATGCAGTGATCACCTTTCTCTCTTAAGTCTAAAGCTATCTAGCATTAGCTAATCAGTGGTGATGAATATAGGATTCAGGGTTAATGCCTGATCTTTGAACATGATTTAGAGACTTCCTTTAACAAGTAGTTCTGGAGCAGCACTGGAAAAGCGCTGTGAAAAAGACTAGTGATATTTGTAAGGTTTCATACGTCATTAATATTTTATTGTCTTCATGGGTCTAAGACTACTTTGAAGCTTGGAACTGAAACTGCTCACTTTCATATGTGGCTCTGGTTTCAGTGTTCGAAATAAGGCACATAAGCTCACTCTGCTTGTTGAATCTAGTATTAGCTACTGCATTTGTCCCAGCTCACATTATAATCTTCTCCTAAAATATATTTTTTAAAGTGTTCTTTGCGGGGTGGGCTTGATACGAAAGACATACGAGTTAGAAAACTGACTTTACAAGGAGAAATAATGTTACCAAATAAAGAACATATGATTTGACAGCTCTAATTTATTACCTGGTTTCTGGAATATATACCATACCTTAAATTTGGGACTCTTATCTTTCGTTTAACTCTTTAAGTCAGTCTCAGCTTAGTTTTCTGGACTCTTGAAGATTCTTGCTGTAAAATATCAGCTATTTATAACAAAGCATGGAGGGTTTTGAGCTCCCTGAACATGTAGGTAATGCAGCTATAGAGTAGGAAAAACATTATCTTGTCTTGGTTAGATAAAATCCAGTTGGACACAAAATGGAGAGGGATGTGCATGCTGTAAATGCAGATGGTTGTGACTTAAGTAGGGCTGTAATGCACTCAAGCAATGCATAAAAACAGGAATGAAAAAGAGCTACTTCTTGCGTGAGCAAGCTGTATTCTGTCTCCTGAGATGTAACTAATGCAACTGCAAGAACGTGGTTTGTGAGCAGGAGACTGCTTTCTAACACAGAGCGGGTGTTTTAGTTTTTCCTGATTGGATGACTGAGTCATACCATAACATCAGGTGGTTTTCTGGTTCAATTGAATAAATCTGTGTTAATTATAGCAGTTAAAGCGGAATTTTGTTTTGACCATATGAGTCAAGTTTCTGAAGCTAGAGCATACCTGTTGGGAAAAAACATTTCTGAAGAGTAGTATATTACTGTTGTGGCACTACATTTAGGAGGGATGCAGAATGGCTTTTTATACAGTTAATTTGAAAACAGTTTTTGCCTTAATGTCATCCTTGTTTTGATTTGTGTGGCACCTCTGTCATGTAACACTACTGATCTGCTGACACACTGAGTCAGTTTTGTTGTCCAGTGTGAAGCATCTGAAAATATGGTCAAGACCGAAGAGATAAAATTATGATGGAGTGCGATGAATTCCTTTCCGAATTCCTGTACAGCTCTAGATACAAGGGAGAATGCCTTTTCCTGTGCTGGTCTGCTGGCTTTATAAGCAGATTGCAATCAGCAGGAAAGAGCAAGCCTGATACACTTCATTGGTCACTAAATGATTTTGAGTACATGGTGATGATTAACAGCCATGTATTATGGTTAACTATATGCTTAACTTTGATGCTTGACTACAGTAGAACTTTGGATGTGTGCTGCAAAGCACAGTTCATGTTTAGTATTCTACTTGGGTAACTGCTTTATCCCTGGGCCAGCCCCAGAAAAGAGCCTGACACTTGGCCTGTTATTTTTGGAGAGAGTGTTTGTCAGGTATTGGAGAGGAAAGGGTCCCAACATTTCAGGCTGTTAAGAGGAAATCCTTTAATTGTGTCAGTTGTTAGAAATTATTGTGTTGTTTCAGTGGTACTGGAGAGGAATGTTCTGCAATGTGTACTGCACTTCTCAGTTTTAGACAATTGCTCAATTTAAGCTGGAAGGATGTGAGAGAAGGAGCGTGAGGAGAAATTCTGAACTTTATCTTTGAATTTCTGATTTTATTCCTTTGAAAATGAGAAAATACAACTCTAACTTTTTTTCCCCCCTTTAAAATAGAATCCTGCAATTGCTGACATCTACACTGAGCATGCCCACCAGGTTGTAGTGGCCAAGTATGCTCCCAGTGGATTCTACATAGCATCTGGAGGTAAAGTATCAGTGTGTGTGCTGCATGAAATGTGTGGACAGAGATATTAAAGTTACTGGCAAAATAGTAGTAACACTTTGCATGTGTGTATGGAATATGCAGAGTCAATGTGACGTGCTTCAGTGGAATTTTATATACGTGCCTGAAGGAGGAACAATTCCTGTAGTTGTTCCTCTAACCTCTTTCTCAGGCAGTGAATTTAGTGACATTCTTGGTATTTTTAGAATTTATTATTTAAATGGAAATGAACTCTAATTACTTAGTGTGATGAAGACTTGTGTAAATGAAGCACAGTGAAAAGTTATTTCTGAAATGCTATTGTTTCTGTTTGTTAACAAACTTCGATACTTATTGAGCAGGGGAGGGATTCTAAAAGAGTGTATACTTCTTTCTTCCTGACCAAACTTAGCAAGACTTACAACTTTTGTTACCTTTGTAACCTGAACTAAAAAATATTTCTTTGGTAAGTTAGTAGGGAAACAGACTAATTCTCAGTTTCCATATAATGCACGTGAATCAATAGTCTGAGAATGGGCAAAATGAATTTCTACAGTATGAATTTCCTGTATTGTTAGCAGAAATGACTACAATTTTTGACTTCCAAAGAACTAAACAAACCCTTTTTAATAGAAGTTTGCTTCATATAATTAATATTTTTTCAGGATGTACAGTTGAAGAATATTGATAAATACAATACTATAATTTGCATTTTTAAAAAATATCTGCAGCTAATGTATGGATTTTTTTAAAAACGGCTTGTCTTTGTCAATTAGAAATGCTTCAGAAGCAAGTAATATGCCCAAATACAGAAATATTTAAGTAATATATCTGAAAATAAAACATTCTGAATATGAGCTCCTTAGAAAGGGAGCCCACATTCCTGCAAAGGTCCTAGTAGAATGGGAGTTTCTCTGTAAGCAATTTCAAGGGAACAATATTTTTTAAGTGTAAAACATTCTGTCCTTATTGGCTTCCTTCATATCAGAAAACTATATTAGAATAGGCATCTTTTGAGTATTGAGGAACCTTTAAGAACACTGATAGCACAGCTTTTTTTGCCTTTTTTTTTTTTTTCTTTTTCGCACATTCTTGTCTGAAAGGAACCACAGCCAGGATTTTCTTGGCTCAGTCTTGTGTGTGGACCATGTGTCAAATTGAAAACCTTCTTAAAATCCAGTTTGCATTCTGTGTTCTACAGACTTGGTGCTCTAGGTTTGTGCAGTACTTAATCCTCAGAATAACTATCTAATTTGTTCTTGTAGTCCTTGTAGGTTTCCAGTCCTCTGTAAAAGAACAGTAATATATACATAGCCTGATCTGTGATGGGGGGAGTATTTGGCTGACTTTTTTCAGAATTTTTCTCATACCCAAGGAAAGGAGTTTAGGTTGCAATGTTTCCCTTAAAAAGTGTCTTCTGTGTGTCATTTATAAATAGTTTTGTGATACTGCTGAGCATGAGGTCTGAAGATAGTACCAGGCTGTTTAAGCTGTTTCTAAGTATAACATGTAAGATTCATTTCTCTATCTATAAATCTGCATTAGCCATGCAGCCTGCATTAATACTTCATGTACTTCATGAGACAGACCTTTGGCAGTATGCTTTTGGCTTTTATGGTAATTTCTCTTACTGCAGTCATAGCAGATGTAGTAATGGGAGATACCGCAGAGTTAAAGCTCTACGTGTCCTATCTATTAATAGATGGAGAAAACAATTAGATTTTGAAGTCCACCTTAAAATTCTGCTTCAATAACAAATTCTCTGTGTAAAAAAGGAGGATTTTGCATCTGTCCTTTTAGCAGAAGTGAAGAAAATGAGTCTATGATCAGGTCTTAAAGATGCAGGGTTGCTGTATGTTTAAATTGAACTGTAAAGATGCACCAGTAAATGGTGAACAGAACTCAAACATTCTGCTGAGGTGAAAGACGCATATTTTAGCACATGGTTTATTCTAAAACACTGACTTTTATGATGGGTACAATACACACAGACTTTGCTGTGTGGGTTTCATTAGAGATGTGTAAATTTGTCTGTGTATAGAACAATTCCTCTGGTTACAATGCTGCACCACAGTAATTGCCCTGAATAGAATTAAGCTCTAGGGTTGTGCAATACTGAGGGGAAGCAGTGACACAGAAGCTTTCATTATCTTAAGTCCTACATTGTTACTGCTTGTTCTGTGTTTGCTGCTTTTGACATTTACTGTTTCTGGGTAATCTGTTGTGTAGTATTCCAGATAGTGCAGGTATCCACACTCAACATGAGTGTGTATGTTCATGCTTCTGCATAGAAAGAGTATGCTGATAAGCATGCATGAATTGAGTTCTGTGGACAGAAGTCTTTGTACATCTACATATGCCTGGTATTTGTACGCAGAACAGGTTTCCTTTGAAGGTACAAAAAGCCTGAGGTACAAATTGTAGTGCATCAGCCACTGTTCACAGGACTGCCCTCTTATTGTAGACATAGGGTGGCTTACTTCCCAATGAAGGGTCTGGGAGCTGTCTTGTAGCTGCTGGGCAGGGGGGCTGGTTTGGTTTGTTCTTTGTGTAACACAGCTACTTAACACATACCAGCTGATAACATTAGAGTTCTTACCCTGTTAATGTGCAGATTTTTCATGTGTCTGTTTGCAAATGTTGTCTCCCTATGTTGTATTTGGTGCTGCATGTCTTGAACCATAGTATCTGGTTATAAACATAATTTGGTGAAATGTATATTGTCTTCAGCATTCCTAAACAAAGTGATTTATAGTAGTTGTAATAGGGTAAGATAGTAGGTCCCTAGTACAAGTGTTCAGTGTAGCTGAAAATCTGTATCCTGGCAGATAGCTGAGTCATGTGACTGAGTCATGCTGGAACAATAGTTATGTTCTATTTTATTATGGCAGATGTCTCAGGAAAGCTGAGAATCTGGGATACTACACAGAAGGAACACCTACTAAAGTATGAGTATCAGCCATTTGCAGGAAGAATAAAGGACCTTGCCTGGACAGAAGACAGCAAGAGAATTGCTGTGGTTGGAGAAGGAAGGGAAAAGTGAGTAATTCTTTTGTGTTTGTATGTATGTCTATATATAGATACATAAATTTACTGTAAAGCTCTGCATCCTAACAAAGCAAGTTCTTGGCAGAAAGTTTTTAATTCTTCAAGGGAGGAAAATCATTGTTTCTTCCCTGTTTAGACTTAAAGTTGCGCTGTTCTGCAACAAAATTCTCTATGCAGTGTTTGACAGCTATAAATTAGTTGGAAAATTCTGTTCTCTTACAATTGCTCAGTTTAAAAATTATATGTGTTTGTTTATTTCTTAGAGGTGGATATTATTTTCAAGGATAGCTGTTTGATGGATTTTTTTGACTAATTCTGATAGAGTAGGAAGGGAGAAACACAACATAATTCTCCCTCTTCCTTCACTTATTCTAGTGATGGTCTTATGCAACTGATTGAATAAGAGTTTTCTCCCTTGGCAACATGTCTGTATTTTTAGGCCCTTAGTATGGTAATTAAATGAAATCACAAGCACTTGTCCTTTACCTGACTAAATGAGGTGCCCATTCAGGTTTGTGTCCTTCCTTTAATGTTCAAAGACTGTCAGAACTTTAAGGCAGAGACCAGACCAGGTAGTCTTATGCATAAAGGGCTGAAAAGCATTGTATGGTCCTGTTCCTTGACCCTCTGCACCATTTTTTAATAATTATCTTGTACTGTGTCCTGATATTTGAGAGAGATTCTTTGTACTTCATTGCTCACTACAGCTCCATCTGCCCCTGGGTAGATACAATTTAAGTTTGCTCTCCTGCTTCAAAATTTCAGCCAGCTTCCTGTTAGATAGATGCATTTTCAGTATAAAATATTGCTGAAGTGATTCTATAGAAGACCTTTTCAACAGCAATGCTCTGTTTAATGCCATTGTTGTGACTGTACTGATTGATTGTTTTTTTTTTCCTGAAAGTCATTTAAAGTAAGATCTGACAAAAATGCTGTTAAAACTCTTCTTCCTTAAACTTTTAAGTAATAATATTTGTAAAAATGATGGTACCCAATCTAGGCTAAATAGGAATATAATGATGAAATCAGATCTGTTATCCAGCTTTCTGTATTCTGTGTAGTGACTAGGCAGATTTACTGCTTTCTTTTATAAACCAATAGTGTTATTGAAGAATGTGTGTCAGATCTCTGGATTTTAGAAGCTTTATACAACAAACTACCTCGTTTTTTCCCCTTCAGCAGACGTCTCCTATTGAAGATTAGATTGTCTCACCAGCAAGATCTCAAATAGCCCTCGGGGAACTATGATGCGCTTGCATGAGATTAACGAGATGACCTAATTTCTTTTCTTTGAGCACACTCAAATCTGCTGTTTGCAGATGTTGGAGGAGTTAATCTACGTGTGACTTTTATGAATTGTAGTTGTTGTGTGCTTCCCTAACTAGGTTCGGAGCAGTGTTCCTGTGGGATAGTGGCTCTTCTGTTGGTGAGATTACTGGGCACAACAAAGTGATCAATAGTGTGGACATTAAGCAAACGAGACCGTATCGTCTGGCAACTGGCAGTGATGACAACTGTGCCGCTTTCTTTGAGGGACCGCCATTCAAGTTCAAGTTTACACTCAGTGTAAGTCTACGTGTGGCTCTGTTAAACTGTGTGGCAGGTTGACTTAAAGCTTTCCAACAAGCTTGCAGTTCTTGTCACAACTAGCTGTTAGAACAAAAATTCTTAGTTCCCCATTTTGAGGCACAGCTGGTGTCAAGTGGCTTTCTTAAACCAAAGACTCGTCTCAGGCCAAGAAAACTGAAATAAATGATTGGTTAAAAAAAAACCCTGAAGCACTTTTTCCAGTTTTTTTGGGGGGGGCTCCTAAGTTATGGAAGGGGATGAACTAGAATGTTTTATTGATGCTCTCTGAGCTCTGCTTCCCAGTGCAGCCGTGTAGAATTTCTTAACACTTTCCAAGGTGCTTGATTCAATAAATGTGGTGATTTTAATGGAACTTTCCAATCTGCTTAAGAGTGCTCAAATCTGAAATCCCAGGGTTGCTTAGAAAGGGTGAGCGTAGATGTTTGAAAGCATAACTTGACTTCCACAACGTGGAACACGTGTGTAACTTGTGTGGTCAGTTTTGTGTTTCTACATTCCTTTTAACTCTGTTTCTTATTGTACTAGTTACAATCTCTTACATAAATGAAACAAAACCTGGAACTACCACAGTTAAGGCATTCATTGTTGCTTGAGGCCAAAGAAAATAAAAAGCCACAAGCTTCTGCAGCTGTTTCTGATGTCAGGAGACATGTCTCTTGCCTCAGAAAAACTATTGCAAAGATACTGGATGTTATTGCAGTAGTAAATTCAAAATGTTTAGTTTGTATTTTATTTTTAAAAACAGAGTAGTAGGCCTCTTATTTTCTTACATATGAGCCTTAAGTAGTCTTCATACCCTGACTTTAGTAAGAATTCCATTCCAGTTCTAGAAAAGGAATTGTTTTGAGCTCTGCAATCCAGTGAAATGATGTAGTTGCCTAATATATTTCTGAACTTAAGTTGATATTTCCATTTTGCTAAGCTGGTTCTTTTGGAACTCTGAAGTCTGAATTGCTTACCAGTGTTCCTTAGACTGGTATATGATGCAGTCTTGCTTTTAAAGTAATATTTGACTTGATATATGGGATTCTGGTATGGGCTGTTATGTGATTTATATTAGAGCTTGTAGTATTATTAGGGGGTAAAAAAAAGTATAGTTAAAGAAAGTAGGTTAGAACTTGCCTTTCATAATACTAAAAATAGTCTCTCAAATCTCTCTTCATGGGAGCTTTGGCCTCATTGTGGTGCTTCCCTATTTAACACTTGTTTTCTAGTTTGCATGGTTTGAATATTCTCCTACTTGTAAATAGTCTATTTGGGAAGCGTGCATCAGTCTTGCCTCATTACTTCACAGAACTATCACTAATGCAGTCTCCCAGAAATGGAAATCCAGTAAAATAGCAATTTCTTCCTTGTGCTTGTATTTTTTTACAATAAGAAGAATAAAGTAGTTAGATTCTGTGTATACAGCTTACTGTGCAATGAAGTAAGAGTTGAAATCTAGAGAACCTTGCAGACGAATTCAGTGACTAGAGGGGCAGAATCTTGTGTTTGCATGTAGACTGCAGCTGAGAGGTTTTTCCTACTTATCTCAGAAACTGGGTCCTCATTCTCCTGCTGTGTGCTAAGTTGTTTGAGCTACATCAGTTTTGATGTCAGAGTTTCTTCTGTGGACTGTTCATGATCCCCATGATCCTCTTCAGATAGAGACTAGACTTCCTTCTAGAGCAGGGGTCTCCTATACAGCTAATTTATGGTTCACATATAAGAGAAATTCATTTTTACTGGATTATCTTCTATGTAGAAGCGTCTGTTCTTATTTTGTTTGCTGATTTTTACTTTTTTTCCTGCAGGACCATACACGGTTTGTGAACTGTGTGAGGTTTTCTCCTGATGGGAACAGATTTGCTACAGCTAGTGCAGATGGCCAGGTAAAAAACAAGGACTCTTTGTAGTGATTTTAGTATGAGAAGATTTTTCTGTGCATTTGGGAATAGGATTATTACTATTATTATTGTAAAATCCATGTTGCTTCTTTTTTCATGCCAAGAAATGACTGGTTTAAACTTTTAACTACTCTCCTATAAATCTGTAATAGCTAATGTCAACCAGATTATTCTTACTCAACTTTTTTCCCCATTCCATCTGCCTAGCATGTTCTCTTACAGGTTATTTTGGCAGGAACATGTTAGATTTTTGAAATATATATGTCTTTGTTATGATCCTGAGAAGTCTAGCTGGAATAGTCAACTAACTCACAGATAGCAACCCAGCTCCATGTGTATTCCCTACTGATAAGGCCGGGTTTGACAATTACACTGTTGCCATAGGTAGCCCTTCCTTCTAAAGAAGGCAGATTCCCATGACAGCAGTGCTACGTAGCTGCCGTCACAACAGGAGTCAAAAATGTAACATATTGCAGAATTTCAAATGTCAGGATCCAATGTACAGAGGACTTAGTGTGATTATTTGCAGTTTTCAACTCAGTCATTTAGTCTTAATTATTAAATGCAGGATAGCTTGTGCCTCTCCTTAAAAAAGAGTCTAATGTATCAAACACTATGTAGTGTTTGATAAACCTACAGGCTTGCCACATAAAGAGTGATCTGTGCAGTGCAAGTAACAGTGTATTAGTTCTTGAGTTTTTTTCTATTACTGCTTTTCCCTTTAAGTTGTATGTCTATGTGATCTCTTAAGATTTTTGTCTACGATGGGAAGACTGGAGAAAAAGTGTGTGCACTTGGTGGAGGCAAAGCACATGATGGAGGTATTTATGCCGTAAGTATCACTTCATTTGTGTAAATGATCCGTAATGTTTCATTACCCAGTTCATGGGCTGTGAAGTCTTGCAATAATAAATGCATTTACTCTCTTGTGGTGACATTTGTTTTTACAGATTAGTTGGAGCCCTGACAGTAGTCAGTTGCTTTCTGCTTCTGGAGATAAAACTGCTAAAATCTGGGATGTTGGTGCTAACTCTGTTGTAAATACTTTTAACATGGGATCAAACGTGTTGGATCAGCAGCTGGGTTGCTTGTGGCAGAAAGACCATTTACTGACTATCTCCTTGTCTGGCTATATCAATTATTTGGACAAGAACAATCCAAATAAGCCTTTACGTGTCATAAAGGTAGGTTAAAGTTCTGTTGTTGCACCAGTTCCTGCAATAAATGACTCAGTGGTTGAGGTTGTTTTGATGGAATAATAGCTATTGAAAAATAGTTTTGTTAAATTAGCACTGCCAAACAAGCTATTTGTGACTGATTCTTAAAAGTCACATGAATCAAGAAGTTAAAATGTTACATGTGTGAGAGTGTGCTTTGTACAAATACACAGACTGATTTTTTTGTTGTTGTTTTAATTAATGTTATCATCTTTCGTTGCAGCTTTTAAGCATTCTTGAGATGAAAAAGAAATACAGCATAGATAGAAAACTACCAGTGATGTCTCATTCTGCCAGAACTAGTGTATTGTGAACAAGGTGACTAGGGTTACTGTGCAATTGAACTTTAATTTTAGGATTTAGAGTTTGATGACACAACACTCTCATGGGAACTTACATTTTTACATGAACTAGAAACAGATGTCCCAGATTTTTTGCCATTGCTGCTATAATTCTGGCAATTGGTGTGGGTACATGACCATATTTAGTCCCCTTCCCTGAATCATAAAGTGCCTGAAAAGCAGTGATGAAAAGACCATGAAAGTATTTTAGCCCATCAGGCTAATAAGGATATTCATAGTGCTTATGGCTTCTCTTCAAGGACATAGAAATAGCAGTGCTGTAACAGTTAAATGACTGCACTGTTAAATAGTGATCTGTATTTTGGGTGACTTCTAATGCTTGTCTAATATTTATTTTCTGAATAACCTATAATTCTTTTCAAATAGGTGTTTGCATGTGTTAAGATAAAAATTGCTCATCAGTAATTATTTGTGTCCCATCCACAGGGTCATAGTAAATCAATTCAGTGTATTACGGTGCACAAAAATGGTGGAAAGTCCTATATTTACTCTGGAAGTAACGATGGTCATATTAATATCCTTTGATAGAAATATTTGTTCTAGCCTTATAGTCTGAGAGAGCTCATGAGGAGGGGGGATAAAAAAAGCTTTGCCAAAGAAATTTAGCATTTATTGGACACAAGTGAATATTTTATGTCTAAAGAAGTTTATTTTGCTTTCCCCTAACACCTATTTTACTGCTTGCCTTCATGCTTTTCTGCTAAGTATAAGCCAGCTCTTAATTTTTAGTTTTCACTTCTTTGTGGTATGTAGCTTGTTAGTGTGAGGGAGCAAATAAATAAATTAACTTCTTGTAACATCAAGAAACAGCGATACATATTTGTATGTATGGCAGAATATGTTGAAAGTTATATTTCCAGCATTCTAAAGCTTAAAACCATATTCTTTCCTCCTGCCTGTTGTGATATGTTACAATGGTGCCATGTTGGCATAAACTGTTATAAATGTAGGACTTGTTTCTTTACAGCCCTGTAGTACAGGGTTAGTAGTTCAAACTGATGTTAACATGCAACATCAGGGAGAGCCAGTGTTGCAGGACTTCAAACTATAATTTTTAAAAAGTAGTTTCTATTCTCATACTTAAAATCTAATTGTTCCACTGTTTGCTACTGTTTGTGGTAGGTCATGTAGCTCACTGTAGAACATCAGAAGTTCATTTAATAAATATTTTGAGGGTACGAGGTTGTTCAAACCCTGGTACAGGTTGCCCATGGAGCTTGTAGAGTCTTCATCCTTAGAGATACTGAAAACTTTGCAGAATGTTCAGCCTGTTGTAGCTGACATTGATCTGAGCAGCAGGCTGGACTAAACAATCTCAAGAGCTCCCTTCTAACCTTAGCTATTCTGTCAATTATTTAACTTATCATGATGTGGTATCTGACTGCACCGGTATCTTCAAATGTTCCTTAATTCTGTTATGCACATTATTGGGATTCTGAAACTGGAGAGAACGATGGCTTTTCTGGGAAAGGCCATACAAACCAGGTTTCTAGGATGGCAGTGGATGAAATGGATCAGCTGGTCACCTGCAGTATGGATGACACTGTGCGCTATACCAACCTTAGCAAGAGGGACTACAGGTTAGTTAAAGTATTGCCTTTTGTTATAGTATAATTATTTTACAGCAAGAGTTGTTGATTTATGTGTTTAAAAAAATAATGCTGCAGTTTATTTAGGTTTTATGTTACCATGGAAACTGTAGAAATGATTGCTGTACCACCCTTGCTTTTTTTCTATGACAACAGGAATTGCATCCCAGGCTTTTCAATTTGTCTTATCCCTTCCACGGGTTAGATAGAGATCTGCTTTGTATTGGGTGACTTAGTTGGGGGACTGTAGGAAAGGTGTCCACTTTGTGTTTCATCAATACCCAAGGATACTGATAATAAATATGGTTAGAAGGGGTGGGACACGGCTGTTTCTTCATGGAAACCAGAACTGAAGCAAAAAAACTTTAAGAATCCTATTAAGATTATCTAGTTAGTTAAAAAATTCTAGTGTAATAACATTTCATTTGAAAGGTATGCTTCCTCATCAAGATAGTCAAGCTTTAAAAACTAAACAATAGGAAACCTTGCAGATTATTAATTAAAAATAATTTATGCATGTGTTTGATTATTAATGGGTCATTATTTAAATAGGTCACTTAAAATAATTTTTTTCTGCTTTGTACTTCCCACTTCTCTGCTTTGCCATGCCCTCCTTCAGTGGCCAGGATGCTGTGAAAATGGACGTTCAACCAAAATGTTTAGCTGTGGGTCCTGGTGGTTACACTGTAGTTCTGTGCATTGGACAAGTAAGTATTAACTTGTGGATTATTAACACAATTGCTGTGTTAGTAATGCTGCGTATGGTAACATGATGGTTTCTGACAAGTCTATTTAGTGTGGGATCGCCTTGCACATCTACATGATTTCCTAATAAGAGCTACATGGAACATAATTGAGCAGGATACTTGATAGCCTTGCCTCTTTGTGTCCTGTGCCAATTTCACGCTTACAGATAGATTTAAATTTCACATTGTCCCTCATGTGGATGCATCTATATTTGTTGTCAATACAGCTTTGTGCTGTAAGGCTTACACCAGTCAGAATTCATGCTCTTGCCAGATTTGTCAAGTGACATGACTTTGGGGAAAGGATGTCATTCTCCTGCATTTTATTTTTTTTGCAACTGATCAGTTAACTAATGTTGTTGTAGCTTGCTTGCCACTAGTATTCAGATCATGCAAAACCAGAAAGATTGCACCAGGGCTTTCTTGTATCAAAGCATGATTACCTTCTAATGATTTATGCCTTCTGTATGGATTCTGGTTACATGCTTGGGGTATTTGATAGTGTTGTCTAAACCTCTTTTCCTTGAGAGTTATAATTCCAGTTGTCCATAGTCTAGAACTGGATAGGAAATAGCCTTTAAAATTTAACATTGAGGTATTAACTTGCTACTGATTTGGTCCTACTTCCCTTCCTTTACAGTGAACCACGAAGGGAGTAAGCATTGCTAAAAAATACTGTTTTGCACTTGTTTATTTCACCAAATGACTTTCAAACCAAATGAGGCAAAGCTGAAGGCAGTGAAGAATGCCCTGCACTACCTAATTTAGAGCCCAAGTGCTCCAGTACAGCAGTCATAGGTTTTGTATTAGGTAGTTTGAAGAAGGGTCTTAGTTTCTGGTTTTCTATTTGCAGATTGTCTTGATGAAAGATAAGAAAAAATGTTTTGCAATTGATGACCTTGGCTATGAGCCAGAAGCTGTAGCCATTCACCCCTCAGGAGGTACAGCAGCAGTGGGAGGAGCGGTAAGGTTGCACTTTCTTAAAACTGTACTATTTTGAACACTGGAACTAGTAACAGAACCATTTAATAATAGAAGGTGTGTTGTGTTGAGAAGTAGTAGGTGGCTATTTGTAACAACAGCAGTATTGTAATGAGTAATCTATACTTTATTCCTGGGCTTTCATTCTCCAGGTTCTGCCACAATTGTGACCTAATGTCCGTTTCACTTTTTTTTTTATCCTGTATTTACTGCTTTTAACTTGCCAAGCATACCCACTGTATGCTTGAAGTTGGCAAATTCTAGAAAACAGATCTATTTCCACACTTAATGGATTGTAGCCAGCATAAATGACATATTATTTAAACTATTTCTTAATATAAGCACTACCAAATAGGATTGGTGCAAAAAGTTCCATAAACTCAGTAAGCCTTCCTCTTTCTATTGTAAAATGATTTTTCTACCTTTCTTCCTTCTTCACTATTAATTTGCAGGATGGGAATGTCCGTTTGTATTCAATCCAAGGAACCTCTTTGAAGAGTGATGATAAGACTTTGGAAGCTAAAGGTCCTGTTACTGACCTGGCATATTCTCACGATGGTGCCTTTCTTGCAGTCTGTGATGCAAACAAAGTTGTCACTGTCTTTAGTGTCGCTGATGGCTATGCGGTAAGAACTGATCTTTCCAGAGCTTTCTCTGTTTAAAAACAAATTGACTTACAGCTCATGTCTAAATATTTTGTGAAACACACTGTAGCTGGTGAAGCTTAATTGTAAATCACTGATACAAATATCATGCTTCTGTGACACTGTTTACCTGCTATTTGGGGCTAGTATTGCTTTTCACAGCAGCCTGTATGAATCCTTCAGCTTGTAAGAATAGTTGAGGAAATGTGCAGCATAGATTGGCTACTGGAAAAACACTGAAACCCACCTAATAACAAATACATGGTTAAATGGGGAAGGAGCTGAATTTCCACTGACTATTTCCACACTATAGTTAAATACAAAAGATTAGAGTATACAGGTTCCTTATGTGAGTCAGCTGAATCACTAGTGTGTTAGTTTGGGGTTTTTTAAAGGAATAAAGTCAACAAAATAGGTACCATGCCTGTTAGTGAATACGTGTGCATTGTTGTAAAATGGACAAGAATGCAGGCTCAGTTGGATAAAAATCATGCAATACAATAAAATTTAATGAATAAATAAAGCAGACTTAGCAACAAAATTCTGCTGGCTGTGCTACACAGTTCTGTGGTAAGGGATAAGCAATGAAAGAGATACACTAGGGCAGGGAATCTTGCTTTATCTGTCAATCTTCTGTCTTAACCAGAAGTCCAAAAATCGGCAATTTCTACTTTTCAGCTGAGCAGTCAATGTGTATCAGCCTGTAAAGTCATTAAGCTTTGACGGAAACCACACTGAAGCAAAAATGCAGGATGGCATTCCACAAAAATATTTCATTTTCTAAGTAAAAATTGAACAAATTTTTCTTTGGAAACATCTGTGAGATTATTTGCTTAGAGAAGCCTCTAAGGAAAGAGTCACTACATATGCATTTAACAGGTGCAGCTTTCATAGAAAAAAAAGTCAGCACTTTTTTACAAAAGGTCTGTATTTTATTGGCCTAATAAGTGTTTAAATAAATAACATAAAATGAAGCCACCACTTGGTTTGGTTAGTGCGTCCATCTGCACCTGAGATATACACTTAGGAGTCTTGCAGTATCTTGTTCTGATGCTGCATGTTGAAAGCCAGTGATTTCCTGAAGTAGCTTAAACTAATGGAATAACCCTTGTTTCTCTAACTCTCAAAGGAACATAATGTCTTTTATGGACACCATGCAAAAGTTGTTTGTATTGCTTGGTCACCGGACAACGAACACTTTGCTTCTGGAGGCATGGACATGATGGTGTATGTTTGGACTGTGAGTGATCCAGAGACCAGAGTCAAAATACCAGGTATGTTTCCTTCAAAATAGTACTTTTGAAAGTTGCTGATTGTTCTTGAAATCCAACACAGCTCCTGTTTTCTGGAGCTAAAGGTAAGCAGGCTTTGAATGTTCCCCAAATAATTCAGCCTTTATGCTAATCTCTGCCTAGCTACAACAGCCAGAATTTTTCTGTTACGTTGTTTTTGTAGTTACTTTTAAAATCCAGTACTAGTATTTTATGCAGCTGAAAATTACAGTTGGAATATGTGCTAGTTATCTTGTCAGTCTGGCCTTCCTAATTATTATTTTCTGTTATTTTTCACTGCCATACAGATGCTCACAGACTACATCACGTAAGCGGCTTGGCATGGTTGGATGAACATACTCTGGTAACAACATCCCATGATGCTTCTGTTAAGGAATGGTCTATCTCCTACAATTGAAATAAGCCCCCTCTTTGGAAGGACCTAATCAGGGACTAGAACTACTGCAGTGGAACATAGCATTTCTCTTAAAGAATCTGTATTGGCCTCTGGGTCTGCTATCATATCCTCATATCTTTACAGGGTGTTCATATCTGTAATTAAATGTACTTTGAAAGCTTTAGCGAGTAACAGTTTGCACATGAAAAGCACTTAAATTATGTCTGGAGCTTAACCTTTGTGCTGAACATTCCAGAGGCAACAGCCGAGCAAGTTGGTGTGCAAGGTTCAGGCGCAAAAGATTCAAACTCAATCAGTTGTTCTTTTCTAACCAAGAAACATAAGACTGTACAGCATGAGAGTAATACTTCTCATTTTTTCTAATTACAGAACATTTCTGTACTAACGGTCATAGTAAGAGTATTTAGTTGTGGTCTGAAACCAATCAAGCTGTGTGCAGCTACTGTATATTGCTTTGCTTCTCTATACTGCACCAAACTGTTGCCTCAGATTTTCTCCTCCAGATAAGAAGATGGGGTACATGCATAATAAACTTTTTATGTATTTCATGTCAAATCTTTGTGGTTTATTTTAAGGTGGAAGTGTGGGATTTTAATGTACTTACTGTTGTGGGTATAATGTTTACAAATAATCGTTGTGGCAACTTGTTCCTCCAGAAACACAATTGTTACTTTCATGAATTAAGACTGTCTCATCATTTCAATGTCGGAAAAGAAATCATTCTGTTACAAAGATTAAAGATTTTCTGTTTGAAGGAGGAGAAGCATGTTATTGTCTAAAAAATATGCAGTACTTCTACCACCTCTTGAGAAATACAGGAATTAAACAAAGTGAAGCGTTGTTATGAGTTGAAGTGATTTTTGAGAAGATCGTGTTTGCTCAGTAAGTTTTATGCCTTTGCATGTGCAGAACAGTTGCATGGAAGTGTTACCTCATGCGAACAAATCCTGATGTTGTGTTTAGTTCCTTTCTCACAGTCCACAACACATTTAAGTGATTTGAAGCCTGCAGTCCAACAAGGGTGGAGGAGGACACTCTGATGCAAAGTAGTAGGAAGATTTGTTGCCATCTCTGATGGCCAAAAAAAAGTTGTTGCTGTCTAGAACTTTGGAAAATTTAAAAAAATTTTTCTCTGCTAAGTCTCTACCACCACCACCTTTTCATTTGTCTTTGGTTTTTATTAAGCTTTCCTTTCTGTATGGACTTGGGTGTTGTTTTTTTTACCAATCATATTTCTAATGACACTAATAATACAGCAAATAAAATGCTTTTGCTGCTTCTCGTATTGTGGACTATTGCTCAGTTGCTGAAATATTGCCTTTCAAAAATGAAATGTTTGTAAAACTTCTTTTAAAAAGGAAAAATGTTGATTTCTTTTTAGGAGTGGTGATCAGATGTCTTCTGACCTGCAATCTGTTTTGGAACAGTTGACATAGTTTTTTTTGTTTTTTTTTTTCTAGGAAGCAGAATATTTTGCATCATGGTTTCTTTGTGTTTACTATGTCTCTCCATTAGCAGTTTTGCACGTATGCTTATTAACAATGCAAGGACAAGAGAAGTTTTGGAAAAGGGCATATTTGAAATAAGGGGTCCAAATGAACAAGATTTCTCACTGTCTAGCCCCTTAAATTTGTTGTGCTATTACATAGGGACTGGCACAGCAAGCACTTCCTCCATTGTTCCCTGAGTCTCATCTGGAAGAGTTGCTATTGAATCTGCTCAGTGGGTTTGTGTTGCAGTTGAATCCTTGTCGTTTAAATAATGATAAAGGGGGGTGGGGGGAGTTAAGCAGTTCTCAGAGCTTGTGCACCATGTCTGAAAGGTGTGTAGGATGAGCTATTTTGTGATACTGCTCCTGCAGAATGTCTTGTTAGCTAGAAACCTTGCATTGAGTATTTTAATACTAGTTTAAGCTGTGTTCAAGCATGGCTCCTCAAGCCCCATTACTCTTAAAGGTTTGTGTTTTAGGCATGAATGTGCTTTTGAGCTCTAGCTGACAGTCACTGGAAAGCTGGTTTCACTTCACTATGGCTGGCAGTTTGCCTGCTTTAGAGTGAAAATGCAGCTTAATTAGGCCAGGGATAGACTGGGAGAGTTAACATGACCAGTAATTCCTCACAAGGCTGTATTACAGACATTCCTCTCCCCTCCCCCTTTAACTGAGATTTAATCCTGGTTGCCTGTTCCATTTCTGCCATGCCTGTACAGCACATTGGCCTTCCAAGAAGCTGGTCTGTCCAGTCAGCCAGAAACGTAACAGCACCTGCTCTGTGGAATATCACCAAATCCTAAATGAGATTCTTGAATTGGCAGTGGGCAGAGGGGAAGGTAAAGGACATCACAAATCTATTGTGATGTTGTTTGTTATGTTGGATGCATAAAAGAATTATGGATAAACCCACAGTAGATGTTCTGGCAACCTCTGTTCCTCTGCCAAATGCTTTTGCTCTTAACTATTAGTTTCTCAGAGTGAGTGTAACTGCCTTAAAATTTTACTTACATGAACATTTTTGTGAAGTAAAATGCCAAAGCTGTGGCATCCTGCAAGCTGGAATTGATTTTTTTGAAGGTACCTTTCTGAGCAGAGAACCCAAGAATTCCACCTACTGCACGTGTTAGTATGTCACTGCAGATACAGTTTCATGACTGTGGCACAAGGAAGAATTCGCTGATAAAAACTTTTCCCTACAACAAATTTAGCCATGTCTGTCTCTGTGGTGAAAGTATAGTGAGGAGAAAAAGGTGCCTTCCATGTGCCCAGGAACAAAATGATGCAGTTAACTGGATGGGCTGAGCACAAATCACATGTTCTCATATATACAGCAGGTGCTTGTTCTAGGAGTGCAAAGCTCCACAGGGAAGCTTGGGAATAAAGCTACTCAGTAAAAGAATCATAGAATATCTCAAATTGGAGGAGACTCATAAATATCAGACTGAGATAAATAAGTGCATGTGTTTTGCATACTAAAGGCAGTTCCTTTAGCATACCAATATTTTAACTGACAGGAATGAAATCAATTACACCAATTCATAGGTGTGTTGGTGAAAGGACACTGAAGATCTTGTCTCATATATGAGACAAGGGCTATGAGCCCTTGTAGGGCTGTGATGAATAGTAGACCAGGTCAGGTGGGTTTTGTTTTCCGAGTCAGAAGAAACTTAAAGGATGGAGATTACGCAGCCCCTTTGAGTAATCTGTTCCTCTCAAGTTTTTCCTAAAATCCAACCCGAGACTCCAAGCTGTACTGTGTGACCACTTGTTCACATTATTTGTTACTGGCAAGAGAAGGTTGAACACTGTGCCCTTGGTATTGTCCCCCTGGAATACTTTCTCTTGTTACTTGCTGGCTACCAGTTGGATGTTCAGTTGTTGACTTCTTCCAGTCTACATACCTCAGCTTTTAAGAGAGACTGCTGTGGGAGGAGGTGTCTGGAGTCTGGATGTACTGCATCACCTCCCTCACTGCATTAAGATGCACAGTTATCAACTGGTCTTCTGATTTGCCTGTGGCAAGTCCATGTTGGTTATTCCTTTGTCCTGCAAATATTCAGGATTAAATTCCAATGGGAAGTGTACCTTCATCCCTTTGGGAATTGCAGTGGAAGCAAACTTGCCCCTGTTCCCTGAGTTCCTCTATCTTCATAGATGAGGTGGTGCGTTGGGTACATCAGCCTTTTTCCAGGGATTGGCACCCCTCCCATGATAAACATGTATCTTTCATGGATAATTAACTATCTTGTACATGGGCCAACCACTTCTACAGCTCTGGGTGGGTCCCATCACAGCCCTATGGACTCGAATACATCCCGTTTTTAGGTATACCCTAACATTGGTTACTCCTGATGGTTGTCCCTCTCCAAAGCACACTGGCACATGCAGACATGTGGGAGCAGGCCTGTTTGTGAAAACCAAAGTCAAAAAGTGTTGAGTACTTCAACAAACCTGGTGCCACATTTTTTCCCCTGCTTAAGAACAGGCCCCACTTTTCCTTGAAACATTTGAGAGAAAAAGGTGCATTGTGCACAGCTATAAATACTTGCAACATGTTTCTCTGTTAAAATAGGGACAGTAGAAGAAACTTGTTTTGTTGCCTTGTTGCTTGGGACTTGCAGGAAGCACATCAGGTTTGAGGAATAAGCCTCACTTTCAAACTCATTCTGAACTGCCCATCTTTATTTCTGAAATAGTCAATCCTGGAGATGTTGTAACAATTATATTCTGATGAGAGGAGATTCACAGATGGCTGCAGCTTCATGAAGTTCTACACACTAGCTCTCTATGAGGCAGGCTAAGAGAAACACACACAGTATGCAAGGCAGGCTTAGCTGGATTAGCTGGCAGCTGAGTAAACTGCTTGTGGAATCAGGAGCATCTGCAGTAGGGCTGTTTACTGTTGGCCCAGACCAGCCAGCTTGCACTGTTTGCAGTCAGCACTTCCCTGTCTCCGAGTTAGGTTGGTCAGTTCTGATTTCCCTTAGAGAAAAATAAAAGTTCGAAGTAAAATTTACCGTGACATCAAAAGGGGTTTCTTCTTTGATACCCAGAAATGCTTGTCATTCCCAGTTGCCTGGTCTGTGTGATTGCCAGCAAGTCTGTCCCACATGAACAGGTGAGTCACCCATATTTAGCAACCCCTGAAAACATGGTTTATCAACATTATTCAAGCTGGATTGTCAGAGGATCTGAGTACCTGAAAGTTGCTTAACATGTCAGTTAGGTGTTTTCCTGCTGATTTGCTTTATTCTATAAAGCTTGCAGGCGTTTAAAATAGAAAGAGGGAATCTCCTCAGGGTAGCCAGATGTGAATATTTTTGCCAAGTAAATATTAATAGATGTCTATGCCATGATTCACATGCTCTGAAGACAGCTCAGAAATGACACAGATTTCTGGGTTGGTGTATCTAACCTTTGTTTCCTGGACCCTCTTACCTATATGTGGTGTGTAACCGGTGCATGGCCTGTACAGAACACATGGGCTTGCTGCATGTGTTGCCTCTGAAGGTCCATCATATACCCACTGACCTGCAGAGGGGAAGCACTGGCTGGCTGCTGCTACTGTGCATAGGGACAGTATCACTCTTAGTGAGAGACTCTAGAGGTGCCATTGCAATCAGGTACAACTCCACAAGGCAGGGGTAGTGGTTTCAGGATGGGGAAACTGTGGGGAAGTAGCTGCAGCCAAGTAAGTTGAAGCATAAGGTATTTAAACAGTCTTTCTACAGATTTCTTAACAGCACCTGTTTGGAGGTGGAAAACAGTCCCTTCTGCTGAGTATTTTTGGTAATCTTCATGGATTATCCACTTCCAAGCAGTTAAAAGCCAAATCTTTAGTGCACACAGCAGACTAAGCCGTGCCTCAGTTTACAACTATGGAAGTACCTGCATCATGTTAGAATGTTAAATAGAAACATTAAGGTAAGGAAGGGGTTAAGAACACACCTGAACAGATCATACATGTACGTACTTGGTACTTTTTAGACTTAGACTTTAAAAATTAAAATAGAATCATAGAATCACAGAATATCCTGAGTTGGAAGGGACCCACTAGGATCATCAAAGTCCAACTCCTGGCCCTGCACAGGACTACTCCCAGTATCACACCATGTGCCTATAAATAATGGGTAAGTAGCAGTTATATCTTTGCAACTAGTAGTTATCACATTCTAGGACACGGTTTAGTCACCAGGACTGCCCTGTGCAAAGGGGAATGATATTTATTGGTATTAAAAGTCATACTTTATTAGTATTAAAAGTCATACAGGGGTACAGAACTTTTTTTAGTTCCATGGTGAATGCATTTCCCAGATTGCTGGCTGTGCTGCCGGTGGTGTTGGCGGGAGAGGCGCTCGGTGCGGGTTCCCCCCAGGGCGGGATGACATGCAGGAGCGAGGAAGGGAAGGAGGGAAAGAGGGAGGGAGGGAAGAAGGGAGGGAGAGAGTGAAGCAGTAGAGCAGCCGCGGGGACCGGCCGGGACGGTCCTCCGGCACCAGGTGGCAGAACAGCACTGCTGACGGCATCTCCCGCTCCATTCCCAGCTGACTGTCCTGTCCAGACTGATACTTTGAAATTACTTTTTTTCGGGAATGATTTAGCTGTTCCTGTGTGGGATGGCAACCTGCAGCCCATCCAGGAAGAAGGGCAGCTTACAGCCCCGGCCAGACCTTGCTCACATCTCCGTGCGGTTCCCACATACCACCCAGCTCTGCTCTCCCGCTGCTGATCCCTGACCCAGCGCTGCCTGTGAGCGAGGTCCCACGGCGCAGAGCAGCGTGCTTCTCCGGGAACAAGGCTGTTTGGCAAGGAAGTGATAGCCAGTACGTCGTCTCAGATCAGCACATTACCATGATGACAAAGACTATTCTTTCTATTGCATACTATATAGAAAAGGGCCACTAAGGGGGCTAGAACTTAAGAAGGCAAAAAGAATCACAGAATCATAGAACGGTTTGGGTTGGAAGGGACATTAAAGATCACCTAGTGCCAAGCCCTCTGCTATGGATAGGGACACTTTCCATTAGATTGGGTTGAAATGAAGAGGTGAAAAGGTAGGCAGTGTCAGAAATACACATTCATAAATCTTTATTAAATTTACATGCCTATGTTTAAGGGAAAATTTGTAACTGTATTTCCTTAGAAGAGCAGAGAAAGTGATGCCTGATCTAAGTTGAATCAAAGACAAGCTGATAATTCCTCAGTCTGCAAGACAGGAGGACCTGGTGGAAGAAGATGCGTGCACTGGAGCTTTGGCATCTGTCAAAGTGGGCACTGTAGGAGTTGAACAGTGCTAACAGAGTCAATGAGGTGCAAAAACAGTAGAGGTTTGTATAGTGGTTTTGATACTGAAATAAAATACGTACAAATAAGCCTTTATTTATGAGGCAACCAGATTTACCAACAAAACAAGTTAAGTCAACTCCTCCGTATTGTGGTCAGCACAACCTGATTTATTAATGTCTAAATTAACAGTCAGTGACAGCAGTGTATAACAAGGCAGCAAAATCAATTGTACAAAGAGCTGGAACTGGAGCGTTGCTGACCCTATGACCATGAATGCACAGAAAACGTCACAGCTGGACTGTGCAAGAGTCAGTGACCAGCTGAGCCAACAAAGGACTGATACGAAGGGGAAAGTCTTTCAAGGTGAGATTACACTCCTTGGTAGAGGACTGCTGCTGGGTTTTGCAGCAGCCTACCAAAGCTGGTCATGCTGCAGAACCAGTCCTGCACTGGCAGCATGGACAGTTTCTCAAGGGCTATGAGGGATATGCCATCAGCAGACTGTTTGAGGGGCATAGGGATAACCCAGAAGACAATACCTGACATGACTTAGGTCTCCCAGCAGCATAGCTGTCTCTGGGCTTCTTGGTGATACAGATATGCCTGAAAAAATCTGAAACACAACAATCCTACATAGGAAATGACTGAGAAAATTGGTGCTTGCCCAGTGCATAAACTGCTCAAACACTGTTGTTCTCTTTCTCATAGGTGGTCAGAGCCACGAAAAAAGAGGAAGGGCTTCCATGAACAGTAGTCCCCCTTGATAGTATGACAGTTCATCCTCTCCCATGAGCATTTCTGACAGAGCAGTGGAGAGAGGCTGACCATCATCAGTGATTCCAGCCACCATCTCAGCGTCCTCCCAGAACAGTTCACCCTACTCCAAGAATACATCAACCTAGAGATATGTCAGGCTGGTGGTCATCTATCTTAACCTCCAGGTCTGCTCTACAATTCCAGTTTCTTTTCAAGGGTCCTTCTTGTAAAAGTTTATAACATTGGGAAATCAACTGTTTTCTCATCTCTGAAGGTGTTCAGGAGGCTTCCTCTGTACCTGGTTATGGAATACCAAAAAGGAAATAAGGTCAAGGCCCACAGTGGGTACAAAGAAACTCAGCTGAGTTGTCAAGGTCAGGTACAAGAGAGCACAGCTAAGCACTGTGCTGGACAATAGAGCTAGTTGACTTGTGAGTCTCGTGGGAACAAGGGTTAGTGTCACAGGACCTGGATGGACAGCAGGAAGAAGGTTGCCAACTGGCCCTTCCTGGCCCATGGCACTCTGGTCCATGGAGAATACACTGGTGGGATGGGGGGACTATCCACACCAGAACTGGAGGCACTGGGAGAGCTGGAGATGGGCACATGGACTGTGAGCCCCACAGGGAGAGTACCAGAGTCTGCAGGGAGAGAACAGAGGGAACAGAAGCAGACAGTTTTCCCATGCATACAGAGAAGACTATGTAGAGTTGGCTGGATTTGTTTACAAATATTTTTCATTCCACCTTTTCCAGAAGATGAAATTTCTTTATTTGAAAGTCCATAGTTTAAAGCTGTGTTATAATTTAGAGTCAAAGCTCTTTCCATGTACCAGCTGTGTGCATTTTAAGGAAGAAGCACAGGCAGTTGCATTTTTGAGCCAGGTTCCTGTCACAGCAACTGGAATTGGGGTGCAGGCTTTGTATGATCTGACTTTTGTGTATCTTACTGGGCTCTTCTGTTTTTCTAGAAAAACAGTCACTGGAAGCTTGGTGGGCACCTGTATCATCAACTGCTATCAACTCCCACTATTTCAGTTGTTAAGAAGTTAAACAGCCATTTCTTCTCAACAGTTGCCCACCTGCAGGCATCATGGCACACCTATATGGACAAGTGACTGAAAGAGCATTTTTAACAGCAAGTAGCAGAAAACATCTGGCTCAGCCAGGCAGACAGTTCTGTCCTCTCTGAGAAGTTATTGGATTTCATTTTATAAGATTTCCAATGCTTATTATTATAAAAATCTGCTACTTTTTACCAGGCTCTAGCAAGATTGTGGCTTTTGATTAGTGTATATTTGAAGAGAGGGGACCCCTGGTGGTCTAGTGGTTAGGGTGCAGCACTCTCACCGCTGCGGCCTGGGTTCGATTCCCGGTCAGGAAAACTCCCCCGGGCAGATGGAGCTCGTCAGCCCTGTAAGGCCATCCATCTAAGAGAAGGTCACTCTAAACAAACCTACGTCCTGAGGACCTCACTGCCACTGTCCAAGCTTGCTCGGCCCCGGCAGTTGAACCTTAGGATTAAAGGGTGGGCTCAGTTCAGTGCACGCTGTGTCTCACCTGAAAAATCCACTGTGCAGGCTCGAAGGGTTAATGACCTTTCCCAAATCTTCGCTCGCGAAGACTGGCCATACACACACATACATTTGAAGAGAAAATCCCCAACAGCTGACCAAAAGAAAATTAAGCCTCAACTTCTAAGGCATTTCCGCTAGACCCATGTTTTATCCCTTATTTGGATCAGGTGTATAGCTGGATGTTCATGTGGCTGCTCTCCCATTCTGCATGATTCACTAAGAGGAGGAAGATCTCACCAGTCAGCACTCAATAGCTCCAATGTGACTGTATTGGTTCCCAGAGGGCCTTAGCCTGTCATCACATTACCTGCTAGACCTTTGGTAATGCTGTCCTGAGATAGAAGCTACTTAATTTGAATTCTTTATGTCATTGCATCCCTTCCTGTTCCCCTGGAGTAGCTGCTGAATGACCTGACCAATGAACTTTCTTCCATAAGGTAACAGATGGACAGCACAGATCACCCCATTTCTGCTCTGAAGCTGTCAGGCTTGTGAAAGGAAAGCTTGAGTACACCATGTGCTCTTGCTGCTGGTTTTTCCCAGATTCGCAGAGAGTTTAGTAGAATACAGCATCCACCCAGCACTGTGGGCCAGATATCACATTTATGGGCTAATCCTCTTCCTTGTACCTGGTGATATGCACGAATGCAAGAGTGGCTTTCAGTGGTTATTCACAGAAAGGTGAGTTGCTTTCCCAGGTATCACTACTCTCAAGCCTCTGTATTGGCATTAAATTATTATAAATATTAGCCTCTGGGACACCTTCATTAATATATATTAAGTGGTAGTGCTGCAATATTGGATTATAGTAAAAAGTGTGTCCATCACTTACCAAAATTGATTCAATTTATGCCAAATATTTTTAGCTTTCTGGATATTTTTAAGGAAAAGAAAAGAAAGTTTGGATAATGGGAACCTGTATGTCAAAGATAACATCTTCTAGGATTGGTTTCCTAAATGGTGCCAGATCTCCATAAAAGTAATAGATACTCTTTCTGAATATTAATATGTCTGTCTGTTTTGGTGTTGGGTTGTGAAGTTCACTTGAAATCATTAAATGTTACATTATCAGATTATGTGGCAGCGTAACAAATGGTTTGAGGAGGGATTAATATATAAATCATAATTGTCCCAGTTCAACTCATGGTGGTTAGATTTCTCTGTAAAACCTACAGTCTTAGAGACAGGCTGTTAAAGAGATCAACTAAGTTATATTTTGGCTACTTTTCTAGGTGGAAGTCAATAGCTTAAAATTCTTCACCTGTAAAATCCTTCTTCTTTACTATGACCCAGGCAAGCCCTGTAATAACAACAATGCACTTACTGGTATGTAGATTGGAACAGAATTCCCTTAAAACTGGAATGGTGTACTAGAAAATTTTCTTCCTGTGTTTTTGTATGAGTTTGTCCATTATTGGCTAACGCATCAAATACTTAGGTGATGTGTTTTCATGACCAGCAATATGTTAGTGCAGTGCAGTATGTATTACTGAAAGCATATAAAACTGGTTTGCACTATTTATTTATCCATTTAACTCCTTGGTTTGCTCTATTATTTGTCTTGTTTATTATCAGTACTTGCCCTTTCAAAGGAGAAAGAGAGCTCAAATGACCACCACCAACCACATAGTTTTGGGAGCACTGCCCTTTAGAGATGTGCAGTGTGCCCACCTCCTACAGCACAAAGTGGTTTTCAAGTGGTTTTGGTAGAAGTGGAGGTAGAAGAGGAGCCTGCAGTCACTCAACACCAGTGTGTGTCCCCGCTGAGTCACACACGCCTGCCTCACGAGCATGGCAGGATTGGTACTCTGCCAGTATGATACTTTGCCAAAATTGTGTTCTGTGCAGTATAAGTGGCCATTCATCAAGTGCAGTTGATGACATCCTGATGATTAACTCAGGTTTATTTGATTATAAAGAGACTTTTTCCTTTCTGTACTGTGAGTGGAACAATTTCCTGTTTGCTATACAACATGATCACAGTTTCCCTGTCTCTTTTGCAATCCATACCATCACAGTACACCTAAGATAATCCCTATATTGTAATCATTGCTGAATGCCAATAGATTTTACAGGGGTATTTTACTTGATGTCATGTTCCTGTTACCTTGTTTAACACAGTTCTTTCTTAGTACTTTTTTTCCCCATAAATTGTGTAATTTCTTCTCTGAGGCAAGAAAAGGCTTCCCCTGTCATTTATTACCTGAGAAGATGGAATGTGTCATGCCAAAAAAATTGCTAAAGGAAACAATTCAAGCCACTGTGGGTTGTAGTTCACTTCCCAGTGCCCCCCTACGCCACATATCTCATCGAAGTTAAGGTCAGAGGGAACTATTAAATCATCAGATTTGGCCTGATACATATCAAAGGCATTTAAGTTTCACCCAAGAATGTCTTGTTTGTTACATATTAAGTTTTCAGGTGATAAAAATACACCATTGTCTAGTGCTTAGGAGCGGCTGAGGTCACTGGAGGAGACTGAGGGGAGACCTCATCATTATTTACAGCCTCCTCATGAGGGGAAGTGGAAGGACAGGCACTGATCTCTTCCCTCTGATGATCAGTGACAGAATCTGAGGAATGGCATAAATCTGTGTCAGGAGAGGTTTAGGCTGGATATTAGGAAAAGATCTTTCACCCAGAGGGTGGTTGGGCACTGGAACAGGCTCCTCAGGGCAGTGGTCACAGCACCAACCCTGCAAGAATTCAGGAAGCATTCAGACAACACTCTCAGGAACATGGTGTGATTATTGGGATGGTCCTGTGCAGGGCCAGGAGTTGGATTCAGTGATCCTTGTGGATCTCTTCAAACTCAGAATATTCTGTGATTCTACAGTTTAACAAGATTGACCCCTCCCCCTACCCCAGCTGAAATATTTCTTGTTCTCACCAGGACTGAGAAGCCTGGAGGTCGAAGACCCTATGGCTGCATACAGACTATAAAATCAAGCAGGACCAGCTACACACTGCAAGATAAACAGGGTGAAAGTGGAACAGTTTGCTCGTGTCCACACTGCACAGTGCTTGGATTTGTATCTTTCTTGAGCATTACAGTTTCTGAGCTTCTAGGGCACCATATTGAGTTCAAAAGTCTGAAACAATGCAAGTGCTGTGTTGCAACCCATCAGGGCACAGTTTGATAACATAACATGACCTGGGTGTGTTGCATACCTTCAAAAATTGCCTGAGGGTACAAAGTCTGCTGGGATGACATTGGGGGACTGTGTAGGGTGGAGGAGCCAAACCTGACACAGTTTTGTCCATAATGCCTGTTGTGAATGGTCCTTGTAATGTGCTGTCTTCCAGACTGGGCCATTATCATCTCATAGTGGACTAACTGGGACATATCAAAAACATGACACATACTGGCAGTCCCTACCGTGCTATTTGACAACAGACCTAAAGATTACCGCATCTCCCTATTATTTAGCAGAATTCCCATATCTTGTAACTGCGTCAAGCAGCCCTTCTGATTTAGGGAGAAGGTGATTCCAGCTCAAATTAAGTATCAGTACAGAAATGGGACCTAGATTCCCAGACCTAGTAAGATCTGGCATGTCTTTTCACCCAGAACTCACAAACCCATGAAGTCACACACCTTCCTGGAAGACATATATGCAAGATTTTTGTTGACTGAAGATGGATTTTCTTTGAACAGTAATTTTTTGAATAATGAAAATTGGATGGTGATGGAATAAGTCTGTCTTTTTGTCTTGAAACCATCCACAGTGAATGAAGAACTAACCTACTTACACATCACAGGAGATTCCTTGATTCTGTAACAAACTGCTAGATGAGGAACTGGCTAGATGTAGAATCCCCCACAATGTCAGAAAAGGCTGATTTCAATCAAGTTGTGCTGACATAAATACTGAAGGAACAGAGCCATCAATCAAGCAAAAACACAGAGGCAATATTTTACTTGGTTTGATTTCCTCATGCTCTTTTACTGTGGCTTTGCCACGGCCATTAAAACTTCTTGAATTTTAAAAATAATAATTATCTTTTCATATGTATAACATTTTTACAGAATCACAGAGCTGTTGATGTTGGAAGGAACCTCTGGTGATCATCTGGTCTAAACCCCATGATCAAACATGGCCGCCTACAACCAGGACTTTGTCTAGATCATGTCTAGACATCATAACAGTAGCACAAATATTTCCTCCTGACACTCATGCATGACTTTTAATTATAATTTTATCATTGGATCTCTAAAAAGAAAATTTATGCTTTTCGTCATCCCCAGCAAAACTCTTTGAGTGTGAGTAAGACTAATAACTTCACAGTAGCACTGATCTTGGGAGTCTGTGTATTCCAAGATTACATGTTAGAGAGCACAAAGAAATTATTTACTCACTTATGGAGTACTGTTTGCTTTTTAAAGTTGTATTCATAAAAATATTTTTAATTTCTTTGTCTGGGAAAACAATTTTGGAAACATAGACTAAGACTATTATGGTCTAGATTGATCTTTCTGAATCTGTCAGTTCCTTGAAAAAGCTGTTCACTGACTGTGAACTACCTTTTGGGATTCTTAGCATTACAGGCTACCATATTAGTTGATCTTTCTTTTCTGATAATTTGTAAAGACCTTCTTTAGCAATGTATCCTAAATTCGCCAATTCTTATTCAGTTCCAGCTTGACTCATGATAGCACTCAACACAAAACATTGTAACCAAATCAAAAATGTGAACTAGCAACAAGTCAATAGAATTTAATCTTTGGGTAAGTAACCAGAGTAGTGCCTGCAAACAGGTTATTCATTAAAAATGGAAGGATTCTTCCCTCTAAAAGTCTTGCTACTGCACACCACAGCCTTCCTGACCTTCTCCTATACTCAAGGACTCTGATGAAGATTGCAATCCAGTTTGCCACGTCGTAGATTCTGAAATGTTTCTCACAATTGTCCTTGAATATTAAACATCAGAAAGGAGTTAAATATAAGAATCCCTTCCCAACAGAATCAGAGCATGATGTCTCCTCTGCAGCCTGGTGACCAAGCAGGACAGGACAGTTCACTGATTCCTGATGCCCCAGGCACTGCACAAGGGATCACCGTGTCTTCTTTGCAAGTCCAGGTATTTTGTAGTTTAACACAGTTTTAAATAGCTGTTTGGAGTCCTGCTTTCACTGCTATGAACACAGATCATGCAGCTCTTAATAAAAACAATTATCTAGATATAACAAGAAATAACACCAAGAAATGATTCTCTAGAGCAAACCAAGCTCCTCGTCCAACTGTGGAGATTGTTTTTCAGCTGCCTCAAAAACATAACAGCAGAGCACAACTCTGAGGTCTTCAATGTGAACAAGCAGCAACAGAAATCTGATGTTAAGGAAAGCTATTGTATGTTTGTGCAACCATGGCACAGCAAGGTTAAGACAAGTATTGAGGTGAAATATGTAGTGGCAATGCCAAGACAGGTTACAGGTTAAAAAGGGTCATTAATTTTGCAACAGAGGTACTCTTTGCATGTAGGTCAGGAGAGTACATGTTAGCTTTTACTCATCCCACTTCAGACCTTCAACTGCAAGGGACTCATAACAGCAATGAACTATTAAATTAAAAATGCGAGAGTAAGAGGTAAAGTTTTAAAAACTTGGACTTTTAAGTACAATTAGGAATCTTGTACATTTTTTAGTAAATCAATACATTTTTCCTTGTTGCCTTGTCCAGTCCAAGACTGTCCCTAGTAAGGGGATAGTTACATGACAAGATACAAAGGTTTGGTACAGGCCACTTCACTGCCTGTGCAATTAAATCACACCCACTACAGAGTTTTTGGTTCAACAATTAAGCTGATACTGCTGAGGCCTTATCCTAGGTATGACTAAAGGACACCTACTGCATTTTCTGTTTTTCTTTTTTTAAGAAAAATCAGCACAAATGCTAAGCCTTTTTGAGACAGGAGTGCAAACACCAAGGATTTTGAAGCTCTGTTCTTAATCCTAAACAGGGAATCTCACTGGCATCTTTGGAGATTACACACAGCTGCAGCCAGCATTTTTGTATGTATTTATACTGTGTTGTTGTTCCCAACATTTGTTAAAAAGGAGAGAACTGGCACATATAATGTCATACCTTGTTGACATGTAAACTTTGCTCTGTGTAATTGACTGGACCCACCTCTGTGGTCTCACCTGGTTCTAACGTATGGGATACTACCAGAAAACTGATAAGATGTGGGGATTCTCTGAGTTTCCTAACATAAGTTCTTCAGTAAAACATCGGAGTCAGATGGCCCTTTTCTTCTGACTGACATGGAAATGGCTGACACATCTACGAAGGGACTCTGAACCCAAAGAAATATACTCCCTGGACAAAAGAAGGACTTTTTTATTTTTGGAGAGAACTTTTTGTGGAAGTGCCTGAAATGACACTTTATTTCCTCTGTGCAAATAGCTGCTCCTATAAGAGTAGGCAAGGAATCTTCTGAAACCTACCTTCTTCCTTTCCATTTTCAGGGAGGTAGAGGAGGTGTATCTGGAAGCCTGCGAAGAAAGCCAGATGTCTGCAGAAACAAGCCTGTACTTTGCAGCATTTAAAAGTTCATGCGTGTATATGCTTATATGTTAGCTAAAAGGATGTAAAACTCAATTAATAACTTGTATCAAATTGTTTAGCTAAAATAGGCCCATAATTTTATTATGTTTTCATTCTTTTTTATACCATCCTGAATTTTATGGCTTCCACTTAATTGGCTTTAACAAAGAAGCAAATAAAGAAAGCTCCAAACTTGCAGTTTAATGAGTTCTTTTCCCATTACTTCTCAAATTGAGCTGAAAGATTGCATTTTATCTGAAATGTAAGAAAAGATGCAGAAGTAATTAAGTAGCTGGTGCCAGTACCAAATTGTCCAATGGTTTCAATAGGCCCAGGATTATTATGAAGTAGTCTGATTTTCATTCATTTGTATTTCATTACCCATCACAAATCATGGACTCACAAACCTGAGGTTCTGTTGTTTTAGAAGTTGTACAAATGCAAAAGATCTGTTCACTTTCTGTCTCTCTCCAGAACCACATTGCATAATTATATGTAAGATACCGATCTTCTTAAAAGAGAATTCAACCTCTTGTGACTCAGAGCTGTAAGGGACAACCAGGGCCATGTTTACACACAGGTAAATTCTTTATTGTTAGGAAACTTACATTATATTTAACAAGTTCCATAATTACAGTGAAGGTGAAGACTGGGGTCCACCTCTAGTTGTTTTGGAGCCTGTGTGGAGCCACATGCTGAACTTGATGATCCTTGTGGGTTGATTCCAACTCAAGACATTTTATGATTCTATGAAATTTCAGAGAGCTTGCTCTAAAGGGTAAATTTGAAATTTAAATTTAAATTTGAAATTTAAAAGGTCAAAAGCCCCCATTTTCCAGAAAATTGTTCAAGTTAATTAACAATAGATTTAAAGCCAAACTCAGCCTTTGAACTGATGAATGCTGTGATGGGAGCATTTCCTTGAAGAGTAGAGTCTTAGGGCACCTAATCTGGAGAACAATCAGGAAACCCCATCATATCATGGAGTATTTGATTTAATCCTTAATAATGAGTCAAAAGGGATTTTGCTAGAAGACAGTGTGTTGAATTAATATATTCCTAGCTACACTATCTATGCTTTCTGGCCAACAGCACTGAATTGTGAGGTCTTATAATTACATCTGACCTGCTGATTCTGTGGAAATTACCTACTCCTGTTGCTGCTCAGCCTCTTCAATGCCGCATCTGTCACAACAGCCATTTGGTGCAGTTAGAGAGAGAATATTCCTCATCTTGACAGAGAATATGGACAGCCCTACACTAACATCCTATTATGTTAACATTTGTCCTCTTTTAACCTTGCTTTTGCTATTTAAAGTGCCATTTTCATTTAATACAAGTTAGAACCTAGTGAAGCATGCAGACTTCAACTAAATGTGAACTCATGGAAATTTCTTCTTGTTGAGCAGCACCATTTGAGCAATGTAAAAAAAAAAGACAATCTTCAAGATTTTCGGTTCACAAAAAAGAAATATTTAATCTTATGCTTTCTTGTAGTCTCTTTATTTTAATTCTGTGTTCTTCACTTTCTTTCAAAATGTTTGTACTTAAAGGATGGTTTGAAGTGGATGTGAACTATGATATATACAAATTGCCTGGTAAAGAAAAGCCTGACTCACACCAGATCCAAAGAATGGCACTAACTTACTTTGTTTCCAGTGTTTTCTGGAATTTTTGTAATATTCTGAATGTAAAAAAAGTAATAATAATTTAGACAGGGAGTCACTTGCTACCTCTGCCTCTTGGCTGCATAGTCATTTTGGCATCAGCAGATTTCTCCTTAACAAGATAAGAGAATAAAACGAGATCTGTTTGCTGGATTAGGATTAGGATTCATAGGTCAAAGCCACTCAGAGGGTCTTGACGTCACGATATACAGCTGCAAGAGCTTCAGGGTTGTATAAGGTGGAAGAAAAGGTTTTCCCCAGGCACTTGTTTCCTGAAACTAATATGTTGACTTTGTAATAATTCTGTGAAAAAGGAGCGGTTACTTTTTGTTCCTTTGATGTTTAGATTTGTCATTTGTGTCATTTACTCTAAGGAAGTAAGAGGAAGGAAATTCAAGACGTGTGATTTGGTGGAAATGCCCCAAGGAAAGTAGTGGAGATGGATGTAGACCTGAGTCACAGAATCACAGAATAGGCAATGTTGGAAGGGACTACTAGTTCAACTTTTCTGCTCAAGGAGGGGGCATGTTGCTCAGGATTGTGTCAAGACAGCTTTTTAACATCTCCAGGGAAAGAGACTCCTCAATCTCTCTTGGCAGTACTTAGTCACCCTCACAGTAAAGAAGTTCTTCTTCATTTTCCTGTGCTCAGAATCATGTTCTACTTGTTCACCACAGGTTTGTTACTGTTCTATTAACTCAAAAAAATTACTATCATTTCTCTTAAAATATGGTTAATTTTAATTTTCTGGATTGCTTCATTTGCTCAGTAGTATTTGGCAGGAACACTCTGATAGTTTGTCTTTAAACTGAAAATTTCTCAAAATATGTTCATTTAGACTAAACTTTTATTGAGAACCATAAGAAAATGACAATGATAACTCTCCCTGCCTTGCCTGTAGAGGACAGACCACACTGGAGTGCCCTCTAGGATATCGGAAACCACTGAAGTGGTTCCTTGTTAGTGTAAGAATGGCAGGAGATAAGAAGGTATATTAATGGAGAGAAATTCATTTCAGGGAGAAATCACGTGGCTAAGGCTTGTACGAAGCTCTAATCTCTTCACCTGGGCTTTCTTCCAATAACATTGCAATAAAGCATTCTTGACATTATCATTTGAATAATAGACCCAGAAACTGAAATAGAGGATGAAGAATTTCGTTATTTCTGCAGATAAACCTTTACACCTTTATCCTATTTGTTCGGCATCAGGTGTGCACCTACAGGCTCTTTGGTTGACTGCAGCATCTCTGAAACTTTGAAAGTGCATTTTCAATGCAGATAGAGGGAGTCAAAGGCAGCGCTCCTTTTTTTTTCTTCCCTCTAAATCATTTATTTGTTAGTTTGTTGCTACGTATCTTCAGGAGTACACTATGTTCATTTGAACATTGAAACCTATTAAAAGCTCCACAAGTAGCAATGTGAGTGGTTTCCCCCCTGTTTACACCATAGGTTCTGCCCTAAAAGCTGTGGCCAGCTTTATAAAGAGTTATTCTACAATTAAGAAGCACTTGATTTTACATGTATTCTTTGAAGGCAGGCTGTGAGCATCAAATTAGATCTTTGCTTAGTGTTGAAGTATCGCGTTTCTAAACTTGCTTTTAAAAGACTCTGATCTGAGTTGATGTTAGCTATTAAACCAAGAATCCATGGGTCCAAATCCATTAAAAAGTGATAGAAGTGTCTGCTCCAGTTTATGCTAGCTCTTCATAACTCCTGTGGCCTGCTCCATTAGCTGAGAACTGACTGCACTAGAAAAGCATTTTTGCATTCCCTTGCCCAGAAGCTGGATTTGGGGAAAAAGAAGAGGAGCTCTCAGGAAGGAAATTCCTATCCTGAAACTAGAATATAGAGCCAGGCAAAGAATCTTACACATCACTGCTGTCTTCGTCCCTCAAACAGTCTATTGCTGCCACCTGATTTACAGCAATATCTGTTTACATTTGCACTTTTCCCATGATCCCTGAGTTCTTCTTCAGTTCCAAACCCATAACAGCCCCATTTAAGGATTCTGCTTCAGTCATAGTGGAACAGTACTCCTACTTCAGGAAAACAAAATTATTAGTAATTGCACTGTGACAAAGTACCTGAATTGACAGGAGTTGGCATAAATCAGAAAAGAAACTAATTTTCCCCTCAGAAGAGGTCTTGGAGTAATAGGACATTATCAAGATATGAACAAAGAAACTAGATGTTAGCAGGGAAAGGAATACATCTTGCACGTGAAGACTCTGATGGGAGAGAGAAAAAATAATAAAGGAGGCTTAGTTCTCAGCCAGACAAAAGTTCAGCTAAGCTGTGCTTACAGTAACCTGATAAAGAAGTGGGGACCTCGTTTTTCTGGGCTTCAAAAAGAGAATCAGATGTGAAGGATGAACAGAAAGATTATTGCATTTTGGAAACAGGATCATTTCAAAATGATCTTTTCTTTTTTGTTCCTATCCAAAAAAACCAACCAAACAAACAAAAAACCCACCAGAAACAATCTATCCAAACTCCACCCAAAGACTGTCTCTATGCATCTGCTTGTTTACATCAGTCATCCATAAACCAGAAATCATCAGAAAATGAGAAGATTCAAATTTTTAAGGGACCTGTGTTAGTCTGAGGGGTTACTGCTAGACCTAGGGATCAGGAATTGGATCAAGGACTCTTGTATCTCAGGTGGCAACTGGAGACAGGAAAGCTGTTTGGTAAGAGAAACCCTCACAGCCTGGGGGCCTGAAACTTTCTTAGGAGGTGGTGGTAGTATCTTGTTAAGGAATATTCAGCAAGGGAGCTCATGCAGAGTAATGAAATGGTAACCTGGAGAGCCAACGTAAGGGTAATCTCTTTGTGCTATTTTCAATGACTTGGAGAAATGTTTCCCTGTACCATAAGGTTGAAAAGCATAGTTAACATTGTTCCTAAATCCTTTTCATTTCTGTCTTGATCTTTTTAGAACCAAATGAAGTTAAAGTAACAGCCAGGAAATTGTAAGACTCACCCAATAGTTTGGATTCTGCAGAGGAAAACTGAAGCTATATTTCCTGGAATAAATTGTAAGATAATACAATTTTTATTGTATTATATAAAATATATAATGTATTTATATAATGCAATATATAAAAATGCATTATGAAATGTAATATGTAAGTGAATTATACATTGTAATATTGATTAGACTTGCAATACATGATTGCAATTATATATTAATATATACAATAAATGTATATCATTTATTGTCATATACAAAATGTGGTGATGTAGTAAACCATAGAAAACTATAAGGCTAAAGAAGCTGACATGCTAAAATGCTGTACCTAGTTTCCACATATGGCAGGCTATTCCACAAGGTGATCTTTTCAGACCTGAATTGATAAGAATTCAATGAGAATGAATTAGATACTTTATTAATCAGTATTTTGCAGAATCTAGAGGGAAAGTCTAGTACCCACTACTTAATAAGACTTTGATGATAACTGTGGCCTCCATGAGTTTCCAGTTCCAAAACACTCTGGTATCTTCCACCAAAGCTGAAGGACAGTGCTTATTTTTAATCTGGAAATAGGAGATGGAGGTCAGCTGCAGTCTGCGTCTGTTATCTCATGGATAACTACACATGAGGAATCACTTTTTATGAAGCAGAAGCTCAAGTGTAGTTTGAATGTGTGAATATTGATGCCAAACAAAAGAATTTAATATTAAAGAAAGTTGTGACACTTAGAGCAAACTTTATGGTTTTATTGTCTATAAACTGTGGCCTAGATATTTATATAAAAACCAAACCACTAACTCTTTTCATATATGTTTCAATGCATAAATGTTGCAATTTTTTTTCTTTCTGTGAGTTCTGTTACATGAATGTTTTGTTGGGCAATATATACTATCAAGTATATTTTATGTTCTGCCAAAATCTGTTGATCCCACAACAAACAACCATTAACCATACACCTTGTATCTTAACATGTAATTTAGAATTTTCCCTCTAGTAATAGCTGTGTTTGGAAAGCTGTTACCAGAAGAACAATGGATAATATAAAAGTCCAGCTTTATACAAAATGGATGCGTGTTATTCTTGTTATGTGACAACAGCAAGCAAGACTTTACTCAAAATGGGTGTGTTTCACTTGCATGGTGACAATAAATCTGAAGTGATAATCTGATGATCAAAGGGCTGGAAAACCTGCCCTATGAGGAAAGACTGAAGGAGTTAGGTCTTTTTTCCCTGGAGAAAAGAAGACTCAGGGGGGTCCTCAGTACAGTATTTCAGTTTTTACAGGGTCATTACAAGGAGGGCAGAGGCTTTCTCTTCTTAATGAGCCACATAGAGAAGACAAGTGGCAACAGATATCAGTAGATCCAGGGAAGATTTCTTTCTTATATTTCAATATAAGAAAGAAATCTTTTTGATGAGTACAATCAATCACAGGAACAACCTTCCCAGGATGTGGCAGAGTTCCCATCACTGAGGTTTTCAAGGTGCAATTGAACAGGATGCTAGACAATCTCATTTGGGCTCCCTTTCCCACGAAAGGCTGGATCAGGCAGTCTTCTGAGGTCCCTTCCAACCTAGGCTGTTCTGTGATTCTCAAAAATTACCTTTTTTTTTTTAAAAAAAGCTCTCCTGGTATCTAAGAATTTTTTTAAAAAAATGTGTTTGAAAGTTCTTGGGCAATATGACTGAATGATATATATCTACAGGTATTTTCATTTTCAAATTTGTCAGTCATGAAATTGTAACAGGCTGAAAAGAATAGTGATTCATAAAGCCATAAGGCACTATGAATAAAGACATATTAAGACCACTAATACAAGGTCAAGACTGGAGGGAGACTGAGTCTCTGTAATGTAGAATTGAAAGAGTATATGATTTTAGAGTTAAAGACTATACCATAGTACATATAAAAAATATCTCCCAAGAATGTAAGTAGTACATTTAACATTAATTTCTGAGTCTGAGTAGTTGAGTATTTTACTGTACAATCATAAGGTACAGGTGAGGTGAGGGAAAACACAAACTATCCTTACTCTTCTACACCAATAGCTCTTCCGTATGGGCAATTTCTTACAAATCCTCATGTTCATCTTCCAGTAGAGGGAAAAGGGAGAGGGTGGTTCCTCTGGGGCCTTGTCCTTCTGTGCATTTTGGACGTTGAAGTGAGTGAATACACAACTAATATTGCCAGCTCTGAGTTCAGGCAAGCAAGTAGCCCAGCCATCATCTAACAACAGCATATTCATTTTAGAGAATCTTAAGTGTTTCCAGACCAATAATCATACTAACTTGTGCTTGTATTTTCTTAGCCACATCTAAGAATGATATGCAATTATTCACAATATGATTACCAACCATTAAGAACAGTTAACATTTCTAGTAAACATGTTTTTCCTATGTCTTTACAAATGCTAAGTCTGACTAACCAGTCCAAGTTCTAGAAGGAAGTGAATATCATGACTGATGTTCTCATAAAGTGCCCTAATTTCCGATGAGTCACATCTAGAGATAATCAAATGAAATCATCACCTCTCAATTGTACCTGTTAAGTACAAAAAATAGGCCACTTGGACTGTATGGATGAGAAGTGCATTTAAATCATGAAGAAGCTCCATGTATAAACAAGACACTGAAGTAAGTGGAAGGATGACCGTGAGTTACTCAGGGGTGGAAGCAGCCCACATAGCCTGAAAACAGAAGTGAGTGGAGTCTAGACTCCAGTCATTTCCTGGCATAATCTTCCAGTTCTCCTACTCCACCTCTATCCTTAAGGGAAAAATCAGACATGTTGTGTTACTCTGCATGGTGTGTGAGGAGGGATAGTACCCTGGGAGATTTCCCTTGGAGCAGGGATAGTACCCTGGGAGATTTCCCTTGGAGCAGAAAACAGTACTTCATGAAATAGAAGGACCCCTTTCTGAGAAGAAAACAAAGGAAGAAATTAGCGTATGAGCACTGACAGCACCAAAGAAAAATAACGTAAGTTCACAAGAACCTGAGGAAGAATGCCAAGGATTTCTCTAAAAACCCTGTTTTGTGCAGTCACCAAGACCTTGAACCTTTAAATGAACTGCCCAAGCTATCATTTTCTGATGAACCAGGAGAAATCCAACATACACAAACCAGAGGAGCAGGATTTGAAAGGATCCCAAATGTGGACTCCAAATCTCTGTTTACTTTTTTCACATTTTAAAACCTCATGACATATTGGTACAGTGCCAGGTAACTCTCTTCCCACGAGAGAGGTGCTGGGGTGGTCTTTAATGAATAGTAAGCATTTATTCTGGCCTATACTTCAATTTTGAACAATAAAATTCTTTCTTAATTTGAGGGTCATATTTCTACCTTTGGCTTTCATTTTGCTTTTTTTCATATATTGCATTTTACGTTTATTTCTTTTCTCCAATTTTGAGTTTGAACTTAGATTTCTGGGGGTTTTATGTGCCCAAAAGAGATACTTTAAGCTAGAAAGGCAGGAGAAGTCAGCATTGAAAAAGTGCTCATAGCCTTTAAACCTCTGTCCAGTTAGGTTTTTATGTAGTATGGCATGATAGTGAATGTCAGAATTGTTGACTTTACAATTGTGATGCCTCAGTTTCCTCATCTCTAAACAAGGTTTGATGATAAGGGTAAAATTATTCATGTACTTCAAAGACGTGTAAATCAAGTCTCTAATATCTGTATAAACTCTCAGCCTGAAGATTTCTGGAATTTAAAAAGTACCTGAAGGTGCACCATAGATTCATTTCTATCAGAGGGAGAAGTTTCCCTTCAATTCTACGTTGTTCCACACAAAATCAAAATATTCCCGCTGGCAAGCTCCTGGCTGAAAAGCACAATGCTGGGAAGCAGATGAGACACCAGGGACCTCAGCAGCTGTTTAGTACAGAATAGAAATGAGCATTTGCATGCCAGCACAGATTGGGAGTGGCAACAGAAGGTACTGAACCTCTGAAGAGAAGCAAGCTGCCCATGGGCAGGACAAGACTCCCAGAGGACCAGAGAGGGAAGGAAAGGGGAGACGGGTAATTAAGAATCAAGCAAGAAAAATTAAAGGACCGTAAGGCTCATGATGAGCAGAGGGCATTGGGTGGCCAAGAGAATCATCATCCCACCTTTCCAATCATTTAGATTGGAAAAGACCCTTAAGATCATCAGGGTCAGGGACAGATGGCTAAAACACTGCTAGAAAGGTCAGGAATTCAGTGAACTAGGGCTCCTCCTGTGATATGTTGGCACCCATCTCCAGGAAAGTATGGAGATGTGGATGTGGAAGTAGTATTAAATGTAACTGGACTAGACAGAGAGAAGACTAAAAACAAAAAAGCAGGGAAGAAAAGATAATGATAAATAACTACCCAACTGAGTAAGCTATATAATCACAGGAGAGTAAACCAGAAATAAGCTAATATGAGGTGGGAAAAGATCTTGACTTTCTTTCTTTGAACTGATCCAACTCATGATCTATATAGTAAAAACAAACTTGAAGAGGAAAACAATAATTTTTACCTAACTTCAACATTCAATTTCTAAACTCTTATCACAGGCCATGTTTACAGACTGTATCATCAACTGGCTTTATCTGCAGTGCAATCAAGCTACAAAATGGAGCAGAAACAAAACATTATTTAAGGTCATGGAATCCTTGTTACACTTAAAATTTGTCACAGAGACGTCAGACACAGTCAAATCTATATGAGCTGTTAACTCTAATTTTCAGTCCTCTTCTGCCCAAAGCTAATTGAGCTGAAATTTGTTATCAGAGGAATCTATTTTTGTGGATATACATCCTGATCCTTCATCTCCTACACTTTAAAGAGGTTTCTAGTTTAAACATATGATCAAATCAATTACTTCTAGAATAATGTCGTGAGTTGCCCGGAAATAACTCCTCAGACTACTAACTTTATGAAGGCTATGGAGCTACTGAAAAGAGTTCTAAACTTTTCACTTGCCATTGGCAAAGTTCAAGATGTAAAGAAAATATGACTGGGAATCCTCTTGTTTTAAGCATATCATGTATGACAGAAATAAATAAAAAAAAAAACAACTAACAACAAAGTGTGATAGGTGGAATATTTTTGGAAGAATGAGATTTGGTAATAGACAACAAATTAACCATTTATTGCAAATCAGGGAAGTTCTTATGACAATAATCTTTTCATTGGTATTGGCTAAAAGTCTAGCAGTTCAGAGTCCAGTGGGGAATAACAAATAGCCTCAATTTTTCTGTTGTTGTTAATGTGTTTTCCTAAATACTGGATTTCATTTCTACACTTAATCAGAAATATTTAAGATTTGTACATGTATTATCCTCATGCTGACCACTGACTGGAGATTTGGACTGGAACTACAGGAGGTAGTTGTCAGTACAAAAATGTCTTAATTGGTTTTATTAGTTCAACTGCTTTTGTGATCTTTATATACAGGGGAAGGCCTAAAATAAAGCAAAGTATGCCAAGTAGAAAGAAAGCTTGGTAGTATAATTTAAATCCTTAAGGGAATTTGTATAATTTACATTGTCACAGGCTATATCTATTAAAATTCTTCTGTCATACAACCATGAAATAATTTAGGTTGTAAGGGATCTCTGGACTTCACCTAGGACAGATTTCTGGAGTAGTGGTGTGGAGCTAACTTCAGCACTGAATCAGGTTCCTCGGGAGCTTCTCTGGGCACCTCTTCCAACCTAACATTGTGAACATTGTCTTCTCATACATTACAACAAGAATTTCTCTTTCTGCACCTGGTGATGATTGCTTCAGAGAAGAGTTTGTCTATGTCCTTTCTCCCTTCCCCTACCTCATGAAGGGGAAGGCAGTAATTAAATTCACTCCTAAGCCTCCACTTCCCCAGACTGAACTCCCTCCCACTCTATTTCTATGCTGGATGCTCTGACACCCCAGCAGCTTCTGAGCTCCCATTCATTTGCACATCTCTTTCCTGTCCCAGGGTACCCACAGCTTGATGGGGTGTTGTAGAGGCAGCATTGCAAATGCCAAGCCATTGTCCATTATCACATCCCTTGATTTACTGCCAAGGGTGCCATCAGTCTTTCTGCTGTAATCACTCTTTAAGACCAATGTTTGCTCATATAGAAATTACTTCGAATACCAAAGAATTAAACTAAAAAATTATTGAAAATATCTCAGAGATATAATTTTTCTTTGAGAATCTAATTGGGGAATAACCCTAGGTTGTGTGAGTTTAAAGATCTATATTCATATCTCAGAGTAGCTAAATCCCTACCCTAAACTGGTGCTCAGATATAAGAGGTATTATAAAAGAAGTCAGAATTAGCTTATTTTGTTCCTAAAGAAATCACAAACTATATTTATGGGGATTTTTTTGCATAATTTTGCATTGTTTGGAATGACAGAACTTTTGAAATACTGAATAAAAGGCAAAATCTTCTGTGGCTTTTTTATTTAAATTGAATATAATTCATGTGATATTTTAATTTTTTTTTCCCAAGAGCGTTATTCATGGCAAAATGCTAAAGGAAATGGTTCCATTTTTCCCAGCTGTCATAAAGTGTGAATCTTTCTCTTAGACTTGTTCCTCTTCCAGGAACACTTGAGCAGAGGAATGCAGCTGAACAGCTTTGCTTAATTAGTCAGTTTATCTGAATTAAGGATGGACTAACACTCCTAGGACAAGCACTATAAAAGAGAGTTGGCAGTGGTGAAGAGGAAGAACTGAAGATTTGTTGGAAGAATGACTAAGAACAAATTTCAGCCTGAATTAAAACTGTAGTAAGTAGAAGAATATATCTAATAAAAAACAATTGTTTTCTCATATATTTATGTGCTGTACAAGCTGGGATGTTGAATTGGGGCGTTCTGAGCTAGCATGTTAAGAGAAGAGTGTATGTGTGCAGTGGGGACATGGTGGTTTGTGCCCTCTTCACCTGTACATAAATATAGTATATATATGCTGCATAAATTGTGATCTCTTTAAAGTTTGTATGACCAGACTCCTTATGAGCTGACTAATAATGCCTCCTTATAATCACTTGGATGCCTCCACAGTTATATTTTTGTCTTGTATTTAAGGCAAGTGTTTAATTTATGGGATGTACATTTTTTTTAGTGTATCTCCTACAATTATCTTGGACACATCAGATTCCAGGTCTTTCTTCCTTTTGTATATCTGTTTTCATATCCATTATTCTGTTCAAATAACTCAGGATATAGCCTCTACATAAAAAAAAAAAGAAACATTGTTTAGGAATGGTGAACTTTTACTTTATTTATTTTATTTATAACACGCCTTAAAATTATAGAAGGTTTACGTTCCTTGACCTGCCTAAAGCACTTGCACAGCTTCCAGGAAGGATCTTTTCCTTTGGGTGGCTTTCTAATTACTATTACGGCTGAATAACTGACACCATGGTTGTTTGAATTAGCAGTAAGAACCCTGGAACTCTCATCCTTTGAGACAGATAATTAACCACAATTTATTCTTGAATAAAACTTAGTATTTGCCATGAAATCCCAGAGGCATATTTTTATTTCACAAAATCCTAGTTCATCATATTATGCACAATGGAACATATTTATTAGTATAGTCTAGTCTAGTAGTGCTACATCTCACATTAGCATGTATTTTGTAGGCTCAGAGGGGGCTGTTAGAATGGAATTTCTCATGCAAGACTAAACTCTCTTTTAGGGATAAATAATCTTCCAAAGAAGTAGACTAAAACAACAAACAATGCAAATACTAATAGAAAGGAGTAGAAATATCTGTTCCATAAATATTGCATTATGAAATAATGGATATAGCTTGTGCTTTTTGCAATTTCAAGTAAGTGTTCGTGCATAGTTAATACGGTTCTTAAAAAAGAAACCAAGTTAATTTTAAAGGCCAGGTCTTCAATTGTTCAAAACATAAGTGTTATACACTGAAAAAAAGTTTGGGCTTTTGCTTATCTTCCGGGGTTTCTACTTATCTTCTACTCCTTGTTCTGTGTCCTAGGATTAAGTATGGCTTGTTCTGGTTCAGCAAAACATTCAGATATATAAAGAAAAAGATTCCCAGTGGAAAACAAGCATAAGTGGCTGGACTGCAAAAAGACTTGAGTGAGTATTGAAGTTCATGAAATTTCTTCGATTATTTCATCAAAGTTTTGGTATCTGGATTAAGCTCTTGTGCAGTTCCACAGAGAAGTAATTCTGGTACAGGAGTCATCATGTACACCAGCATGCTGTCTCTTGAGATCAGAGATTAACCACTGAGGTGAACACGATATTTTTGTCAGCCTGTGTCATTCCAGGGGAAAACCCAATGGGGGCTTAGCAGCCCTTGATCCTTACCCTGCTAGCTCAACACTTTCACTGTATTGTCCTGTTAGTAGGAAAATTCCTTAAGACTTATTTCAGTGCAGTCTGTCCACAGCCTATTTTTTCCAGTCTGGAGCTACTTCTGCAGTGACTACAGGAGCATAATGATGAGCCTCCCTCACTCGCACAGTGATTTGGTACAAGCCCCCAGCCCAGTGTGACAGGTGAGGTCTCAGGTCTGGTTCTGTCCTGTGTCCTTCCCACGTGCAGCGCTGCAGACACTGGGCTGCTGTGGGCTGCTGTGCCTAACACTGCCTCTTGTCCCTGAGCCAGTTTGGAGGCTCTCCACTCTAATCTCCTGTAAATCCAGCTCCAGGCTGGAATGATGATCACTTGGTGACTGCAGATTAACAGGATCATATGGCAACTTATTTAGCATATTAGGTTAAATTCAACACATGACTTGGATGGAATTGGAAGAGTAAAAAATTACTTTATAGAAGTCCAGTCAAATTTGATTTTAAATTCACTTTTGTAAACTGGATAGCCCTAAACAGAGTAGATAACTGTACATGTCTGCTGTTTCTGCAGTAGCAATAATGCTGAGTTTGGGCTAAGGTGCTAGGAAAAGTCTCAACTAGAATCTGCTCTGAGCACACTGAGAAGCTCTCCAAGCAGGTGTACTTATTGCCTGCCCCAGTGCAGCAGCTAGGACCAGACCTGACAAAAAGAGGCAGCCATGAACATGTAGCTGGAGGAGCAGCTTCAATGACCTCTTTTCTCCAGTGACTTTCAAAAGCTTGCTCACCCCAAGACACAGGCTGTTAGCTGCTCTTGAGTGGCTGAAGGGATTAGCTTGTATCACTCAGCAAAAATCCCAGCAACAACAGTCTTTCTAATGTCTGTTTGGTGAGAGTGTCTCCTAGGCTGTGAACCTGGCTCTATACTGGAGTGCCATATACACTCATGCCCCAGCCTCAGGCTTTCCCTTGGCTACACTTTTTTCCCTAGTAAACTTCATCTTCGTTGCTGCACACTGGGTACCACTTTATCAGGAGCAATGTCTTTCCAAGTCTCCCCTAGTCTGAGCCTAATTGATGTAGGAACTAGAGGAATGGAACTGAATCTTATGCTCAGGGACTGAAGCAAAGTTTCCTGCTTCCTACACTGTTAGGGGTGATTATAATGGCACTGCTGGAAACATAAGTGCCCTCAATTTTTAGGGGAAAGCCAAACAGGCAGGGAGTGTTAGTCTGTTTCCACAAAGAATGGCTGCTGGTACCATCCCCATAGCAGGTTTCTGAGCTGTAAATCTCCAAAGCAGTCAGTATGACGTGGTTATAAGAGACTAACTCGGCAGCACGTTCTGTGACTCTCTGTCCACTGTATACGCTTTTCTTTAAAGCGCTTGCGTAGTCCCAAGACACAAACTCCTCAGCAAACTCTTCGTGGCTCAGCCGTAGTCTTGAAAACTAGTGCAACTGTTCAGTACTTCCTGAAACACCTCACTGATGTTTTAGAGTGATCTGGTGGTCAGAAGGTTCCAGCAGGATGAGATGCAAATGTATTGCATGACTAACAGGGACTTGCCCTTTCTTCTTTTGTTTCTTTTTCTCATATTGTTTTCTTCATCCAAAGTGCTGTGAACATCCTACCAAGAAGCTCTTTATCTACTAGGTAGTGAAGCACAATGCCAAACCTGGTGTTTGTAGTCACTACCGTGTAAATATTTAATATCAGTGATAATGAGTCTTTGGGAAAAAAGGGTGTATCACCCGTAAGTGTTACTGGCACTGCTATTACAGTCTTCTGGATCCAAGCCAGAAGGTCTGGCAGATGTTAGAGGAAGCACACTTAGACCCTTAAGTGAGGCACTAATGTAATCACAACAGTTTGTTCTCTGTCAATGTCTATTCAAGAAGTGTGTGGTCACTTTGGCTGGATAGTCCTGAGTCTGAGGAACTTGCTGTGATAGTTGGAGCCCAAATCTGGGTTCCAGTAAAGTTGAGGCAGGGAAAGACACTGATTTGAAAAGAGTTCTGAAAGAAACAACTAGACGCTGGAGTCAGCTTCAAATTTACTTAATTTCTTCTCATCCATGTGACTGAAGCTGCAAAACACAGGATTTCTTAGATGTGCCTATTCTTTAAATAGTCAGCTTGTCTGTTCTTCAGAATGCTACATAAGGTAAGATCAAAGGAAAAACAGCAAGTAAAGAACTGGATATTTAAATTATTAGTAATTCCTTATTAGAGTATTAATGTCTAATTTAAGAAACTGTCTTTTATTTTCTTAGCCCAAAGACCTTCTAAGACAGGTGTTATTGTCTTTTTGAAGCTTTTCTTGCAGTAAAACAGATTGCCTGATACAAAAACCTAGCAAATAAAGCAAATAAATGCATGCTTTCTCTGAAGACTTACCTCACTGATCTTTCCTCTTTCAACTTTATTCTAGTACAGTTAATTGCACAATATTAAACCAACAGTTTAGCTTATCTGTTGTACACTTCTTCACTCATTAGCTGACTTTGTTCCTTACATGTTATTCAGTGTCTTTCCTCCTGAGAAATTTAAGGCTAAGTAATTACCACTCCAACGCAGGAAGCAAATGTGCAGGACATAGGAAGAGTTTTCTTGGGGAACAGGGAGGTGTGTTTTATGATGTATTTGGTTACTGTGCATAAGACGGACAGACTGAGACCTCAGCAGTTTCTAGCCCACGGGGACAGCAGGCACGCCTCGCCCTCCCCTCCGTCAGCCATGCACTGACTGAAATTCAACTTGAGGACATAGGGGCTCACTGTCTTTACTAAAACTGTCCAGAGCCCTTTCTGCTGACTGAGAAGGAAGGAAGAAGCTCTTCACTTTCTCATTCCTTCTCTTGAGGGCCAGAACAGCAGAGGATGCCCAGCAACAACTCATCTCTTTACTGATCCACAAAAGGTTTGTTTTTATGGGGAGTCTTCTGATTGAGAGGAGTCTGTACCTATAATGCTACAGCTTTTATCTTCTGAAGGCATTTTTCTGTAACTGTGGCATTCTTTGGAGGCAAAAAAAATTCAGTAATGCTTTCTTTAATTGCTGTAAGTATATATTAATCATATGCTAACTTGGCAGGTGGATTTATTGCAAATTGCTTCTGTCTTCAAGCACAGTAAAATACTCATTATAGAAAGGAAACAAAAAGTCATGGGGAGCTTCAGCTCCTTGGCAAAAATTTTGAGTTGTAAACTTGGGGTCTGACATAAATATTCTAACCAATATACAAGGAAATAATCTTATGATTGTAAGATTTAAAGAAAAGGTATGGTGGCTTCTTACAATGTGTAGTAATGTATGAGGAAACTTGCAACAGATAGACGGGGACTTGTATCCTTGCTTGTTTGCATTTAAGAGGGATGATCAAGTATTTATATAAGTTAATGGGAATCTCTTCTCTTGGTCTTGTGGGATCTAGTTTAGGTCTAAATAAATTTTTAAAACTGTGAAGGATGTTTTCTAAACTGGAAGGTAGGAAAGTAGGGCTGGGAAATCTTTGCACCATATCCTTCTTAATAAAATATATTAATATACTCCTTACTTGGTCAAGGGGCCTAATTCTGTCTTACCTATGTTACTTATGGTGAGATAATTCAGGGGGTAAAGGTTTAAGATATTTTCCCGAAAAACACTAACGAGTTCTGCAGGTTTAAGCTGAGGTTGTGATATTGTATCTCTTTTTATCCATTATCTTTTTGAGTCCTAAGGTAGAAGAAAACAAACCACAGAAAGCACTCTCTGCTTAGGCACACAGTGTGAAAGGTAAGAAAAGATCACAGACTGCTTCAAATCTGCCAAGCACAGCAGAAAAACAAACCCATCTCCTTTTAATAACATTTGGTGTTAACTGATTTGGAGTAAATCTTCGGGATTTTTAAGAGGAACAATACCCAACACCTATAAAATACTTTCCTCCTGTAAGCACTTTTTTTGTGTCATCTATCCTCAGAGGCAGGAGGCAACAACTGGCAATACCAGAGGTAGAGTCTGTATATTTGCTTACCTGCTTGCTTTGACTTTTGTTTCTATGGTTTTGTTCAGAAATTATCTTGTCAGTTGTCCCCAGTGTTTCGGAGTACCACATTACTGCTAAATCCCCAAAACACCTTATTTGGAAGAGCTAACAAATTCACTTGCACTAAGTCATAGAGTTCAAAATTCTAAGGCTGCAAAGCTGGAAGTTAGGCAGGTCAAGAACCACAGTTTGACAGGAAGTACTTCCCTGTCGTACTGGTAGACTATTTAACGGTAATATAATAGGATGAGTCAAAATGTGTATACAATCCAAATGTTTCCTTTAGTCTCAAATATCTGCAATGGTTGTCCTGACTTGTTCAGTATCAGTGTCAGAGAACTGGAGAGCCAGCTGATGCCAGGGTCTGCGTGCAACTTGCCTTTAAGCAACTTGCTCCTTAAGCAACAAGACCTGATACCTACCAGGCTCCTAGTCCAGACAGGTTTGATTCTCTACCTATCAGCTTCTGTTCTAGCCCTGTCAACCTCATATTCCTCATTCTTCCCTTCCTTTACTCCTCACAATGAGGAGTTTTGTTCCTCAACCTGAAAATGAGATTTGCTCTGTATTGCTTAGTCGTAGTGCTGAAAGGGCAGGGGAAGAAGAGCAGAAAGAAGGTGGCTGTATGGAAAAAACAAAAGGATGGAAAAAAATTGCTTCTTAATTCTCATGATCTTGGCGGGGGGTGTGGGGTGTGGTGTTGTTCTTGTGGGTTTTGTTTTGTTTTCCAGAACCAAAACTTTCTAAATACCACTATGATGAAATATGGGGTAGTCTCCCCTATCCAATGCCAAATCCTTAACCCCTAGTTACCTCTCTGTACCTCAGGGATGTATGTTTCCCAGTGAGTCTCATGTTATAGCAACAAAAAGTCAAATTATAGGTTCTATAATTTCTGTATAGGTACAGCAAATCACTGAAGATTAATCTTTAGTCCACCTTCATATTCAAAACAGTGGCTGATAAGAAATAGAAATGAACTCCTTATTTCTGCTGCTAGGCTGTAACTCAAACTGCTTAAAGAGAGTTAATGTCTTCTGGCTTTCAAGTCAGACAAAACTAGTCCATGAAGGAGAAAGAAAAAAATGAACAAGTAATGAAGCAAGGGGTTATCTTTCTCTTTCCCATTGCACTGAAACAGAGGAGTCGTACCAACAGACACAGCTCTCTCATGGCTTTGGCTTAGCAGACAGGAGTTGTTCCTCATTCCTAAACAGGGTGTTATAGTGGAGGGGGAATGAAGCTTTTGGCTCTTACTAGACTTTTACTAGGAAGAAATTTTATGAACAAACATCACAGACAATGGGTAGGAGGAAAAATAGTAAAAATTTGTTTAACAAGGGAGTTGTCAAATCAGGTTGCTCTAATTGTGAAATGAGTTTGTGGTGCACCACAGAGTTTGGAGAAGAAATGTTTATTACTGTTCCATTATTTTATTACTGCTTCTTGATTTACAAATTGGCAAGGTTTTTTGCTTTGGTTTGGTTTTGGGTTGGTTTGTTTGTTTGTTTGTTTTTTGAGATCATACAGCAACTATACTTTTTAATTTAAGTTTAAAAGTAAGAAAAATTAGGTAAAATTAGAAGATATCTGGATTACCGGCTGAAAAAAAAACCCCTTCAGATTGTATAATAGGAAGTTATTCCTGTAAAAATTTTTTTTGGATTCCAAGCTGTTTTTAAAAAGGATTAAAAAATAACCTATTGGAGGTCTTGAGCAAGTGAAGCAGATAGAACAAGATCATAACACAGAGCCAGGAAACTCTGAAGAGAGTGGTATCAACTATTAAACTTGGGCAACAGGGTTGAAATCATTCTACGCAGCTACAGAAAGCAAGTGATTTCGTTTAATGGAAAAACACCTAACACTAAACTTGAAGAAGAGCAACTATATTTAAAAAAATATTTTGTCTGCCGAGCTGTCAGTATTTTAAGGTAATCCCTGCAAACATGAAAGAACATGTTGTAGAGAAGAGAGCAACTTGAAAGAAAGTCACAGCCAGATTCCTCCCTCCTTGGCCTTTTGAAAAAAGAAGTTAAGCCACATGTGGTCAAAAGTTGTGAGGTCTTCTTCTCAGTCTCCACAGTCACTTGAAGTTGTCACATTATCCCTTTCATTGCTCATATCTACAAGCTCCCTCACTTTGATCTCCAAGTGTTTCCTTGGCATCTTGGGTAGAACAACAATTTGTATCAATAGTTCAAATCACTTCAGACTAGAGGCAACAGTGAATTAGAATAGGTTTGGTTGGTCAGTGTCCAAATGCAGTTGGAGTCTTCTTCATATGCATTTTCACATACAGTTTACCACAACAGAAGTGTGGATCCAAGGAATAACATCACATGTAATCTGCTATATTGAAAATCTGTGGTCAGTCAGAGATTGATAAACAAGACACAAACAAGTCTTGATTTGGCCAGAGAGGGCTGTGGCTTCTGTGGAGATATGTGTACAAGCATGAGTCAGAGCAAAGATGTATATATAAAGGTACTGCAATCTAACCTCTCATTTAAGAAATTATCTTGTCCCTGGTATATCCTATTCCACAAATTATACTAGACTTTAATCAACCGATGTAGATCAGGATAAAAGTCACTTAATGAGGTCTGGAAGCTGTAGGGGTCCTGTGTGGTAAACAGTCTGGCTATTGTATCTGCTGTTGTGGATTTTGGGAAGAAGAGTGGGCATAAGGTAATATCCCCATACATAAGTGAGGAACAGCACATTATGCACTAGTTCCATTGGGAATTAGGTCTAAATTACTTAGAGAAAGAAGTTGAAGAGTTAAAGTTAGAGTTTCAAGAAAAATTGAAGCTAGGATAACTACAGACAGCAGGGTGCTGCGGCAGTGCTTTGCACCTGGATGGAAACATCAAAATGATCAAGTGACAAATCAAGCCATAAGGATGTGGAGGCCATGGGGCAGAATTGAGCCTCAGATAACACAGTGTTCTGGTCTTGCAGAAATATGAGGAAAGGCAAGGTGGGGACAGCAGCTTAAGGAACTTCAGGAATGAATTTCATGCTTTTACCAAATCATGTGAGGGGTCGAAGAGAAAAATCATAGTAATAAAAGAACCACCACAGGAGAATGAATGAAGATCACCAAAATTTTCCAAATTTTTCTTTTGAGAGAAGTGCAAAGTCTCTTAGATCTGCAGAATATAGCATTTACCCTACCTTGCTGCCTTGAGGACTGTTGAGGGCATATCAAAACTAGAGCTGACAACAGCATTCAACTATTTCAAGGAGTTAGATATATTCAGGGTATTCCATGAAAACAGCATATATATCTGTGGTGTACAGCTTATGTGTCCACCCAAAGCAGCTGTGGTGGCAGGTACTGCAGAGAGAAAAGTTACTACGGTATATCATCTTTTTCCTTCCTTTGAGACACTAAGAATTCACAAAGGTGAGAGTGGCTACACTAAAAGTTTGCCTATCTTATTCTGGCACACCACATAGCTGCTTCTTACAGGCTGGCTAGAAGCTGCACACCTCTTTTACAACAGTAATTACACAAGTTAGTTTTTTACCATTCCTGCTTCCCTGGGTTATGCTTTTGCAGTCTAATGAAACAATCAGGCCGGTTTCCAGCTTTTATTAACTGCATGTGAATTGATTTGTTCCCTGCTAGGGAAGAAGGGGAAATAGCAAACAGGGCCTGTACTAACTAACACTATCATGAGTTTCAGTTTAGACAAATTCATGGTGTTTCCCTCTTCTGTGCTGGCTCTTCTCTCTACGTCTGTTAAGATCTTGAGTACAAAGTTGGAAAAACTGAATTCAGTGGCATTATTATCATGTTTACTTGAAGATTATCAGCTTGTTTTGTGCAGCTGATAAAACAGTAGTGGTTCTATTTAAATGTCATACCACTTGTTGATAATCGGTTATTAAACTGCAGGGTGGATATTTGGTGTTTCTGCAGAACACCATGTTACACTTTTTACACTGTTTAGTCTGAAGCTTAAATGCCATGCAGAAGATTCTTTCAAGGACACAATATGTTGTCTTCATCTCACTGATTGATACATGATGTGCTATGGAACATCAATGAGCAGTTTTAGATTTAACTATCTACTGAGCAGACCTCATTGTTGTATATCAGACTGGAGAGTTTTACGTCCACAATTTAACTGTCAGGAAAGTAGGGAGAAGAAGAAGAGAAAATGTGCATAAGACCAGAGAAATATTTTAATATACATATTGATAAAAGCTCTCAGAAGTTTCTATAGGACATGTCTGTTTCCACTGCTAGAGTTGGCTGAGCTGTTACTTTCAGACCAGACATAGTGAGACTAATTGAGAATCCACTCTATTTTTCATTTATAAAATAAATGAAAGGAAAAAGGCTATTAAGTTTGCCAATAGAATGATTTTCCCTGTGCCCTCAACAGTGAGATTTGTGAGTAATGGGATTGCAGCAGTTTGTGGGGCTCTGGAGCATACCTGACACTTACGATGTGCATAAACCTTTGCTGTGCAATGTCAGTGAACAAAAAACACTTTGAAAGCCCAGTGCACACACAGTCTCCTCTCAGAAAGGGCTTGGACAGGAAGGCAAAAAAGGAGCAGGCATGCCAGACACTTGTGATATTTAACACTCTGATGGGTTGTATTCCTCAGCCACAAAAACCAGCAAGTATAAGAATCTCTATTCTTTTACATAACTACAATATATCCTTTTCCAGGACTTTAGGGGTAGCCAGAAACTGCCGGTCCTCTCTCCTCCAGTTCTACAGTTCTGTTGTATCACAACTGAAGTAGAAACAGCATAAGCTATCATCAAATTAGATGTGAGTGAAGGGGAGAGAGTTTTAATTAAACCTTTTCTAAAATGGAACTAAATGACTGAACAAGGAATTTTATAGCAGGAAACTTGGGAGGATGAAAAATGTGCAGAAAAGAATTATTAAATATTGGCCCAAAGGCAAACTAATAACTCAGAGTAATCTGATAGTAGTCCAGCTTTTTTTCAAGTGTTGATTAACTACCTCTGCTCTTCACTTCCCGCTCTGAGCCTCTTGCTTTAAAAGGGTATTTACATTGTAGGACTCCACAAGCAATAGGCTGTCTCTGTACTCTGTAGTACTCCATTTTGTTGATAACTCCCCTTTGCTGGTCCTGCTTCTCCCTGTCCTACAGTATCTAGCTCCAGTTCAGTTTTGTCTCTGCTCTGAGTAATATCATGCACCAGTTTCTGGCACTACTGCAGCAGCTCAGGGAAAAAAAAAAAAAAAGAAGTAGAGAATTTTAC
>NW_016690291.1:1652110-1659568 GCF_001604755.1 Lepidothrix coronata
AGGAGTCCTTGGTATACTTAGTCTCAACAGTAGCATTAATAATTTCTGTCCTTATCTGCATCTGTTGTGAGAGGAAAGGTCCATTACAGAATGGATTGCTGGCTGCAGTTGGAACAGTACCAAGGTAAGGACTCTTTTATTAAGATTAATTTTAATGCTTTCCTTGTTTTGTATGCCCCAGAGAATGCAACTGTCAGCTTTCTAGAAATGTCCACAGTGTTTCAGAAAAATAGATACCTGTGAGTCTGTTAGTGTACACACCTTAAGGTTTTTTCTACATAATTATGCATGTATGAACTGTTAATCTTATCTGTCACCTAAAGCACAAAATTACTTTCTACAGCTCTCTGCAATCAGTTCTAGATTTTAGTGTACCCTGTTATGTAAAGTTTTTCCTCCCATCTGCCTTCCTTTTCAAAATAACTAAATTATAGATTGAGCAATACAATCCCCAGATAATGGTGGTATTGTGCATTGCTTTATCATTTAATGCAATTAATTTTACACAGAAGTAACTAAATTCAGCCATATGCCCAAGATTCTCTTTAACAGTGTATTTTAGCACTTGTATAACTTGCTTGTGTGCTTAGACAGCGTGCTCTTGCATCCTATATTTGTCTGGAACACTGAATTACCTTTCACAGACCGAGTCACGCAAAGTACTTAAAACCTTGATCTTCATTACAACCATAAATGGAAGATTAGTGGATCTATGCAAAAAGTCTGCCATGCAATTGCAAATTATTTCAATAATTGCTTGGGGAATAAGATGACGACTTTGAACAATCTTCCAGTGGCTTAGTGTGTTCTACCTATAGACTCCTGTTTCTGTTCTCAGGTTAATGTTTTATTAATTAACGACATAAAGCTTAACATGGAGGTAGTGCCCCTTAAATGAACAGCAAAGTGAAATGCAATAACCTAGAGTCGTTATGGGAATTTTAAACATACATGGCATGAGTCATGCACTTGGATATAATCCGGTCACTATCACATCCTGTTGTAATTGGCAATAAAACTAGGGACAAACTCACTGTTAGTGACATGACTTTTATCATGTCGTGCTTTCATATACTAGTTTACACCATGAAATTACAATAGCTTGCTCGACATTCAAACCCTTAACAGTGAGAGTGGGCAGAGGCCAACTCAGATTGAACTTTAAAGCCAGTACTTAAGACTGAAAAGATCAAAAGGTTGCTACAATGGGAGATGCTTGAGTATGAACAAAGCAGAAAAGGTTGAATACAGTAGCTGTCAGTAGCAACCCAAACAGAGGATATTAGGTTATCATGGAGTGTTATGCAGATATATAACTTGGTGATTTTGTTACCTGAGAAACTGGGCATGCATCTCTCTGGAAGCTTGTGTAGTAACAGGGTAGGCTATCAGAGAATCATAGAATCATAGAGTCATTTAGGTTGGAAAAGACTTTTAGGATCATTGAGCCCAACCATTAACCCAGCACTGCCAAGTCCAATCCTAAACCATGTCCCCAAGTGCTGCATCTACACATCTTTTAAATGTCTTCAGGGATGATAACTCCACCACTTCCCTGGGCAGCCTCTTCCAGTGCTTGAAAACCCTCTCAGTGAAGAAGGTTTTCCCAATATACAATCTAAACCTCCCTCTGTGCAACTTGAGGCCACTTCCTCTTGTCTTGTCACTTGTTACCTGTGAGAAGATACTTATGCCCACCTCACTACAACCTCCTTTCAGGTGGTTGTAGAGATCCTGCCTGAGCCTCCTTTTCTCCAGGCTAAACAAACCCAGCTTCCTTAGCAGCTCCTCAAAAGAGGAGCTCCAACCCCTTCACGAGCTTTGCTGCTCTTCTCTGGACATGCTTTAGCACCTCCATGTCTTTCTTGAAGTGGGGAGCCCAGAAATGAACACAGGATTCAAGGTGTGGCCTCACCAGTGCTGACTATTGCCCTGCTTCTATTCTTTCTCTAAGAAAAGTCTGGATTCAAAATGATGGATTTCTATCAGTGCTCTTTTATTCCACAAAATGAGCAAAAAGATACATTATTCACTTGAAATCACAGTGAAATTAACTTCATTTCTAATGTCTTATGCTGTTTTGCTTACATAATAATTTCTATGAATCATTAGACCACCTATATAATTAGGTGGTTAAAAACTATTACTCACTATCCTAAACAAAGATTGACAATTAAATTTACTGGAGAAAAATTATTTTACAATTTGACTGCAACTGAAACAAAGACAACCTTTTATGGAGAATTCCTTTTGCTGTTACTCATGCTAACCAGCTGAGAGAGTCTTGCTTTTGACAAATAAAGATACTGTACTAAACTCTTGCAGTGTCTTCTACCTCCCTTTCTGGAGATCACAGTTCAAATTACTTCAGTTTCCAGAGTAAAAAAAACATGGAACGGAAACACTGCTCAAAATACTGTTTATTGTCAAAGACGAAGCACACCTTAGATCTACTAAGAATTTACCGTTAACTGTGAGTCTGTTTCTATAACTGGAATTTTAATACTCTTGTTATTAGTCCAGATCTACAAAGAAAGAGAGGACAACAGTGCAGTCAGCAGTTACACACATGCTGCTCAGACCCTCCTCCTCTCCCTAGCATTTTGCTTATCCATCCCCTGCTCCTCCTAAGGTGGATGGTTTCACCATGGTAGGGAGTGGGTCACCTGCACCTCCAAGTCCTTTGGGTTTTTGTAAAATAAAATCTTGGGGATTTATTTATTTTTATTTACTATATAGCAGTGCTTTTTGTGCATGTTAGAAACATGTATTTGGGTATCTTTTTTTGACTGCCAATCATCTGGTAGCAGTGATCATGTTTGGCCAGAAGCCCTGATCTGCAGAAAAGCTCCTGGTGATGAGCAGGTCTGGGGTTCAGATGTGAACTGAAGTCATCAAGTGAGGGTAAGACACAACCCTGTCATCAACAGGCAAGTCCATGGTGACAAGGCAGGTCTGACTTTTAGCCACAAAGTCAAGCCTATTGGTCAGTGTAGAGGTCTGGATCAGTTTTATGTGGACTAAGGACAACACTTGAGAATGTGACCTCAATGTGCTCTCCTGAGTGAAGGTGGAGGAGAGTCCCTGCTGCTCAGAAGGCTCTCCTTAGGTGTGAGTGTCTGCACCCACCCTCTCAGCTGGCCCTGAGCCCAGGGCAGACTTGGTGCTCAGAGCCTGACACCAAGAATTGCTGAAAATGGTGATAACTAACAGACTTTGATCCCAATATCTTTTGAAATGCAAAGCAGGCCCTTTAGTAATCAGCCTTTCCAGTGTTTCATAACCCTTGGAAATGTAAGGGAGTTTTGCATCTTTACACTCGTAATTGAAACCTACTGAGTTTGACAAAGCATTTTTTTGGTACTGTTTTTAAAACTACAACAAAAGACATTTAAATGTCCCTGGAAATCACAGCTAAGGCTTGAGTGAGGGGGGAGGATCTATCTCATTAGTTTTTTCTTTAATTCTCCAATTCTTCAAACTGGGAGAAGAACACATATTTTCACAACATGCAGAATTTTACCATATTTACATATAAAGCTTTAATTACAGAAATTAAGGTAGTGACATATTAAAGATAATTCTTATATTACATTATCTGTCCCTACTTTTAGAGGGGAATACTTTGATAATATCTCTTAGCCTTCAAGAGAATAAATAATGAGCTGCTGCTTGCCAGGTTTCATGAATCTGCAGAGAGAATAAATTGTTACACAAATATTTCTGATTATTTTTAGTCCCTAGATGAAGAAAAAATGAAACATCAAACCTAAAACCACAGCTAGACAAGCTAAAAGGATTTGGTATCTTGAAGCAAAACTGGGATTGGGGCTTTTAAAAATATCTGGGCATTTTGGATAGGGTAAAATTTGGCAAAGGTTATTTTCCTAGCTTGATTTCTGGGACCAGCTTTCACAAGAAAGTAACATGATTGTATATTTCTACTCTGGGCTTGCTCTGCATCCTTTTTAGGCACACAACCTTGCAAGGAATGTGTGTACTCTGGGTAAGAGTAGTGCTTGCTGCTCCCAGGGGACCAGAGCCTTGCAACTCAATTTTTGAGCAAGCTAGAGACTAGCTGAGAGTGCAATGCATGCAAAGGCATTTTGTTTCTTCCCCCTCCACAGAGGTCAAGAGTGACATCTAAGGCTAGAAGGAGTCATTATATTGATGAGGATGATTCTTGTATGAGTGAGAACATGGAGCTTCACCTGGAGGCTTAGCAATTTAAGTGATCTTTCAGAAAGGTCACTGGTTCTCCCACTGAAGATTTCAAAAGAATTAGTAAACAATTCCTGAGTGTAATAAGACCACTGGCTGGAAAAACTGTTTTGCTAGAAATTGCCTGCCTGGTCTTGATGCCTATAATGAGACTCTAGGAAAGAATTGTATAAAGAATTCATCTGTCGGGGTGTATCTGCCTGCTGGAAGCAGGTTTTGCTACTGCCTGAAGGGAAGGCTGAAGTCCTTACTACTCTGGTGAAAAGAAGTTTTCTTGCTTGCAATATTAGTAATAAACAACAGAAGCTGCAAATGTATTGATCTTGGAAATTTTGAAAGTATTCTTCAAGTTAAACCAAAAGAAATGTAGATGCTGGGTTCTCAGCCTTCAGGATTTAGCCCAAAATTCTCACCCTAGAAGGGCTTCATTTTGGGGCATCACCCTTCTTTATAATACATATTACATTAAGGTTGTTTCTTTACCACCTGGAATGAACATGTACACAGGAACAACTCTGGTCTTGCCTCAGGGCATGACCTTACAACATAAAACCTTTCACTTGTCAATATTTAATTCAACATTTACTAAAGGGTAGGTGGATGCCAGGCTGACTTCACTGGAAATAATTTTGCAAAGATTTAACTAGCTTAAATATACATGGAATTTAATGTTGGAAATAACCCTAGCATAATAAAAACATTAAACTCATGGCTCATAAGATTTTTCCTAAATGATGACATACCAGACTTGCATGTGTACATGGGGGAAAATGATTAAAACAACACTAATGGCCAACACAGCAAAGGGTAATTATTAACCACTTTTTCTTGCAAAAGAGCTGGGAAATACCCTGCTGTCACTGATTCAAGGGACTATTATGTAATAATCAGCAAAAACTATTTTAAAATATTCAATATTCTTATTCTGTTCCCCCGAGGTCTGTTTGATCTCCTTGTACTAATGCCTAAGTATTGGGAACTTGGAGGTTTTTAAGCTAAAAAGACTACTAAATGAAAATGGTCAGTGTCCTGGCTTTTCTCTCAAAACTATGGTTTTATCAGTGCAGGAAACTGATATAAGGATGTGCGGCCATGAAAAGACACCAAATTTCAGTTTGAGGGATTTGCCTAAGTGAGAAACTAGATGTTCTCATGTTCACTAGCAAAGTATATATGTATATACTTTATTTTCCTATGGAATAAGGATTAAAACTAAACTGTATTCTGCTGCTTTGCTAGATCAAGACATTTTAGGCTCAAAATCTAAGCATCAGTTTGGTTTACCAGTTTTAGCCTGCATTTCCAAGGGGGTCTATCTGCATATGAACCAACTACATCTTTACATGTGAGTGAGCATTTCCATGTATAGTTACAGACACTGTATACTCTCTGGTTATCACATTTTCTCTATCATTTGTGTTTCCAACTTTGTAACAAAGAAAAAATTAATCTTGAACATGAAATTTCATAGACTCCTATATGAATATTGACTCGGTGAAATTTTAACTTAGGCTTGCTTGTAAAGATTCCCTCTATTTTTTCTGTTCTGTTTGAAGTTTCTTTCATGTGTAGTATCTAACTAATCACTTCTCGGTTTGCGTTATTTCTTGGTCTTGTGTAAGTTGCCCTTGCAAAGGTTTCTTTGTATTCTTACTCAGGATGATACAGACCAAACTTATAAACTTGAATCTAAAACTTGGGAAAACTTGGATCAAAGAGTTTGATTCATTGTTTAGTCATTTTTTCGTCTGAAAGGATTGGTTCTGCCACAGAATGAGCTGATCTTCAATGGTCATTGAATTCATGTTTTCGAACATGCATGTCTTTCCAAAGCTTGTAAAACTTGTTTTATATTGTAGCTGTGCCAGATTTATATCCTTGTCTTGCTTATTTTCCTATCCATGTGCTAATCATGGGACACACTAAGCAACAAGTCCTTTCCACAAATGACTGATGCTACTAATAACAGTGGATTAATTTAAAAGTTGCAAAGATTTCAGTTAAAATGTAGATTAAGATGAAAATTAAATGTATATAGGTCTGGAAGGTATCATCTCTTATTTGTATCTGAGATAAAACATTTATTTGAAACTCACTTGTCTGCTCCCTCACTCTCACTCCAGAGAATGAATCTCCTACTTCCTTATAACCACCATGTTACAGAGAGCTAACATACAAGACTTTATTTTTTCCCTATTAATTATAGGATATTGGATTCCAAGTCTAAAGAAACTTTTAGATAAAACATGCTAGAGGATTTTAAAGAAAACTTCTTTCCTGTCCGTTAAAAATGGTGTTTTCATTGATTAGCATCTTGTAATCTGAGAAGGATGCCTATGTTTAGCTGAAGTAAATCTGATGGTAATATCTTTTGAGAACCTCACCAAGGTTTATGTAACAGGGTCAAAAGTGATCCGTAGGAGCTGCCAGAACAATCATAGCTGAAATACAAACCAAGAACCACATGCTCAATAATCCCACTTTCCCTAAAAGAAAAAGGTTACTTCAAATCCCAGCCAATATTTACAGTTTCAGCCAACTCACATCTGTATAGTTGCCTCTCTACCTAAAACATCTTGAGTATCTCAGCATCCGCAAGTTTAGAAATAATCCAACTAAATTAGCTATAAAGGTCCTTGAGGAATGACACTGATTTAACACACCTTGGATTTTCAAATAAAACAATATGTATACCAGCAGGAAAAAGCCCAAGCAGAGAGCACCTTTTCACAACAGTGTGTCCTTATCTCTACTTAGCTTTGGGATGTAAGGAACTAACAGCAAAAATAAAATCAGAACTGTTACACCCTTGTCCTGACCCATGTTTCATTTAGTTTTTGAACTGACACTGCTATAGACTTCCTCTCTATGGCATAAAACCTGAAGAGCAGACAAAGAAATCTTTTTTATTAACTCATCATCATCATCATGGCTGGGCTTCGCAAATGAAGATTTGGGAAGGGCACTACCCACATTTATTGCAAGCGTGTTGGTGGCTAAAAAGGCCAATACGAGATAGACACACCCAGTTGCAAAAGGCACAGCAGAAAGACTCCTTAGGTGGTATATTCTGCAAGGCACGATTCTTTCTGTGTTGTCTTTCCTCCTCAAGAGTGAACCTGTGTGCTTTCTCAAAGGCATCAGCAGTGTTGAAAGTAATGTGTCTCCAGACCTCCCGATTGGAGGCCAGAGTAGACCAGTGATGATGATCAATATGGCCAAGGCTGAGATGTTGTT
>NW_016690291.1:1659710-1830181 GCF_001604755.1 Lepidothrix coronata
CCTCAATACTTGTGACTGCTGCTTGTTCTAGAACAGATGGATTGATCATGTAATCTGACCAGTGGATGTTTAGGATTGTACGAAGGCAGCGTTGATGGAAGCGTTCCAGGAGAAGCAGGTGATGGCGGTAGATGACCCATGATTCAGAACCGTATAAAAGAGTAGACAGCACTATGGCTCTGTAAACACTGATCTTGGTACTTTTCTTCAGGTCTTTATTTCGCCAAACTCTTTTATGAAGTTTTTATTAACTATTGAGGAGTTAATTATTATACAGTATGTTCCGGCCCAGCCTTTCAAAATCTTGTAAAAGGGTGATTCCTGACAAGAAGTCTTCTCACACGCTCAATACTGGTCCAACACATCACTGTTAAAAGCCATTTACAGCACATGGAATGCTGTGGGTGTTCCCCCACCTGGTCACTTGCAGTCAGGTAAAAAACTATATGAATGCAAGTCCTTGCCTTAGGCACTTGCATTTCAAACATTTAATGGTTCCAAAGCTTTTTTACGGTTTGTGGCATCCAAAACAAAGACCCCTTGTATGGTATCACAGCCATACAAGGCAGTTTGTTTTCTGTTGAGTAGGAAAGACACATTGCATGAATTCCAGCTGGAGTGTCATACTATTCTTTGTTTTTACTGTTAATTATTTATTACCTCTGAAAAGGTATAAAAGAGTTAAAGCTGGCTTTACATTTAATGCAGTGATTTAACTGGTCCTATTTCAGAGAAGAAGGCTGCTGTAGCAACTCTGAAGAGGGCTGCTTGAACATCACTGGAAGTGAAGAATACTTCAGATAAGTGGTGAGTAGTGCTTAGCAGTTGGACTTGATACTTTGCAGCAGATTTGGCAGTGTTCTCAAGGGGTTGACTTGGGGAGGGAGGAGGAATAGATTTATCTTGGTATAAACCAATGTTGTGAAATTTATAAACAACTGATTTCCTGTACTAGTCAAGAACTCAACTTCTATATAAGCATTCATTAACTCTGAAATCTGTCTTCCTCTCCTGGTTAATAGATTTCTGTGGAAAATAGCTTTAATTTTTCTGACAATTTGTAGAAGAAAATCCACCACAAAACAACAACCCACAGCAGAACACTTCACCTTAAAATAGAGATTCAATCCTTCCACCTCTCAATATAACAGATAAGATTGTGACCTGTATGAAATATTGAAATCCAGATAAATTGATTCATCATCTTCTAAAGACACTTTAGGACTGATACTACAGATATAGGAAAAAAAGGAGACGTATATCTTTTACAACTATGTCAACTGATTACTTATAAAAATAGGTATTTCTGGAAGCCGGGGTGTCCACAGTATTTGAGAATAACTTTTGCTAAGTAGTTCAGTACCATAGTAATACTCTGTGTCAAATTAAAGTCATGCCCCACCTGACTCCCTCAACAGTATCTCCCTCAACAGTATTTTAATATTAGGGTTGTTAGACATTTTCCATAAACAGTATAAGCATTGACTTGCACATTCTCACTTGCATCAGAATAGATCTAACTTAATAAAACTACTTGAGAAGAAAATAATCCCTTCAGTTCTTAATGGATTTCCAGTGCACCTATTTTAACCAGATAGTTATTTCACTTATGAGGATCTAATATACACAAACTTTTCTGCTCCAGGGGACAGAGAAATATGAAATATGTTCTTCACATTGGATGCTCTAATTAATGTTTTTATTAATTGATGCTGGATTTCTTCTGTGTGCACGTGTATGTGTGATTTACAGTACCAGGGAGAGGAGCACATTCATTGCAGTACAGACTAGTGACAGAAATATCTAACTTGAAACATAGGCAAGTCCTCAGCTTAAGTCTGTTATACTGCAAGGACATCTTTTTTGAAAGGCAAGAGTGCTCAGCTATAGAAAATTTTTGTCTATAGCTGCATAGAAAAATGATAGCAGCACACGAGCTACGGCATAGGAGTGCGATCCAAAACTCTTGATCTCCATCCTCTGTTACTAGAGGTTTAGTGTTGAACCAAAAAGAAAAATAAAGTAAAATGTCTTTTGAAACATATACTTATTTCTAGTGCAAAGCATAGCAAACAAAAAAGTAATCAAGTTGGGCAATTTTGCTTTCCCAAAAGCAAAAATTATTACATGTCAGTCTATCATAGACAATAGGACTTACTGAGTGTGTTTTGGGTATTTTTCACCAACATATTTTCCAAAGCTTTGCAATTCATACCCTGCTGTGATGTTATCCCTCTTAGTGCATCCTCTTCTTGCTTTTAAAAGAAACCAAAGTATTCTGTGCTACATCTGAAATAGGTGTACCCTGAGGGGTGCAAGCAGTCCCTTATCCTCCCTGAGAAATTGTGCTAGTTTATAATTACAGTTTTATCAGCTGGAGGCTGCTCTTCCCACTTCCACATTTTCCCTGTCCATAGTAGTGCAATGTTGACACAGACATTATCTTTCTCTAGAGGTAGTATAAGTTTGCACTTGGGAGACAGATAGGGAAGCTGTGCATGCCCGCCAGGAGGAATTTGTGATAAAAGAACCTTTTACATCACAGATAAACTGCCTGTATCTTGTTTGTGCTGTACTTTGTTTGGAGTGACTGAGGCCTTCTTGTAAGTTCATACTCATCTGATCAAGATGGCAAATGGGCCTTCACTGACTACTGGCCCAAACAATGCCTTATGCTCAGACTGGACAACAATAAATAATCTAGTACACTTCTTAGTTTTGTTTAGGTTTGGAGGGTTTTTTTAACACCTTTATCTTTTAACTCAGGTTTTCTGAGGTGATCAACTCCTTGGTGATTTCATCATAACAAATATGGCTATTTAAAATATGCTCCCCTTGCATATTCGCTTTTTGTGAACAGGACAGCTTTCCAATAGCTTTTGTTTTTCCTGACTTGCAGTCAGTAAATTAAAGCCGGATGTTCAGTAGAAGTTCAGAACCAAACCTGGATTACAGTATGTTTATTCATACCTCTCTCAAGTCATTTTGCTGTGCCAGTCATAATGATCCCTTTCCATGAAGTGCTGAGCCATCCTTGCCAAGGCTAACAATTTGTAGGACTCAGTTGTACTGCATGTCCTACCAATGAACTCAGCCTATATATTGCTAAATAAAGTACTGGATAAGTAGATAAGCAAACTGTAGCTGAAATGGAAGATGCCCCCTGGCCTAACACAAATGAGCCTTTCCTGATTTGTGGGTCACCTCCTGATTAACTGTACAAACTATGGAGCACACAAATCTAATTTGCTGTGACAAAGAACAAATAATGAATTAATATTTCTGGATCAACAACTTAAGCAAGTTACCTGGTATTAGCAATATGAACTTCAGGGAAAAAGAATACATTTTTCCACACTATCTGTTAAAATTTTTCAGTGAATGTTTAACAGCAGCAGCAGCAGAGCAATTTTCGGCCTTTTGTTCCCCTAAGTGTATCAACACTTCCTTAGATTTTGTTAAACATTGCAGCCTGAAGATCAAGTTTCTGCTTTCTGTAATCACATCTCTCTTCCCTGCACACACATCAGTAGAAAGCAAAAATAACCTTGACAAATCCATGCAGGATTTCAGTGATTTCTACTCCCTCCCCAGTCCAGATTTCCTTTTTTTTTTCTTTTTTTTTTTTGCATGATGTAGAATGTCTGTTCTGGATGCGGGAACAGTCCTTTTGCTACAATCAAGTGTAGCAATATGTTCAAAGAGTGAAACAAGGGTTACCTGAAATACAGAAGGGATAGTTCAGTCTGAACAGTTCCACTGTTAGCAATTAAACTTTCTAGTCACAACAGACATATCTTAAAATGTTTCAAAGATGTTCTGAGAAGATTCAGTCATATAAAAATAAATGCAGAGGGAAGACAGACACAAGTTATCCCTGCTAGTGGCTTAGCTGTGAGGCTATATCTCCCTAGATGTTTAACAGATTGTTTCATACTGAGCCTGTGTTGTTTCTGTTTCAGAGCTATGCCCCACGTACTTTGTCTTGTCAGCTCTTAACTTCCAGTTTGATGATGCTTTGTTTGTGCTCCGTCAGAACCTTCATTAATTTAATTATCTACATTGTCTATGTATGAAATCTGTATAGGATGTGGGAGGTTCATTGAACAGGTCTTGATATTATTTGCTTGTTAAATGTGGCAAGAGACAGGTGACCTGCTTGGTGATGAGACTAAGCATCTTTCCTATTAAGTGAAATACATTTGACTTGAAAGCTCTTTTTGAAGAAAAATTTAACAGGAATTGACTAAGGCCCTTTGCAGTAGAGAGAAAGGAGTTTTTTGTGCATTGCACTGCACTGGTAGGTAGAGAGGCAAGAAGGTAACTTTTCTGGCTTTGGCGCTTATAGGATGCTGTCACATCTCTAGTTTCTCTTACTTAAAAGCTCAGCCTGATTTCTTGGAACCATCAGATATAATGGCCCCAGTACTTCCAATGTCTCACAGGAGTACTGCCAGTGGCAGTACTCCTATGCCACAGGATTTCATGTGAAAAACCTCCTGTATGTGTGATGGCCTCACACGATTTCCACTCCTATGCGCTGTTTCGCTAAACCGCCTGTTACTCCCCATGTGTCATAGCTCACTGTCTTATAGAAACTTGTCTACAAGGAAGACAACTTGCATTCGGGACTGGATCAATTATTACCATAATGGCCACGTAAGCAAAAATCTTGAAATGTGCTGTCACCCCAGCACGTGAAGCAGAAGAACCCAGTGATCCATACTCCAAATAAATTGAACAAACTGGCAGACTGCCCAAGGTCATACAGTGAAGCACTGTGTAAATATCATATCCTCTCTGAAACACCAGAAATCAGTTTAGTTTCTTAATAAATTAAGATTAAAATATCCTTTAATACTATTAAAGGACATAGGGTGATGTTCCGGCAAGAATTTTCTTGACAGAGCAATACGTAAAAGGACATCTCCTTTGCAAAATATGTTCAGGCAATGACCCAGCTAGTATAAGGTCTCATAATAATTAGAATCACACCACCAATTAATCCAAACATCTGAACTGGAACTCAGCCGTAACAATGTTCCACCTGACTGACTAAACTTCTTTTGCAGTTGCAGTGAGTCTGATGCTCCTGTCCTAGTAGAGACAGCATATCTACTGAAGAGCCTGATACTGTTGCTTTTTCCCCCTATTAAACAGTAGCACAACTTCTCCTTTTTTCCCCTCAGCTATTACCTAGCAAAGTAACAGAATGGAGAACAAACAGCAAAGCAACGGTGTGATGAAAGAAAACAAGGAGGTGAAGAAAAAAGTGGTGAGTGAATTCATCAAATCTTCTGTCAAAACATTTGTTTGCTATTTGGGGACTGGAGGTAGAAAATAACTATTTGGAACCTGTATGAATACTTTGTGGGTTTGGGGTTTTTTTAGGTGTATAGAGGGTAGCACGTGTTTAGCTTCTGTAACTTACCAATAGTGATTGTAAAAGGTCAAAAATGGTGTGTTAAGGTAAGAAATTATGTATGTGTACTAATCACATGCATATTATTTCTATTTGAGTATGAACTGAATTACTTGCACTGTGCTATTTAGAACGAAACTAAACAAAACACAGGTGTCTGATTCATCTCAAATGCACTCCATGTGTTCTAGAGGCTTGATTCTCCTAACTTTAGTCTTTTACTGCTTATGACCATTCAAAGAGATTATAAGTGATGTCTGGATCATCTATCAATATGTACAATTATTTTATATGTTAATGAGTAGCATCTGGCTTTGTATTCAAACACCTCTCAGTTTTATCAGAGCAAACGACACTTCAAAGTTGCTGCATCATAAACTTCTTCCAAACCTGCAGTGCTCTGTGGCAGTACATATTACGCCTATGTAGCACGTCAAAAGTGGAAACAGCTCAGATTTGCACCAATATTAACTGCAGTCATCTGGGAACAGTTCCCAGATGCACTTAATACTCATCATTGCCAACTATAAGGTGCTGTTTAACTCTTAGCAGTTCAAAATCCCCATGTTTGCAAATAGGTACCTTCAAACATAACAGCTGAAAGCTTTTATCTTCCCCAGGTAGAATGTCTAAACCCCTTCTGTTACACAGCAGTAGTGTGGCGTGTCAGTTCTAAACCTCCTAAGGCTGTGGAAGCATCCCTAACATCTTCATTGGCTACAAACCTTTTGGTATCCTCACTTCTCACCCTCGGCAACACGGGAAAACGCTTCCCTGCATCACTCCAGTGACCCTTGCTTACAGAAGGGTCGCCCAGGTCTCCAGTACGGACCGCGGCACGGATCTGCCCTGCCAGCCGTGGTTCCCCAGCCCCGGTGCCACTCGGCGGGGGCGCCGTGATGGACACCGAGTTGTGACAAATGTCGTGACCCCTTGCCAGCCTGGGCTGCTGGGTAAATCCCTGCTGAGGGATGGGGCCAGCCGGAAAGCCAGTGGCGCGGAGGCGGGCTGTGTGCGCTTGAGTTACGTGCGAGCTCGCGGAGAAGCGCGCTCGGGCTCTTCCATCCCTCGAGCCCTGCGCCGGCACCGACTCTCTCCCCTCCCCGCTGCAAAGCCAGGGACAGGGCCGCCCCCCCGGGCACCCCCGAGCCCAGGCGCGTTCCCCCCGCCCCGCCGCCGCCTCCCGCGGCCGCGCCCCCGCGCCCGGCGCTGCCTGCGGGAGATGCGCGGCCGCTGCGCGCCGGCGGTGGCGGAGGAATGGCCGGAGCGGCGGGGCCCGAGGGGGACACGCTGGTGGCGCGGGGACCGGGGGGCGGGGGCGGCCGCACCCGCGGAAGCGTAAGTAGCGCGGGGCGGCTTTTCCGCGCTGCGGGAATGCCCGCTGCCCTTCCAGCGAAGCGGGAGCCAGCCCGGCGGCGCGGGCGGGGGAGCTCGGCCTGCGCTGCCCGCGCCTTGGGGACGATTAGCGGGAGAAGGGTTGATTCCGACCCTCTCCGGCGCGGTGCGGAGGGAGGGACCTTCGGCTGGTGCGCGGTGGCTGCGGGAGCTGGAGTAAGAGCCCGGAGCTCCCCCGGGAGCCGGGCGGAGCTCAAGTTGCACAGCGGCGACGCCGAGCCCTTCCCCGCTTGGAAAGTTTTTGGTGCCGATGCAGGGGAGGCCAGCGGCGGGCAGAGCTAAAAGTACCGCGGCCGGGACCCAGAGGACGGGCGGAGGGCAGCGGCCGGGCCGGGGTGCTCCGGCCGGGGAGCGCAGCCGCCGCCGCGGGGGAAGCGGCGGCAGCAGAACAAGGCGAGGGCGCCGCTGCTGTTTCCCCGATGCTTCCCAAGACCACCCGTATGGGCAAGTCCTTAGGGCAAGGGCAGATCCAGGCAGAGAGGGCTGCAGGGTTTCCCTTTTTCTCCCGCAGCCCCGAGGGAAGAGCAGCCGAAGGGCGCCGGGTCCGCAGGCACTTGCCGGGAGAGCCAGCCTTCCGCGGTGCGTAACGGGACCCGGGTCCCGTTAAGGGTATCTGGTAAGGTTCTCCGGAGTCCAGCTTCCCTGTATCCATAGAAAGTCTTAGCAATAGCTGTTTAAAAAATTAAAGCTTCCTTATGCATGTGTCCAGTGTCTACTGCTAACGATTGTGTTTAATTTTAGTCTGAGAAGGGGGCTGTGACTGACCAACCAAAGTACAGTACTCTAAACTGTGTTTTGAAGACTGAAGTGAAAACTGAAATGCAAACTGTCATGCATTTAAAAACAAACAAACAAACAAACAACACAAAACAATTTGAGACCCACAGTAGCCAGCACAAATATTACACTGACCAAGAACTAGAGTTGAGAAAAGCACCTTCAGAGCACAGTGCCTTGGGAATTGCAATTAGACCAAAAATGTGGGCTTTCACAAGTAACAGTCCTCGGGTACCTGGAAGTCTTTGCTGTGAACTGTCATGCAGCGTTCCTGACTGAACACTTATTGCTGTGGTGACGGTCACACCTACCTGCCCTTTGGCTGACGGCAGGGACGCATAAGCACATGCATGGCTGTGAAGCCAAGGAACACCTGTGAAGAAGGCGTGGTTGCCTTCTTGTTTCCTGGCTATTGTAAAAGACATTGTCAGTTGGTTTTTTTCTTTCCTTTTTTTTTTTTTAATGTTGCCACAGGGTTAATATTTTTTTGAGCAACAATTTTTTTTTTCTTTTTTGCATTCTTGCTTCATTGTGCTTTCACCTTTATCTGGAGTTGCTGAAACCTGAGCAAATATTTAAAATAGTGAATGAGAAGACAGGTCATGGAGAAGTTGAAGTTCATGTTCCAAGCTCCAAAACCTCTGAATTGAGTGAGTCTGAGGTTTTCTGCAGCAGGCTGTATACTTAAAAAATTCATAGTATTGAAGTAGGTTCTAAACCCAGCTATTCAAAATACTTGAAAATATTATGAATGTGGGGTTTTCTAAGCACTTCTGTGATTTGCCTTGCATTATCTTCCACTTAGCCTTATGTGCATATAATTTGCCTGTGCTAAAAGGCTTAAGCATTCATTGGAATTTTTAATAAACCCTAGGCTATATGTTCCAAATCATTTTACTTGCAGGATTTTTCTGATGGGTCTAATGTTGTTGGAGTAGAGCCCTTTAGAAATATTGCATCGAGATTACTTGTGAACTCACACTTATCGTTTGTGAAACCTTCAGGAGCAGCTTGGTAGACTACCAGGAATTTTCCTCAATGAATCATTCAGAGTAGTAGCAATTCCTCCTGAGTCTAGGAATGCTTGTGCATAGTAGAGAAATAATAAGCACCTAATATGAGGTGTTGTAACCAGAAGCTGAATAAAGCCTCATGTCAAAGTTTCTACATTTTGTTACCAAAGTAATGGCACAAAGCTCTGCATGTGTGTGTGGCACACTCATGTTAAGAAGCTGACTAATAATAAGAAATTGTATTTGCCTTGTGTAGTGATCTCAGCAGGATATATTTCTTACACTAGGCTTTTCTCCCCCTGCACACTTCCTCCTGACCTGACCAAAACCAGGCTAGTTAATGAACTGTGTAATCTCTTAAAAGGTTCTCACGTCATGTGGAAGAAGTTAAAAACACCCTGCTGTCCTACAGGGTGCATTTTGAGCCCTCTGGAGTGGCAGCTATGAGTGTGGCAGATCCCACATGTGCCAGGTTGTACTCTGTAGTCCCTGCCTGACCACACAGGTACCTCAGTCCTTCTTCACAGGTTGCAGTGAGTCTCCACTGACTGTGGAACATGAGCTCTGGCACATTCTAACAGCCTCTTGCCCTGTTGTGCCCACGAGGCTGGTGGAGCTCGTTCCAGTCCACTGTCACTGCTGCTATGCCATGTGCTAGCTGTGAATGTTTTCTAAAGTGAACATACAGCTTTGTGCAGTTGACAGAATGTATTGATTCATTAATCTGTTGTGAGTGATATAACTGAACCTGAGTTTCTCAAGCCTGCTTAAGCAGGTCTGTCTCCTTTTGAAAGGGTTGAAGCTTCAGTGAGTGAGGAAGCTGGGCATAACTGACAGTGAGCTGTGCTTGAAATTCTAGGTTCTTATCACAGTTGTTTTTTTTTAAAAATTGAAAACACATTGAAAAGCCATCCATTTTAACATGTTCAAAGTTATCCTTCATGATCTACAAAACTACATCTGAAATTGAGCAGCCACCAAAACACTAACTTTAATGTCTCCTGGGACTGGCTGGTAGGGGTCTCTTCTGCCACTGTCTGTAATCCAGCAGGAGAACTGAGTGGCAGAAAGTAATACTGGGGTAGGCAGAAAGGACCCTGAAATGCAAAATCTCTCAGATCAAAGCAGTTCTACCTTTTATACTACAGCTGATGTGGAAGAAGAAATTGTTTGCAGAGGTTGGTTAAAACAGTATGAGGAGGATGAAGGGAGGAGGCCTGAGAAGGGGGAGGTACAAATGTGTCATTAGCAAAAAAGGGTAAATGCGTTTCCGCTGGAGAGCATGTGTGGCAGCAAATTACTGTCGGAAACTTGCATTTGGGTTACAAAACATAGTTGGTAGGCATCATTTTAAAATTTTTTTCGTCACAATTTCATCCTTGTGGGACTGGGAGGCACACCATCTCATGAGTCTTCACCCAAGCCAGGTCTACCCATAGTCCTATTGTATCCCATATACACTTCTCCTTGCTTTGCTATGTTAGTGAAATATTGTCAACAATTTCCTTTGCTGAGATTATGCTTCTGCAGCATTTTACTTTTAATAGTGGGGGCTAGTAGGATGCTTGCAGCAAAACTCTGTGAGGTTGAAAGAAGTTCAAATGTTCACTTATGCCTCGGTAGATGTTAACTGAGATGCTGTCACTTCAAATTTACTGTTTCTCAGATTGAGAAAGGAGAAGTGTTTCAGGCCATTATTCTGCAGCAAGGACATCTGCCTGCAGGAACTATGCAAAATAGCAGAAGGAGTGTTTAAAACCTGAGGTACATTAATTTAAGATATGCTAACAGTGGCTGCATCTTTTCTTTGTCTTTCAGAATTGGTCTGGGAGTCTCATTTTAGCCTCTTTAACTGGTGCTTTTGGGTCATCTTTTCTTTATGGTTACAATCTCTCGGTGGTGAACGCTCCTGCAGTGGTAAGTGACTGACAAAAATGGAATTTAATATCAGTAGAGGGCAGCCTTGTCCAGCTATTGCACACTCTTCAGTATCCTGCCTTTATAGTCCTCCTAATTACACAGTAGAAAAATATTACATCTCATACAATAACTTTCCTTTGCCTGAAACCTTCCTGCTCTCCATGAGGTTTTCACATAAATCCAGTAGCTATCAGGAATCTAAATGCCACTGTTGTGGTGCATGGGTGCACATGGTTTGCTTCTCATTCTCCCCAAGCCCAGACGAATACTATATCTCCTTGCACACTTTTGTATGATAAAGTATTTTTAATATCTGCCTAATAGGTATTTGGTAGCTGTATGCACATGTTCAGCAACTTCTGTTCACATGGTTCAGTTCTAGAGGGTTGCACAACATGTCATTCCCGTTGATTAATATTAAAAATAATGCCTCTGGCTTCCCCTTAAATAATAGGCCTCCTCTCCTGCATTTTGTGGTGATGTCTTGTTTGGTTCTGAATTCAAAACTGCTGGGTTGACCATCTGTTGGCTGCAATATGTGGGATAGATTTGATGAATAGAGTACTGTGGAGTCATTAGGCAAAACTTGTGGTGATTTCATTAAAATATCAGCTATCACAAACAATCTTAGCCCCAGGCTTTGTCAACAGTTTTAAGAACAACTTTGACCCGTAGGGTTATAGATGTCAAACCAGGTATATTTATATAAAATGAATTATTTATTATGACAAATGATCAGACAAAAGATCTTAATCAGAACTATTTACAACACCATAGAAAAGCTAAAACTATTAGTAGTGTATAGTATAGTGCAACTATATCAAAGCAATTATCTCAAAGCAATTAGATTAAATCTAGCAAAAAGAAGTAATTATTTAATTAATGTAACAGCTCAACAATGCTTGTGGGCAGATCTCTTTCTCTTAACCTCAAGGAGTATCCTTGAATGGGTGTCCCCACTTCCAGGGAGCATCTCCACACACTCCAGGAAGAGTATGTTAGAAGAACCTGCCATATGAAAGTGGACTGGGCTTTTATACTATAAAGTGGTTGCCTGTCAGTCTCATGTCTCCAGGTCAGCTTAGCATCTTATCTGTCATATCTTTGCCTCACTACCAGTATGCTGGTTTGGGGTTGATGAGCCAGGTTTGTCATAATTCAATACCAAAAGCAGCACCTGGGCCCCCTCTCAACCCACCACTGACAGATTTGCAAATAGGGCATTTTCCTGTTGAGTTGCTTGACTTCATTCCAGGATGAAGAGCCCTGCTACAGGGGGAAGTTAATTTAAGGCTGGAAAGTTGAAGAACTATTTGTAAATTTTTGTGTCCATTTTCTTTTGATGTTGCAAATTGTGTCAGCTCATCAAACTCCAGAAAAATACTCCTGTAGTTCTCACTGGGTTTTGCTACTCCTGTAGTTCTCGCTGAGCTTTACCTCACGTCATCTTATAAGGTAGAGTTAACCCAATTTCCTGATCGCTGAAAGGGGGAAATAAACTGTACAAACTCCGCTCAGAGCTGAGATTGCATCCAACTCAGTTCCCTGTTGTTCTGTGGGAAAGAGCAGTGGCCCATTGCAGGTATGATTCCCGAGAAACCCAGAATTAGAAGTGTCCATGGGCTTGTTCAAAGAGCTACCAAAAAAGATTTAATTGCATATGAGTTGAAGCTGTGTTTTTCTGAGCAGAATTTCTGTAGTTCATTTCATGGACCAATTGTAGGCAAGGCCTGTGAAACAAAGATGTGCTTTGTGCTCTGTGCAAGGAAGCAAAGCCTCTGCTACTTTCTGATTTGCACTTGCCCTCTTCCTGGGTAGGGCTGCAGTTCTGAATTTCTAATGCAAAAATGTACAGCCTGCTGTGTCAGCCAGTTCAGTAGTGGTCACTGTGTGTAAGTGACCTTTGTAACTATGTGTAAGACAAGGAAAATATTTCCCTTATATCTAAAATGTACCCATTAGATTAATATATATATATATAACTATATATATCCCTTACATTCCTCTTATTTTTCTCACCCTAGCACTACTACTGTAATGGACTGAAGCAGTTGAGAAAATAAGATACTGATAATGCATCAGCTACTGTTTCTTGTTGGCTTTGATGAGGGGCTAAAATTTGTGTATACAGGTTTATGACTTCAACATTATTGAGACACCTGATCAAAATCCCAAAGGAGCCTTTCCATAGAATTAAATGGATTAAAATCCAGTGGATTTGTTAGATCAGATTTGTTTTGTTTCATGTTCTTCCCCTCAAAACCTCTATGTGTTACTAGCTTCCAATTTATTGGCAATGGGAATCCAAACACAGGTGCTGTACATGTCAGAGCATCTGTATGTTACTATTGAGTGTTGTAGTTTGTACTTTCTTTTCTTGAATATTTCCAGTTATTTATGTCTCCTTGTAAATAACAAAGCTATGATGAGAAAATTAGTCATAACACAGGGGGAGAATAAATTACATACTATTTTGAACCATTATCATTAGCAAGAAATGCTAATAGTGTTGTAAAAGGTCTTTCAGTATTCATTACTATCAGTAATTAACTTCAAATAAACAAGATCTCTGAATCTAAATATAATCTGAGTATTGGTGTTAAAGAGATAAGATGTACTACTTGATTTACTGGCAGATTCATTTGGAAGCTTACTGTGAGATTCTTATAAATAGACAAAGCATCAAATTGACTTTTTTCCTTTTCTTTTTTTTTTTTTAAAGTGTTTTTTTTTCTATCTGTTTAGAAACACATAAGATAGCTTTGGAGAAATATCCATGTCCACCTTTTAATTCAAGGCACAAGAGGTCTACTAGAAACTCGATAGAAGGAAGACAGAAAGTTGTATGTTTTTACCTCCACCTTTCTTAGGTACCTTGCAGATGGAGAGGTGGTGATTCAAATTAACTGAAGTCCTCAAATCAAATATTCTGTGTGTCCAAGGTTAGACTAAAGTTTAAAATTCCTAGTTTGAATGGGGAAAACGTTGTGGCTTATATTGCTGAGTCCTGTTCCAGGATACTTTAGGAGTTATTACATGCTGAAGGAAATCTGAGAAGAAACTGGGGAAAAGAGCCAAGATTGAATTTTGTGATACCATAGAGCTTGTTGGGAAGCGGTGACAGAAAAAGGGTGAGAGCTTTTCACAAGCATGCTGTGTCCTGCTGTAGTGACTGCAGCTGCCTGGTGCTGTATCCTCGTCAGAGCACCAGGCACAACGGTCCTTGATTTTGGAATGGGAGCAGCATAAAAATGAGGAAGTCTGACTAACAAGAAAGTAAACAGGTAATGTCTCTGCAGACAATACAGAGAAGTTGTTAGAAAGCATCCTTCAAAAACCTGCAGTTGTGCTCATCTGAGGAAAGCAGAAAAAGAGTATAAACTCTATCACACTGAAGGCTAAAAAGTGAGATGGTCCTGGACATTCACGTCTACCGTTTCCCCACCTTTTTTGGGACCACCATGCAGTTATACGTATGGATTTTTTGATTGATTCAGTTTTATTGCGGTTGCATCTAGAATTGAGGGTCCGTTTTTTGGAGGAGAGCAAAGGTGATTGCTGCAAGCAAGCTATTGGGCTGATTTTTTTTTTTTCTAATTCTGTTTCCCTCAGTTGCATTCTTAATGTGTGATTTTTTTTTTTTTTACATGTATTATTACCATTTATTTTCTTTCAGTATATCAAGAAGTTTTACAATGAAACTTGGCAGAGCAGATACGGCTTCTCAGTGAATGAAAGCACTCTGACGCTGCTCTGGTCTGTAACCGTTTCTATTTTTGCCATTGGTGGCCTTGTGGGTGCCATTATTGTTACCCCAATCGTGAAGTTCTTCGGACGGTAAGTGTACTGCAAAACTTGTGTTTTCTAAAGCGGTTTCTCACTTAGTCTCACCAGAAGGCTTTACTTTTATTTTTGAAAAGCACCCTCTTCACTAGAATACAAATTAAAGTATCTTTAAATCATGAAAGCTCATTTCTGAGAGATATGAATTTCCAAGAGTGAAACTGGTACCTTTCTCTCTGGACTTACTGTGTGTCATTTAAGTCAAAGAAGCCATTTGCTCTGAACTGACAGCGGGTTAAGATGTCAAGGAGGTTGCTTTGTCAAGAATGTGAAAGGAAAATACTGTAAAATAGAAAAGATGTCACAAAGGACTGGCAGAGTCTTGTTTCATGAGTCTGCTGAGTACCTTACTGTAAACAAACAAAGCCATCAATATATCTCATTTGCTTCTTAACAATATCTGTTGTCATATAGTAATGAAAATTTGCACATTTTTCCTTCCTTATGTCAATTTAAAATAGAGTTTGAAGAACTAAACTAGGATGAAGTTCATGTTTGGTCTTTGCCAAGCTTGGGGATACTGTCCCTGCTCTATACAATGCAGTATTTGACCAAGTCTTGACCACAGAGAATTATGAGTATTTTAGGAATGTTTGTGCTGGTGTGTGTTTGCATTTTTGCTGCAGGTACTGACTAGATGTTTCTGTCAAATTTTTGTTTCATACAGTCTTCCAAAGAGAATTTTAAAGGTAATTCATTAATTGCCTATAGTTAGAAGAGCATGAAAAAAACCCTTCCACTGTAGTATTCATCATAACTGCTCATTTGGATTTCCTTAATTGCAAATTCTATATAATTTGATATTTTTTTGTCAGTTAAATCACAGGAGAACATCATCATGGAGGCTTAAATACAAGCATTAACTTCCACTGTTCTTACTTTTGTGGTTTACACTTTGACTGTTTCTGTACACTTTGACCGTTTGTACTCTCCTAGGTCTCTTTGGCATTCTCCCAACTCTTCCACATCCCATTTTTCACCTCAAAGAGTATATTTTCAAGCTCTTCCATTTCATGCTTACAGCAAGTCAGTATTCTCTGCTGTTATCCATTCTTCATTAATTTATTCTGTCACTTCACCATTTGATTTTCAATTTTTAAATATTTTTCATAGGCACATTATTTCTTTTTTTTTAGTTTTTCAACTTCTTCTGCCAAATCATCAATTTGGCTTTTACACACTTGTGTAATATATAAAACTATGCCTGATTAAGACAGATTAATTCCCAGAATATTGCTGAGTCTTCATTAAAATAAAGTGAAGTAAAAAATTAGTTCAAAGAAGGCTTGAATTTTCAGTGAAGAGTAGAACAGCTTTGCATGCAATTCGTTAAAGTGGTGGCTGATCTCTGTCATAGATACACCACTTCAATTGGAGCTGGTTGTGTTTCCAGGGCAGACCTTTACACTTGCAGATTCTGCCCCTGTTTATGATGTTTATCTCCATTAAGCCATGAAAACAGCTCTGTTATAGATATGGTGTATGAATGCTACAGTACAGATGGCAAAGGGTTGTGTGGATAAAGGCTACTCACCAAAGAGTGGTTCTTAAGTTTGCTGTTCACACTGCAGTGTGTTTTTCTGGTCTAGAAACTCAGACTGATGTGTCATTATAGTAATTGAGGAGCACATTGTGAAATGTTGACAGAACAATAAAATACTCTGCTGTTAAGTTGCTCAAGTGTAGGTTGGAGGGTTTTATGTATGATGAAGCTGAGCTCCGTTTACACTGACACAGAATAATGAGCTAAGGGGGATCAAAAGCATTAGTCAGAAATAATGTATGACTTTAAAAAGAACACTTGAATCACATTGCTGTAAGGTTAATAACATAATTTCCAAATTACTGGATTCCTAGTCCCTACTTACTTCAAGAGAGATATAGAGTAGTTTTTTGAAAGGGAACCTTCACACACATAAGCTTAAGTCCCCTGTGTCTTTGAAGCTTCATAATTTAAATTCTCTTCTTCTAATGAAGAGCAGCTGCTGTTGTGTATCCTGAGCACCCAGAGCAACGTACTCAAGGGATTGCTTAGACCACTGCTAGGGAGCCACATTCCCAGGCTGAGTATCACTCCAGGTCACTCTCCTTCCTTTTTGTGCCACAGCAGGTCACACCCAGTGCCTTCAGTGAGAGAACGGGCAGTGCAAGGAGTCAGGGTCAGTGTGTAACAACTTCTTTGTGCCGTTCCTTTCTTCTCACTCTTCCTGTTTCTAAAATTTTAAAGTATATTTTTGTGATTTAAAATTTTTTAACAAAGTAATAATTTTCCGTAGAGAATATTTTTTTATTTGAAAAATATTTTTAATTTTTTATTTAACCGTTATAGAATTATTTAAATTTAAAAGTGGGAAAGAAATATGTAAATCTGTATTTTGGTTAATTTGAACAATTTTTAGAGAAGGGTTGAGTTTTACTACTCCTGTGAGCCCAAGTGTTTTTTCTAACTCGACAGGTAGGAGGTAATTTTCCTCAATGTATTTTTTCATTATCATGGATTTAAGGATGAATTATAATGACGTAAATATGTCAGTGTTGAGTAGTTCTCAAAGTGTCAAAAAACATGTAGCATTAAAATGCCTGTAGTTATATCAGCTTGTTGCTATTTAAAGTATATTCTACAGTTCCTCCATACATCTAGACATCATCTACCCAGAGTACATTTGTTTATGTTTATATTCGTATACAGAATCTTGGGCATGTCACTTGTGTTCTTGGGATGCATAGAGTGGCTAATTGCTCTGCTTTTGAAGTATAGCTCTTCAGTTAGCTATGATGTTTTATTTTAAAGCTGTGGTATAGGTTTGAAACTGTATACATTTGGATATAGTCCTGTACTTTGGAACCTCACGACATCTAAGAGGCAGTGTTTGTTAGGAACTCTTTATTCATAAATGTTTAAGTATAACAGCCTATTATGCTTGGAATATGACTAGATTTAGCTGCCATGGTGCTGGTTTCTACATAAACTGTTTTTTCCTTTTAGGAAATGTACGTTGCTGCTCAATAATGTGTTTGCAGTGACAGCTGCGTTGTTGATGTCCCTCTCCTTGCTGGCAGGGTCGTTTGAAATGCTCATACTGGGCCGCATAATCATGGGTGTTGATGCAGGTAAGCTTTGGTCATGCTCTACATGTCTGAAATGCTTGTGCCATACATAAAATTCCTCCTCTCCCCCAGCTAGAACTTTCTTTACATTGAAGAGGTATTTTAGGGACTAGCTGTAGCCACACTGATTTCACTGGGACAAAACAGCAGACTAAGGGCTGAAGGATCTGATGTTTGGAGAAGACACTGGAATGAAAGCCAGCTACTGCTATCCATCCTGGTTGTTCTCCCACTTTTCCTCTTCCAGCCCTGGTAGATTTTATCTGTCTTCATGCCATGAAAACCCTTTAGCTGGGAGGGTATAGCACTTTCACCACTGCGACCTGGGTTCAATTCCCAGCCCCCCGGGCAGATGGAGCTCGTCAGCCCTGTAAGGCCATCCATCTAAGAGAAGGTCACTCTAAACAAACCTACGTCCTGAGACCCTCACTGCCACTGTCCAAGCTTGCTCGGCCCCGGCAGATGAACCTCAGGATTAAAGGGTGGGCTCAGTTCAGTGCACACTGGGTCTCACCTAAAAAATCCACTGCGCAGGCTCGAAGGGTTAATGACCTTTCCCAAATCTTCGCTCGCGAAGACTGGCCATACATAGCCTATTTATTAACACTGCTTGTTGCTGAGTGTTTAGAAGTTGTTGGATTCCATGCTAATACTGGCAGGATTAAGGAAGGTTTGGTACATCTTCAGTTGCTCCTAGCAATATAGTCTTCCCAATTTAAAAGTAAACCATTGAGGCACTGCAGCACTAGAATTGTCTTGCAGCTAAAAGTAAGGGTCTCGGCAACTTCTCGGGTCACTAGATGTGAAGTCCATGAGTCATTTTGGTGCTGATTGCTAATTTTTGTCTAGGTTACCACCAAACTACCAAGCTTCTGGAGCTATGTAAATATCGTCATTGTACTAACTAGGATCACGCAATTGTTTCTTCCTGGCTTTGAGCAGCCACCTCACCCTTATTTTCTGCCTACTATGAAGAGTTCATTGCAGATGTAAACCTATATCGAGAGGAATATCTGCTAATACTGTTTACAGTAAAAATATTTCACCTGACAGTATCTGCTCTATTTGATGGATACATTGGTTTGCGTTTTTTTCCTTACCCACACCAGTGCTAACACAACTTTGTTTGCTTTGGGATGAGCAAATTTAAAACATCAAATCTGTTCTCCTGGTGATTCTCATTTCTGAGTAACCTTTGGTGCTCCTCATCAAATTGCACCTACGCACATTTCGGTAGATCTGTAACAGATAATCAATCCCATGATTATTAAATGGTGTAAGAGTAATTAAACATACAGGGAAGATAATTCATATTGTCTGTGGACAGATATATTTCTGTTCTTTGCATGTTCTTATGCCACTCTAGTGAGCAGATTAGTGCTCAGACTCCTTCCAGTAGACATTTTTTTCATACCTGGCATAATGAAATGAAGTTTTGACTTAATACATGGGGGTTTTTCTTCTTTTGTAGGAATTTCCTTAAGTGCCCTTCCTATGTATTTGAGTGAAATATCTCCTAAGGAAATCCGTGGTTCATTGGGTCAGGTCACAGCAATTTTCATCTGCATTGGCGTTTTCACTGGTCAAGTTTTGGGGCTGCCAGAAATATTTGGGCAAGTAAGTACTTAACACATCTTTTCTGTCAAAGAACACAAGTGTGCTTTAAGTGTCATATTTTTTGTATTTTGACTGAGTTCTTTACAAAAGTGGAAAATAGAAACAATGGGGTTTTTTGTTTTGAAGCACTTTGAAAAGTGGTTTCCTCCATGTGTTCTAAAAGCAGGTACATATGACTAAATTTGGTAGATGTGGTCAGCAGATTTAACAGTTTGAGTGGCTTGTGTGTGTCCATGTGCAGGTCCCCCTCCTTCCCTTTCTTGATGTACATTTATTTTTGATGGTTTACAGTTTCTTTGAGTATCAGGGAAATGCTTAATAGCTTTTACATTTTTGATTTGTGATTTTTCAGTGTGAGATAGAACTGAAAAAGGCTTGGTTAGAGTTTGTATGAGAACCTGAATAGGAAGACCCTTGCTTAGTGATTAGTGTTCCTTTTAATGCACACTTTCTTTTAGATTATGAGGTGGAAAAGCAGAGCTAATATATACCTTTATGGAAAGATTATCTCTTCAGTTAATAGGTTGTCTTGCTGTCAAAGACTGAGATTAACTTGGTGACCACTGGATGTCATCATTGCTCTAAATAAATGAACTCGAGGTTGGTTATGGCTGGTGCTTGGAAATACAGAATCACAGATTTGTTAGAAGGAACCACAGTGGGTCATCTGATCCAACCAGATACTTTCCTTTCAGAGGTGAATCTTCAATGCAGCGTGGAGGAAATATCTGTATCCTCTCACAGTGAAACCTGAACTCAGAATCCCTTCTGACAGCCAGCAGAAGTAGTAAACTGTTGAAAAGTGAGGAGAGCTTTTCCTCCTCTATCCGTCCAAACTCAGCTCCTTTGTAAATACACGATATCATCCTCCCTGACACTTTTGTTTGACCAGCTCTCCTATTCTGTCCCTTTATCCTGTTAAGCCCTCCTGCAGACAAACAGTTTGATGCAATATACCCTTTATTGAATTATAGTTTTCTCCTCTGTCCCCTCCAAAGCAACAAACTTTAGAAAAAAGTTTTAAATGGCTTTTACTGACCTTCCTTGGTGGCTTCTACAGAGTTGCCTTCTCTTGCTTTGGAAATTAGTCTGTTGGAAATGAATGTATGAAATGTCAAGAGGCCAATCAGATTGTTTAGAATATATGTCAGCCCTTATGTAGTAGGTTTTTTTTTTTTATTTGGTTTTTTTTGGGTGTTGTTTTTTTTTTTTAAACATGCATACACTTTTAAAGGTGAGGTGTCATGTGAATTCTTTTTCCTTCTTAGGTCTTTGGGATATTTTGAATAGGAAATACTTATTCTTTGGTTTCAGCTCATTCTTGCTGTTTTTGTTTTTCACCTTCCTTTCATCCCCATTGTTGCTGCTACCAAATTATGGAGTTTGCTTCTACAACCTGCTTTAGTATGAAGTTAATTAATATGACGCTATTAAAGATAGACATTAATTAATTTATGTAAGAAGAAATACACTTTATCTGTAGAATTAGTTCTTTTCAAGATAGATAACATCAGCATGTTGGCTGATGTGAATTAGCATATTTCCAGAAAAATTATTGGAAGCAGCTTGAATTTTCTAGTTGGGAATGTGGGTGTATTTTTCTTTTTATCTCTGTTGGTTTCGGTCAAGCCAGGATTTTATTCACTAGCTTTATGTGGTTCCCATTAAACCTCCCTCAGTGTGACGTTTTTATTTTGTTGCTCTGTGGTTGTTTGTTGGTTTCCTATCAGAATTTGTTGTAAATAATAATAGTTACAAATTCATATCTTCTGTCATGGTTTCGTAAGAGTTTTCTCTTGAGCTCTGTCATTTATCTATTACTTGTAAACTGAGCAAATATCTAAGAGCTTATTAACTGTAGTATCTAAGCAGTGAAGAAAGGAGGGACAAAACCAGGGTTGGGCATCTTGCCAGAAGAGATTTGTTGGAAGAGGAGTGGACATAAGCAGGGCTTTCAGCATGGCTGGGGTTCTGTCTTGTAAGAGCAGGTAACAGGAACATTGCTTGTGTGGTCAAGTAGAGGGAAGGGAGACAAACTGACTGCACCATGTAAACACAAGGAAGAGAACTGCAGAAGGAATAGAGTGGCTTAATCTCAAGGACAATATGGCTACAAGAATGACTTTTATACTAATTGTGTGAATAATTGCATGCAGAAATTCATCAGAGTGATGTTTGGAACAGACTCCCAGCTGAAGTAGCTTGAGCAGAAAATTTAACTTTTAAATTGGAGCTTGATGCATTCTTGTGGATTATATGAGATTGCTGCCTTCAGTGGTTCTGTAGAAGTCTCTTCACAGAAAAGGGAAGTGTTTGTGTCGGCGGGGGGGCATAGTGTCAACAAGCATTTATTAACAACCTAAGCGATTACTTCCTCTAAATACAAAAGTGTTGCTTTAAATGTGGAATTATGATAAAAATAGCTCTGAAGCTCTGAGTGTTATTTGAGGAAAAAAAAAAATCCAATAATGGCAGTAAAATCTAAATACAGGCATTCTTTTAGATTCTGAATATATAGAATTTTATCCTATTTGTCTCCAAAGGTACTAATTTTAGAGTACCAAGTCTGAAGAATGTTCTCCTTTAGCATGCAATGCTTAGCAAGAGTGATTATCTGAAGGAGAAAAGCTGGAGTTGTGACAATGCTGCAGTGACTTGGTATTCTTTCTTTCTTTCCACTGCCTTAATTCCCTCACATACAAATATTCCAGCAGTGCTTTTTATTCAAGATTCTGATTCTTGTAGGCCATAACTTATGGAAAACTGTATCTGCTATGTCTCCACTGAGGTTTGGTAAATTACACAGTCATAAAGCCAGCTGGTGATCAGAGCACAGAGCATGACAACTTTATGTGCTGGTGACCTGCTTCTCTCCACCACGCTGACTGCTGAGAGCTGAGTGCTTGTTTTCATGTGCTAGCATCTTGTTTTAGTGTTCTGTAAGCCAGAGTTCTTAATTCTTCAAGATGCCATGGCAACTATAAATGACAACTTGGTGCAGGCCCACAGGTGTGCAGAGATGTTGTCTGCTGTAATGTGAGCACCAAATTATTGCTACTGGCTACAGGATTATTTAATTTTTGGTTGTATTGCGTGTGCAGTTTTCCATGTATCTGACTGAAGGAAAAAACAGACATTAAGATAAGGAGGTCTCAGATCTGTCAACTCTTCAAACACTGCCCTTCAGGTGTTTCCATTCTCTCTGTTTCTATGATTCTACAATTGAATCACCCAGCCCACTTTTCCTAAAAGATTGATCCCTGCAAAGCAAAGACCAGTGCATTGTCAAATTCAGTTTTGAAAGTTCAAATTTACGCTTACTGTCTTGGGGGAATATTTTGTCTGGCTTGATTATGACATATTACATGTAACTCTAGGTATCATTCTGACTATTTCATCTAGTTTCTCCTGCATGTAATGTCCTGCTCTACAGGTTTTCCTTAGCATGAAAACATCTTTTAAATTTTATAAACCACAAGACCGTCTCTTCTATTGGTTCATTTGTTTAATGAAGGTAGGCTTTAATCGTTCCTTAAATGATAGAGGATTTAGTTTATGAATACTTTTTCAGTAGTTAAAATGTTCATATTTTTTAATATACCTAGAGCCTCAGTATCTCTTTCATCTGTGTATAGATACAAGAAAGGGGAGAAAAAAAAAATTTATGGTATGTGTATGTATTCAGGGCAGGTAAAGCTGAAACTGTTGCCTGTTGCCAGGTTTTCCTCAGACTTCTGCTTTGAGCCCCCTTTCCTGTGCGTGGTGTGTAAAGCTTTGCCAAGCTGCGGTTGTTTTCTCTGGAGTTGGCCCCAGTGGTTGGCTGGCTCTGGCTGCTTCTCTGACCAAACAGCTGTTTGCCTTAGGTAGGCCAACAGAAAAATAGAATTTTTTAGGTTTACTTCAGCAACCCTATTTTATAGACTTCAAGTGTTTCTAGGTAATGCACCCAGGAGCTTGTCTAACTGCAATGTTGCACTGTTTCATAGTGGATAGCATGTCATCCTAAAAACCCTGCTTTGCTTGCATCCTAAGACTTGCTGAATAAACCCTATTACTGCTGTAAGTGTTTCCAGAGGGAAAAAAAAATAGCGTAAACAGAACAACATAAAATTCCTGATGTGTCCATCTCCTGAATGTTACAAGTTGTTTCGGTCATTCTGTTTTAGTGTCAAGCAATACAAGGTACAGAAGGGAGCAGCAATTATCAGAGGTGGGAAGTGGCTTATTGAGGAGAAGTCAGGGTTAAACAGTTCTTATGGGTAACCCCATGCTGGGGAAACACTCAAAGCAATGAAAAACAAAGTACACCTGAGAAGACTTAGAATTTGCCTTAAAGTGACATACTGTGTTTTCTAGACTTTTCTCAATCTTTCTTTAAATACATTTGGAATTTATTATGTTGCAAAACTTTGTGTAAGTGGTTATGGTTATGAACTGTATTAATTAGACATTGTCTTTGTCACAGAAGGAACATGAATTCATTTTAAATTACACTTTTTTGAGGATTTTGAACAGCTTTAATACATATCTTGCTAGAAATTACCTATTTTTTAAAAAAGGAGTTAGCTGGAAATAGGTCCGTGACATATGGTGACAATGGCCAAACTGTCCTCCACACAACTGATTATTTTAGCAAAGAAATTCTGTTAATGATATAAATATCAATATCAATTTCTGCAGTAAATTGAGCTAAATTTGGAAAGGGAAAATGAATTTCACAGACACTGTACTATGTATCTAATAAGGAAGCATCTCTGTGATTAGTCCCTTTCAAGTTAGTTCTTTACATGAGTGGACCTTGCGAAGAAATATTTGTGATTTTTTTAAAAAACATCAACTAAAAACTTCTGTAGATACTGTGTCAGACTCTAATTTTTCTTAACAGACCTCTTAGAAATGATGTGTTTAATGTGATAGATAGTTGTGTGTTTGGGAATGTTTATATAGGAATTTCTCATTTTGCTTTACCACATTCTTTTAAAAGTACTCCTTCACTTGCACTAAAATAGACAGTGATGGAATAGGTAGTTCTACAGCCTGTGCAGTTTGAAGGCTGTTCTGGAAAAAACTTTGATTTTACTTGTCAAAGCTTCATTTTCAGTGTGATATTTCCCTTTTTTTTCTTAACTGATCTTTCTTCCTAAGACTCTTGACTCCGATACAAGGATTCCTTAAGAACTGTCAGCAAATTACAGATGAATAAAGAAAGGAATTCAGAATTGCTGTAGGGACCTGCAGCCTGCAGGTGGACACCAAAGACAAAGTGGTCTGTTGGAGATGTGCTTGAAATGAATCTTATACATTAGCATGATAACACAAAGCATGAATCAGCCATTTTCCTTACGTTTTTCTGTGAGCTATTTTCTTCTGTATGTTTATCTTCCCCTTGAGCCACGATACTGATTATAGTTATTCTTCTTTCAAAATATGAGTGATAATTTATTTCAGAGTATAGAACAGAGAGCTCTTGTGGCAACGAGACAGGTGAACTCTTGCAGCTGCATGGAGGATCTTGGAAATCAAAGCAGCTTATGCCTTATACTGTTTACAGAATATAAAAAAGTGTTTGTAGCTTCCATTAGAGTAGGACAAATGCATCTACTAGTTTAGCATTTTCCAGGGTCACTTGAACTCTTGAAGTGTCCTGTTTGTGATAATTTCAAACATCTGGCTATATTTTAGGATATAAATTGCTAGTTCTGAGTAAAATCTTAAGAGAAAAACTTAGTGTAGGACATGGGAAAAATAAACTAGGAATTTGGCTTATCAGTTCTGTTCCCCAGTTTTTTTGTGGGTTTTTTTTGATCAGGATTTGATCAGGATTTGCCTAAGTTTATAGCAAGACTTTGAGAAGGTGGTTTCAACTACTCCTGGAAACTATTCTACTATCGAGTCAGACTTGCAAAAGGTGGCTCCAAGTTACCCTGGTCCCTACCAATTCATTGGACTGCTGAGCTTGTACAGTGTTTCTTAAGAGCATAGAAGCAAAGCTGCTTTATATTATTTTAGTAAAACGCAAAACTCTTCCCTGAAGAGTGTTTTAAAACTTCTGCTAAGGATACAGGAGACATGTTGGTGCTTGTAGGTGTCTGCTCAAAACCAGAAGGGGATGATGATGATATCTGCTAAGAATTACTCAGAAAAACAGCTTCTGAACGACAGTCTTAAAAAAAAAAACAAACAACCAAACCAAAGTAAAAAAAAAAACCCCACCAAACAAAAACCAAAACAATCAACAAACAAACAAAAAAAACCCCCTGAAACAAACCCAGAAACAGAACAGGAAAATGTTTTGGTGCTTACTCAGACATTGACCAATTTCAGCAGGTGGTTGTATGCCTTTCTGAGCCTGGATTGATTATGTGTGTCTTGATGGAAACCTGCCTGCACTTCCTGCAAACTGGTACTAGGCCTGCCAATTAAAAATTGCTTGAGGTAGCAATTTTGAAGATGGCAATCTTTTTTAAGATATTTTCTGGGTTTGTTTCTTTTCTTGCTGTGGGAAATTTCCTTCCTCTTTTCACAGTAACACATTAGGCACTAAGTTCCTTATTGCTGAAGCAATTTCCATGTCATTTATCAAGGCACTTGCACTTCATACAAGCTGTGAGTTGTTGACCAGGGGCTTGAAGGTCACCTCACCCAAGGGTTAGTGGATGCAGCCAAGGGAAGATGCCATGCACACAGCCTTGGTTGTGCTGATAAAGGTGCAGAAACACTGCCAGGACCTTCTAGATTGTTGCATATTCATAGTTCAGTAGTACCCACAGGAAGAGCTCTACTCTGTTACACCAGCCCTGTTGGTGGGTTGTGGTGGGTGTTGATGTATTTCTAATGGACACATTAAGTGAGGTATTTTGTTTGTATCTGTTGTGGATCAGCAGAGATTATGTATTTACCGGAGATTATTAATTAACTTTTTACTGGTTCCCCAAGACAGACACAGCAGTATTTATTCATCCCTTTTCTGTACAAAACTCATTAAGCAAAGCATGGGAAAACAGATGTGTGTCTTCATATTTGCAAATGAGTTTCAGTCCATTAAAGTTGTGCTGTGAGACTTCAATTCCTGAAGTTTTAACAACACATGGCTGATTGGCCATATGTAATATTGATATACTGCAGTTTTGCATTTGGGAAGGAGAACATCCTGCAGGAGAGGATTTGTCTGAATGTGGAAATGAAAGTGTGGTTATAGAAGAAAGAGCACTATGGAGATATATATATATTTAGACTTCAAGCTGAACAAAAGACTTTATGGCAGATGTTTGGATGCAAGTTAATCATCGGTGAGGACTGCTTTCTCATAGACAGCTGAAACAGTGCTCATATGACTCTTAAGTTTTCTACATAGCTGTTCTCTGCTTAATTCGGTCAGCTGAAAAAGCAGTAGATAAGCTTTCACGGAAAGATGTCCTTCAACAGATCTGAAGGAAAAAAAGACGTCAAAATGTTATGGAAGTTGATAGCAATTGCTTGTAATTTGTCATGCAGCTTTCTCCTGGTCCACTGAAGCATAGTTAAAATGTGTAATTAAGCTTAGAGCATTTGTTTATACTAATATTTAAACTATGACTTTCTGCTTCTTTGTCAGACTTAAAAAGGTGAGCTTTTCCACTTATTGTAGCTGACCTAATAACAGGCAACATCTGTCTATGAACCTTATCTTACCCTGTGTTTGTTGAACTCTGCTTCAAAAGATTATGAGTAAGGGAATGTTGTAAAGTTGCCTATCTCCTTAGTGCTTTTTATCTGATAATATTTATGGATCTATTATTAAGCAATAAATCTAAAATTATTTGACCTGTGCTTTCCTTCTGAGTGTGTTTCACTCACTGGGGAGATAACTACCATTTAAAGCTTTTTCTGGATGATTAAGATTTCAGTTTTAATTTCCATTGTACTTTGTAAAATTGACCATTATTGCAAATTCATGTCCTAAGATGTAAATTTGTCCCTTACAATTGGATATTAATGCTGTAGTAAATTGGTCAAGCATTGTACTATAGCATGCAGTCTATTGAGTATTTTGGGTGTATTTTCTAGACCTGCGTTTCTTAGTTTGCTTTTGAAATTGCTGGCAAAGGGAAAAATCAGGAGGTATATTCTTGATTAGTATTGTGAGGGGTTTTTTCAAACTTGAAGGAAATGTCAAATTAAAATTGATTATGTTTTTTTTTTAATCTAAACAAGAGTTATTGCCATGAAAAAAAGATTAAATATTTAACTCTATCAATTGTTTTTAAATCAAGAAACATGCTTTGGGTATTTTTATGATTGCTTGTTTGTTTGTTTTTCTTAACCTTGATATACTGTAGTCTTTTATAACTTCAGTTTGACAAAATATAATCACATAAAAAAAGATTTGCATCTAATGCAATTTCTGGATGACCTGGAACATTTTTCTTCACCTCCTGCTGCATCCCCAGAAGGATGCAGGTCTCCGGAGTTGTATGTGTCACATCTGTTAGTCCCACAGGGACATTAAAGGTGCCTGAGGATATCAGAATGACACTATATGCTCATTTGAGAAACTGAATCTTATCCTCCTCAATTTTTTTAATTTACTATTTTGTATTTTATTATTTATGGAAGCTAACCTGAGTCTACATGCATTGCTGAAAGGAAACTTTGTCAGGAATTTTGCCTAGTTCCAATCCTCCAATATTTCTTTCTAAAGAAGCTCAAGTATATATGCTGGCTGCTGCTAACTATTTGAAAGCTTATTGTTTCCCACTGCTTTTCTATGAAATTTTCACTTTTCTTGGAAATGAATAAACAACGAAGACAAATTGTGCCATGTAAGCGTGGAGTAAAAAGCTGGTTGTTACTCCAATAAAAAGTTGGACCAAAAACATCTCAGAAACTGGTAACAGGTACTTTAATTCTCCCTCTCAGTATGTACAACGTGATCTAACATGCAATGCAATGAACGGAAAATCATGGCACTCAGATGCCAGCCACTTTCAAGGCTGTTTTAAGTCCTGATTCAAAGGTAGTTTTACTTAATAGCAAAAACCTCCCACTGACTTCTGTGAATTTTACATTAGACTTGTACAGCCTCAAGTCTGGTGTCTTTCTGTACTGTTTAATACCTGGGAAGATACCGGGACTTGAGTAATCTTGTTGTCAGAGCCATACCTGTAGTAGTGACATATAAAAATAAATATCCATGTGGGTGCAGAGCAGAGGCAGAATGCACACATTATCTGGGTTGCCTATGTTTTAGATGAGAAGGTAAGCAATTTGTAACAATGCTACTGAAACACATTTTGTCAAAGGGGGTAACAGGAATGGTCATGCAAAGAGAAAATTGTGTCCGGCAGGGGTGTAACTGTGAGATTAGTGTACTTTGCAACCATGTAACTGTGAGATTAGTGTCCTTCGCAACCAGAGGAGGTTGTAAAGCAGTGTTTGGAGTGGTACAAGCTAAGATGAAGGTAGTTGTTCTGCACCTTACTTGAGTAGCTGGTCTGAAGCCTGAGTTATGAAAGTACTCTTTTCTCAGCTGCCTCATGATCATCACCACTGTGCCATACACTTGACTCAAGGAAGAAAAGACAGTTCTAATGCTAAGAAATTAGTTCCATCTCAGTGCTTTTTCAGTCCTTGGCCCCAGGCCAGTGTGATTGTCCTTTACTTTTAGGAGTACTTTATGTGGCATGGTAGCAGATTAACAGAGAAATGCTGAACTTGTGCAGTCTTCTCAGCTTTGCACACCCAAGTAAGTTTATTCAGTTTGTTCTGAGCAGGGATGTGATTTTCTTTTTTTTTGTGCAAAATGAAATATTTCTGATATAACAAGTTTTCGTGCCAAGTGTCTGTGAGAGAGGACAAAATTCAATTACTTGAATAAAGACACATAATATCATTTTGATGCCCATGGGTGCTCTAAGTGTCCCTGTGGGGACTGGCAGATGTGACGCAGAATATCAGATCTACAGTATCCTTCTGTAGCCACAGCAAGAGGTGAGGCAAGATGCTTCAGGACATCTAGAAATTAGACTAGATGTAATTCTTTTTATCTGTGCCTGTGATTATATTTTGCCTAAAATTTTAAATGTGTTCCTGCTTCTTAAAGAAACATAAAAATGAAGAAACTTCCAAATCACTATTTCCTGGCTATTTCCAGTATCTTGCATTGGATGCCAGAGGCTTTTGTCTCTTTGTTCCCCAATATGAAATGGGTAAAACTTGTAATTTTGCACGAGAAAGGTATAAAAAAAGGTCATTGCTCTTTATAAAGTGTTCAGCACTGTAGTAAGCCCATCACAACTAAACTGAAAGAGCAGAGGTTTAGAATAGATGTTAGGAAGAAATTCTTCGCTATGAGAGTGGTGAGACACTGGAAAAGGCTGCCTAGAGAGCTGTGGATGTCCTGTCCCTGGAAGTGTTCAAGGCCAGGTTGGATGGTTGGATGGGGCTTTGAGTAACCTGGTCTAGTGAAAAGTGCTCCTGCCCAGGGCAAGGCAGTGGAATTCAGTGATTTCTGAGGTCCCTTCCAACCCAAGTCATTCTATGTTTCTGGGAAATTATTTAGAGAGAGACAGAGAGAGTAGAACCTGTCAAAGTTGTGTATTTCCTTACTGAGTCTTTTTGATCCTGTCATCCATCTCATACTGGGATATTTAATTGGCCTCATTAGATCTTTCAAAAAACGTGTGTCCGTGTCCAGAGCAGTACAGCACTTCTTCCCACCTCTGTCGCATGACCCTGCGAACTATTCATTTCTCCCTGTTAAAATTCATCTATATATATATTGTTAACCTCTTCTGTGTTGACAGTCTTCAAATCTTATAAAAATCTTCCTAATTGCTGAAAATACTAAATGTCACTGGTGCTTAAATCAGTCATTGAGCTTGATATGGACCAGTAATTCAGCTGTCAGCAGTGCCTGTTGACATTTCCCCATACCGGTTTCTTTTCCACCTTTTGATGGCTACAGTAAATTCCATCTTCTCTACTTTAGCTGATGATTTTCTGGCATGGTAACATTTGCTTTACTGTATTCCAGTACAGCTTAATCTTGTCTCATTTGCAGTTGATAAATCCATGTCATGCTTTACCTACTCCACTCCCCACCAACATTCTACATCTGCAGGTTTGCACTTTATTATGCCAACCTTTGAATGAGTCTATGGTTGTCAAACTTGCTCTACTATTTAACTGTCTTCTGTTAATACATCAAAGCCAGGGTTTTCATGCTCCAGCCTAAGCAAATATCCATAATGTGACAGTTTAAAATTAAAATTTTACCATCTTGACATGTTATTTGTACCAATTCTGAGCAGGTGATAAATCAGATCTCCTGTAATTAAAATGTTTAATGCTCTTTTAAGTTTTTTCCTGAGATAAAATGGGATGTAGTTGTTTTCATTTCTCTCAGCAGTGCCTGTGTGCTTCTTCTTCTTACTGCTGACAACTGAGGTAAAGTGTTAATGTGTCTTCTAAGTCACACCTGCACTGTCTTTTGCTTGTCTTATTACTGCTTCTGGGCATTGTCCCAGTTTATGTCCTGTCCTAACCTTTCTAAAGAGGTTATGAAACCCTCCTTCTCCCTGCTTCTTTTTTTTCTCTTTATAGGGTCTAATTCAGCCTGATTTTCAGCAATTTTTAATTAAGCTTTTAAATTTATTTTAGTCCTACTATTTCTTTTCTGTAGTGGAATGAAGAATTTGAACTTGGATAATGTAAATTAAGAAAAAAGCAAGTAGAACACAGTTCCATAGCACTGAATAGGCATCACCTGAATTTTAAAATGGATAGAGAAGTTTCCCTTGACTTCAGTGACTTACTGATCAACTCATGCCTGCAATGGCAAATGGGACCATATTTATGAGTGTTTACCTTAAGGTTTTAGAAGTTAGCATGATAAAAAGTAAAACAGAAATCATTCATAGAAGAAATAAAGGAAACTTGGTGTCTTATGTGGTGAAAATAAATGGTTTTTCATTATACTGGTATTTATTGTAAAGGGTAAGTTCAGGGTGTTGTTCATAACTTTTTCAAAATAACGCTTTCAGAAGAGTTTTTGAGCGAATGTGACCAACTGACAAACCATACGCTACGGGAGACTTTAAAAGAAGTTTAAACTTATTCCAAGGAAGTCTCTGTAGGTTGGCAGAATGCTAATAATAATAGTATACAAAGAATACTTTTTCCTTTTTCCTTTAAGAAACATTCTTGACATTGTGGAAAAAAAACTACAGAAAATATGATGTGCTGATCAAGAGCAAGATTTTTATCTGGAAGTATTGTCAAAAATTCTTGTACAGTACATAACAAATGTGTTTATATTACGGGAAATTACTCCAGGCAGACATGGAACGAAGCTGATGAGTTATACTGCCTGTTTTCCTCAGTTATTCTTTACAAACCAGTACCCACTTTGTTTATGTGATTATTGACCATTCTTAAAGTTTTAACTTTAGTTTAGTTTCCTAGTTTTTAAAATAAGATACAGGCTTATTTGTTTATAAACAGAGTGTTCACCTGTATTGGGTAAAATTCTCCACTCAACTTCATTGGAAAAAGAAGAAAAAAGGAAGAGTGTCTTGAAGTCTTCATGGTAGAAGAGGCTCTTAGGATAACTGATTACCTCAAGCTTTAATCTGTTTGCAAAACACCCTTTCTCAAGTTGTTTTCCCATCCCAGGAGATTTTTTTAAAAAAACACCTCTATCACTTAAAGGGTAGTGAAAAGTTTGATTAGGAGGTACCACACATATTCTTCCCAGGAGTTATTTGGTTATCCTGGGCCCCATTTCAGGTTTGGGCATGGATTATATTTCATACTATGCAGTACATGGTGTTTTAGGCATTGCTGAACTGGGAGAGTGTAAAATAAAAACTGTCAACAGAAAATACTTTGGGGCCTTTTGACCTTTAATTTGACTTTGAAAATTATATTGAAATAAAATTTATCCAGCTCTGTTTGGGGAAATACAGACTCTGAATGGACAGATTCATTCTGGTGGAGGGACAGGATCTAAACCACTGGTGCCTCTTGGAGCTCAGTCAGCCAGGATGCAGTGCAGTCTGCCCCTGAACTAGCCAAGCTTTTGAAAATGTGCTAGACATGATGCCTAAACAGTAGACCCACTGAAGTCTCATCAGGCTTTTCAATTAAGTCTCAGATTAGAAAGCATTGAATTGAATAGATGAACACTGAACTTGGAGAAAGTGAAAAAAAAATTTCTTGTTGGTATTCAGTTAGAACAGAAGATATCTGAAGAACATGGACAGATTGAGGGCCTCTCTGTAGAAGAAAATAATACTGCTGACACCTTGCTCCTTAAGTGCTTGAACGAATCCTGTTTTGAGAGTAAGCCCAAAGAACCAGATGAGTTCTCTGCTGTCTTTCCCAGCCTATTCCTGAAAAAGCTTGGGTCAAGTTACCCTCTATAGCTGGTTTTAAGAATGCATTTGAGGATGTTAACAACTTTGTTTCAGTTGATATAAAAGAAAATTATCAAAGTCAAGTTGTATCTGAAATCAGCTAGCAGTCAAGTAGATTCACATCAATAGTGTTGGATAATGCAGAACCTTGTGCTCTATATCTGCACAGCAGTGGGGCTCTGGAAGGTTAAAATGCCTGGCTTCTACATGAGGGACTTACCAGAGAGTCTTCATCAGTGCTTTGCATTGGTGGGGGTGCTGCAGATGCCTCTGGTGTTTCAGGTCCTTGCTGGAGACTTCCAGCAGGTTATTTGCAAGTCAGTAGAAAAAATACTTTCTGTTTCACAGACTTTGGAAAAGGACTGTCAGTGTTTCATGTAAATATCTGAGGTAGGTTAGCTAATTCAGAGTGGGAAACAGTACAGTGTGCTATTCTTAGTTATACTACTCTAAAACCAAAGGACTTCTTTAAGGTCCTGTGATTTTGGGCAGAAGAATAGATGAAACCTATTTTTTATTCTTAAATTAGCATGGAAGCCAGCTTAAGAGATGGAATCATTGGCTGTAAGAGAAAGCATTCATAAACATCACCTCACAACAGCTAGCCAGATACTGTTTTTCTTGTAAAATGTATAGCTTAACTGTCTTTTGCTCTAATCATGTTGAACTGCATGTGTTGTCTTTTCTGAACATATATGAAAACTGTCCAACTATGTGTCAGTTGTTCCTGCAAGGCAAATGTTGTGTTTCATCAAGTAGATGTTTGTGGTGAGACCTGAGACCACCTTGGTTTGTTCCCAGAAGCTGTGAAATGCTGAAAAGTCACTGCCTGCCTTTTGAACCACAAAACTGTGCTAAACTGCAGCTTAGCTCAAGTGTTATCAACATTTTAGATTGATTAGTTTAGAGAAAGAGACAATGTGAAGGTGTATGTAACTATATGAAAACAGTTTTATAGGGTTTCTTTAAAGCTTATGGTTGATACTATTGTGTGTGTGTATGACTTGCAGAATATATGAGTATATATAATATTTTTACCTGTATAATTGTTGATGCTGAAGGAAAGGAAAATATCCTATATATTGCTGGGTTTTTTTCCACAGCTTTCCTGTATCTCTCTTTTCATTCTTATTCGGTTGATGGCTGGAATTCTGCCTTCCTCGGCCCTTGAGTAAGATGATGTGAGGGGGAGGTGTTCAAACCGCTTGCTAAGCTCAGGAAGAACACATCACTCTGATCACTGATATGTTGAATGATGACAAATTGCAGTGTTTCCCATTGAAGCTATTTTTCTTCCTAGTATCACTATGGGAGATTTTAGACAAAGAGACAACATGAAGGTATATGTGACTATACTGACTTAAGTTTGTATCTGTTTGCAGGAATCTCGGTGGCCTTACTTATTTGGAGCAATCGCTTTTCCTTCATTGATACAAGTCGTGATTCTGCCTTTTCTTCCTGAAAGTCCTCGTTACCTCCTACTTGAAAAGCATAACACAAGTGAGGCAGAAAAAGGTATGACATGTTACTTTCTTTCAACAAAGGCTGTTTGTTAAAGGAGTGCAGGCTGGACATATCTGATTCTGATATCACACTAAAAGCAGAATATTCTAATAGGAGAGATTCTCTTGGCAATAATTTTTCTCACCTTTTTGTTTGTCTCTGTATGCGTAAACATAACTGTTGCTTTGAAGTTTTTATAAATTAAATTCTCCAACAAACTAACCTATATAGCATTATATGTGGTGATACAGACCTAACCAAATCATCCTGCTGTTGTGCGTCAGCCACCATACACAGGGGTCATTTGGGAGTGAAAGGTGGTTTCAGTTGTTGTGACTCTCCCTTATCTACAGTCTTTGCAGTTTGATTAATAAAAACACAGTTCCTACTTTTTTTTCCAAGTAGTCACTGTGTTTGACCTTGTGCTTCTGTAACTCAATAACCTTCGTAGATCTAATAAAAACCTCATACATCTGTTTAACTGAAAATTTCCAGTGCTTCCATGTTACTTCTGTTTCACAGACACAGACCAGAATATTTTGTTCTTACTTTAGGTTCTGGGTATAAAACAATTTGCTTGTGTGATCACAGCTGCCCCAGTAAATTTACTATGGTCCCAATACAGCTGAGAGAGTATTGAAAATTTGTTCTTGCTTATTATAGGGACACATTAAAAACAGGAATGTACAAAGAAGGACAGAGTCTGATTATAATACCAAAATATCAAACGTAACTGTTTTACAAATTATTCCTAAAAACTTCATTTGAATGTAACCCTTAACATTTTCAGTCATAAACTAGTTGCTTGCAAAATTACTTGCAAAGTGTGAATCAACACCTGAAATATAAATTTAATAATCTTTTAGCATAAAATTAATGCAACGCTATCCTGTTTCTTTTCTTATTAAATTAAAAACTGGCCTCTTTTGTTCTGATGAGTGCTCTGAAAAAGAAATGGTGCACTAATGAAGAGACTCCCACATTATTTCAGTTTGATGTTGAATGAAGAACTCAGTGATTATTGGAGCCTCAGACATTTGGAGATATATTTCAGTGCTTAAAAAAATAGCACAAAAGCAACAAGGCTTTGGGGACAGTTCTTTAGCTTTACAGAGTTAGCAGAGATTTGAGGAGAGAGAGAACAGCTTTTCCAGGGACCATGAAGGAAAGTGCCGTCCTGCCAGCTGTGGTCAGAGTGCCCAGCAGGGATGCAGGACCCAGAGTGGGGCTGGCTGTTTGGTGAGTAACTTCTGTAGCACCATGGCTGGGCTGGGAAGAAATGCCTTTGGGTGCCAAGTTTAAACTGGCTGATTTCTGCCTGATAAAATTATAGACGTATTTTCAGAGCTATGGTTGGGAAAGAGTCTGCATCTGCAATGCTATTGCATAATGTCACACTTGTTATGAGGAACTATTGCAACTCCTGCTACAGTACCTGGAAATCTCAGCACTGACAGTGAAACTGGGCCTCTCATAGGTAGAGTTTAAAAGCAGTAAAAAAATGGCAGTAAAATAACACCACTTGCCTTGAAATTCACACCATTTACTGTTGCTGTTAATGGCCAACTGCAGTCTGGGATGTTTTCAGCATATGTGTTCTAAAAATAATTTGAAAGATAATACAGAGGTATTGGAGGTAGGTTTTGGAGTAGGAGGCAGTAGGAGAGCAGTTACCCCTGCTGTATTTGGTAGTTGAAGGAAAATGAGCTTTGGATTGCTGATCAGGAGAAGGTGGCTTGTGAAAGCCACAAATTTAGATACTCTGAGAAAAATGAAAAGACTGATACAAAAAACCTTTTCAAAGTAACTGCTTGTCAATAGAAGCTTTTGGACTTGATTAATTCCAGAATAAAAAAAACAATACTGAGATATGTTGTAGTACAGAGTGAAACTCATTTTGAGTGTAGTCTACAGCAGAATTCACAAAATAGGAGAGTGAATCAACAATCAAGACAAGTCATCTGGATGTTTGCATTACCAGCAGAAATGAGGGAGGAAAAGTCTAAGTATTAGGGAGACTAGAGGAGATATGAGTTATTAAAATGCCCTTCTGCTTGTAAGTCATATAATGACAAAGCAGTATTCTCCATTTTAATGATGACTGCAGTAATGCTCTTGAATTATTTGCCTCTTAGCTTAAATCTGCATATTAATATCGGAAATATGCAACTGTTTCTTCTGACTAAATCCCCTTTCTTTCCCCTAATGGATCAAGGCTATTCATGCAAATGTATTTTTCACTGTGGATTATACCTTGTTAGAGAAATATAAAACTGTTATTTGTAAATGGTCTGCTGTATCTAATGAAGATGACTACATTAGTCTTTATGAAATACTCTAAAATGTGCATCTACGTCAAAGCTCCTAAAATGGAGCTGACAACATTAATCTTCTTAATTGTTTTATAGCAATAACATCAAGTGGGATAATGTGGGTCATTGAGTTTCCACAAAGTTTTGCTCCTGCTTTGATCCCCCCCTCTTTCTTCTCAGTCTCAGGAAGGAGCCAGATTATAACTACCAAAATACAAGTGGTCTTTTCTGGCAGATGTCTTTAAGGGGAAAATAACAGACTGGAAGGAGGAGAAGGACCAAAATGTGTTGTGTAAGCAACGAAAAAAAATGAAGAGGTGCAGTTAGATCAGGAAGCATCATGTGTGAGCATAAACCACAAACCAATGAGAGAAGCTGTTCCGTGAACACAGGAGTAGTGAGGCCTCAGCTGAGCGGTGTCTCCTGCGCTCTGGTAGCAGGGATTTACCAGGTCTCCTCCTACCCCCTTTACAGCAGTGCAGTTGGTGCACACTGTGGGCAGCTGAGCCGATGTCTGACCCATCAGCCACATGGATGCCGTGTTCGACTTGTGGTTGTCTGCTATCAAAAGCAGCATTAACAGCTGAGCTTGGCTCATCTTCCTAGGGGTCATCATCCTTTATTTGAACCCCTGAGACCAAAAGGAGCTGAACTCTCCCTCATATTTCTGTCTTACTGCTGAATGTGGGAGAACTGATTTATGCGTTGTGGGAGGAGAAAAGTTAACTGGAGCAACGCATAATCTATAAACCTGCTTTGCTCAAGAAGCTAAAAGTCTGGTAATGGAGAGAGGGTACAAGCATCCCAGCTCTACTCCCAGGTCTCATAACTACTATTCCCCTCCCTTGGTAAGAACAGAAGGGAGGCAAATGCCTAGCATTTAACTGGTGTGATCCTTCTTCATAATGCTGACTGGACAGCGAAGAAGAAATGGGTATTTAAGTGCTTGAAGAGAAGGGCTTTAGAAGGAGATTATGGGAAGGAAGAGTAACAGGGATAGAAACAGGAAGAAAAGGAAAAACTTACTGCTATAGTTACATCAGTAATTTCCCATCCAAGCTCTAGTAGCTGCCTTTTAGTTGCATGGCAAGTGCACCCCTGACCTGTGACTGTCGCAATGATGTAATATAAATAAAATTAGTATTAGTCATGTGATAAAATGGAACACTTTTTATAACATTTTATAACATTTGTTATAAACACTTTCAAGTGGAGAGCCGAGGTGTCTCTTTTGAAGTATACTGTTACAAGGAGGAAACCTACATTTTCTGTGCAGCTACAGGAGCAGGTCTTGTCAATCAAAAATCAAATTCAGCTGACATCCCAGCTTGCTAGAGAACAAGAATATTGTTATGTCAAATAACTTAGATAAAATGTCATGGTAACATCTGTTGGTGACATGCAAAATCTGTTCATCTGGTATGTTCAGTCATACATTATAAACCCTGTGGTTATGAAAGAAGCATTACAATAGGTATAACAAGAAGTGTAGATTTAAATCTTAGAAAGATAGATTAGAGTTGATACCTTCTCACATGATAAGAGAGCAATGCCATTCCTGATTTAAGAAAGCAGGCAGCTAATTTTTTACAAAGCCCCTCATGGGACATGGACAGGAGCGATATTAAAACCAAATTCATACCAGCAACAAGTTACTGCAAATTCAGTGATTAAAATGAACTGTTTATGACTGACGACAAGGACGTATACGATTTATTTTTGTTTATCTGTGGATTTCGTATGTCTGTAAGCATTATAAACTATTCTTATTGGAAAGGAAGAGACAGCTGTGACTCCTACACTTGCTGGCTTATGGTATAGGCTCCGTCTCAGATGGTTGCTGACTGCCAAAAGCTGGAGTGCTTGTGGTGTGTCTGATTTGTTTCTAAACTTTTCTTAAAATTCCTGTCTTTTACAAAAGATATTAGGTTCACTGGACTTTAATACAACTCTGTTTACCAACTGTTGTGTTATTTTAGGGTGGCATGTGGATAGTTTGTTTTACCTGTACATCTTAGCTAGTTTCAGGCGAACCTGAACAGGCCTATTGATAGTCTCTGAAACCAGACATACGAGAAAGGTAAAGATGCAATCCTTAACTCGATGATAACTCATAGAAGATATGTGTGTTCTTTTCTTGGAAGAGGAAGGAGGTGACAAATGGGAAAAGCCTAAAGTTTTTTGCTTGCAGTTATATTTACTGAGATTTAATCTTAAATTTTACTATGGTACATGCTAGTAGATAATAAATATTTTGCTAGATTTAAACAGCATTATTACATTTAAATCTCTCCTAGCAAGATACATCTAAATTATTCTTCTGGCTATCCAGTACTCTAATGAAATTAGTCATATGTGAAAATAACTAGTTTTTTTCATTTTATCAATTATTTTTGTGTTGACATGGAGTTATGACAGGGAAATTTCTACAGTCAATTCAAAAGCATTGAGGTTGGGTGAACCCCATATGTCTACTGCTGCTCAGAACAGCAGCCAGCTTTATAACAGTGTGACACTGTGTTTAATATACTTAATCAGCAGGAAAGCGAAAGTGAATGCGTCCATGGGAAACAAATGACAATAATACTCATGCAGCTTATTTGTATTATTTTTGTTTGATTGTTTTTAAAGACATAAGCCCAAACTACCTGTGACCTCTTCTCTCTTTTTCTGTCTCCTCTTGCCTGAGGCTGGCTCTATTCTCTAAACCATGCAGTAGCATTTTGATCCACTAAAATTTCTTCTCAAAGTTTACGTGCTAATTCTGTCTGTAGGATAACAACTGCTTTTTTGCACAATCCTGGAAGTGCTGCAGTGGAAAAAGCATTCTCCATGTAGTTGAGTTCTTGAGTGTCCATCTTCAGTTAATTTAAAGGACTGATTGGTTTTAAAGATGGTATTGACTGATTTTGTTCAGATCTTTGAACCGCTTTCGAATGTTTCACCTTCACTTAGCCAAGAAGAAAAAAAACTAGTGGTGTAAATGGAAGTGTAAAGTTTCCCTTTGACTGGAACCATCCACTTGTTTTGCTTTTTATAAAGACAGCATCCCAAGATTCGAAAGCTGAGCATCTAGAACCTTCTGATCAAAGGGAATTAAATAGTAATCTGGGAAAGGTCTAAAAGTTGCTAGAACTTCAACTCCTTAGATGCCTTTAAGTGCTACATGTAAATAAGACTTCCCTATAGAGAGAGAAGCAGACAGTCACGGAGGGAAATGAGTCATTGCAGCAAGGAGAGGAACGACTGCCGTGCTTCTCAGTGACAGCAATGCAGGGGTTTAGAATGTAAAATGAATAAACTGAACATCATAAGTTGAAAGACCTTTGAGTTTTCCCATCTCCCTGCTAATGCAGAATTTATTTCCACATTAGTTATGTATAAAATTGAGATTCTTACGGTACTGAAAACGGGTAATGGAAGAAAATTAAAGATATAGCAGGAAAATGTTTTTCCAAGCAGATTGGGTACCATCTACTCAAAACTGTGTATGCATAGCAAAGCATTTTCTTAGCTTTTCTTGATTTGTTGGTAATTTCAGCAAAGCTTTTGATACTGTCTCTCACAGGATCCTTCTGGACAAAGTGTCCAACCCACAGCTGGATAAACACATCATGTGGTGGGTGAGCAGTTGGCTCATGGGTCGAGCACAGAGGGTAATAGGGAACAGGGTAACATCACACCGGCCACCTGTCACTAGTGGGGTTCCACAGGGCTCCATCCTGGGCCCTGTGCTCTTCAAATCTTCATAAATGACTTGGAGGCAGGACTGGAAGGGATACTAAGCAAATTTGCAGATGACACAAAACTGGGAGGAGCAGTTGACTCCCTCAAAATCAGGGAGGCCCCACAGAGAGATCTCGACAAATTAGAAGATTAGGCAATCACCAACCATAGGAAGTTCAACAAGAGAAAGTGCCAGATTCTGCACCTGGAATGGGGCAACCCTGGATGTTTGTACAGACATGGGGAATGAGATGCTGGAAAACACTGCCACAGAAAGGGACTTGGGGGTCCTAGTCAGTGGCAAGTTGAATATGAGTCAGCAGTGCCCTGACAGTCAGGAGGGCCAACCATGTCCTGAGGACATCAGGAAAACCTTCGCCAGCCAGTCAAGGGAGGGGATTGTCCTGCTCTGCTCTGCACTGGGGCATCCTCGCCTTGAATATTGTGTGCAGTTTTGGGCACTGCAATATAAGAAAGGTATTAAACTCTTAGAGAGTGTCCAAAGGAGGTTAATGAGGATGATGAAGGGCCTTGAGGGGAAGCCATATGAGGAGTGACTGAAGGCACTTGGTCTGTTCAACCTGGAGAAGAGGAAACTGAGGGGAGACCTCATTGTGAGGGTAAGAGGAGAGGCAGGCACTGATCTCTTCTCTGTGGTGAGCAGTGACAGGATCCAAGAGAATGGCCTGAAGTTGTGTCAGGGGAGGTTTAGGTTGGATATTAGAAAAAGGTTCCTCACCCAGAGGGCGGTTGGGCACTGGAACAGGCTCCCCAGGGAAGTGGTCACAGCACCAAGCCTGACAGAGTTCGAGAATTTTTTGGATGATACTCTCAGGCACATGGTGTGACTCTTGGGGATGGTCCTGGAGCCAGGCCAGGAGTTGGACTCAATGATCCTTGTGGTCCCTTCCAACTTGTCATGTTCTGTGATTCTGTGAATTTTAAGTATCCATCAAAGTTGCCTAGTGGCATCTCTTGACTTAATGCCACAGAGGGAAGAAAAAGAAATCAGGTGTCTATGTTTTTCCTGCTTTGTACTTGGTAATTTTGGAAATTGCAGGTTTTTGCTTCCTGGTCCCTGTAGAAATACAGCAAGCTCCCTTGTGCAGAAAACACAGATTGCTTTCTTTTTACTTGACTGCACCTATATTTTTGACTTGTGTGCCCTAAAGTAATGCTGAAAATTCCAAGGACAGGAAAAATAAAGAAATTTGTGCACTGACCTAGTTTACACTGATAAACCAGATGCTTAAAAATCTGAGAGAATCTTTTCAAAGAAGAGTATGGTGATATATGTCTGGTTGCTTGCATCTTTACTTGAATTTTTCTTAATCAGTGGTCTAACAGTACTGAGGAAAGTGTAATTTAAGCACAAGACATTTATTTTATCATACCATACCACAGACACACATTGTTCTATTTTTACATTTCCTAACACTGTCTTTAAATACATCACACTCATTTTAATGAGTGCTTAGCACGTTATTTATTAAAAAACAGGCAGTGTCATAAGGACAAAACTGCAGCTTAAAATCTGGGTTCTGAGGTCCGAATTTGTTAACTCATTTCTGATTGTACAGTCTGTGTGCAAAGATAAATCTTGCGCTGTTTCTGAGGGATTTAAAAATTCTGACCTCTCCTCTCACCAGAGAGAAACTTGTTATCACAATATATGAATGTTATGAATTGACTCAACACCCAGAGGTGGTTCGTCCCTCAAAGAAAACCACCCTTCTTGTTAAGCAGTCACATAGGGCCCATTAAAATGCATTAGAAGCGCTAAGTGCCTTGGAAAATATTGGCCCAGAGCACAAGTTAGTTCCCTGTGCCACCAGACTGGGGGCCAGGCAGCATGTGCAGTGTTGTGCATTCACCAAAATGGCAGAGAGGGGTGCTCCAGAGTGGCCACCGGTTCATTTGTGTGACCTATCCCTCAGAACTTTGAAATGCCACTAATTGGCCTTTTCACCTACTGGGTAAATTTAAAATTTTGTAACTTCAAAACCTAAATAGAATCTGGACATTTTAACCGTGACTAGTCAGTTTCTTTGGCTTTCTTCACCACCCAAGTGCTTTTTATGATCCAAAAGGATATAAACTTACTAAAAAATGTAGTCATTTATTTATATGCAGTGTTATGCAAAGCTGTGGATAAAAAAAATTCATTTGGCTCTTAGGAGAACTTAATTAACTTATTCATTTAATAAAAAAAACAATTTTAAGTGACCTGCTGAGTAAGGGATTGTTTTGAGAGTTAGCATCCTACTGGGTTGCAAAGCCTTGTTGCAGGGGTATATGTAACATAATTGTTTCTCTGCAGTCATTGTGAGATGATGAGTATTTTAACCATCTCTTAAAAATCCAGCCCCTGGGGTATGTTGATGAGATTGAGACAAAATATCAGCATATACAGTATCTTTAAAACAAAGCTGGTGGAGATACACCACATGCATTAGGAGGTATCTGTTTGTAGTACACCTAGGAGGAGGTGTGAGATGGAAAGCTTTTATTTTTCACAGTGGAAGGATATCTCAATAAGTCATTGATGTGTAATATTAAATGGTATGTTTCTAGGGAGATGGGGGTTAGTTGGTTGGTTACATTTGCCATGTAAATTTGCTCCTGTGTCTCCAGCATTGACAAATAGAAAGTCTTGAACTGCTTTGGGTAATTCTTTCTAATATTAATCATCTTGACATCTTGAATTCTTGTCTATATGCTAGTAAAAAACAGAAGTAACATGAAGAATAATAGCTCTTTCTTTCAAATGTCTGCCTTTTCTTGGTTTACCAGACTTTCATAAGTTTTTACATCTTACTACTTCTCTGTCCAATCTATCTCCAACAATGAAGTCACCTATATTGTTAGGCAGCAAAAGTAGCCAAGTCAAATAATGTTTGGATCTGCTTTGGTATTAATGTTTTTTTCAAATTACACAAGGTTTTCACTCTGCACTGGACCTTGGGCTATATTATATATGAAATAATATGAAAGATCTTGTAGGGAAACAAATAATTTATATTCTTATTGCAGTTTGAGACCAATAGCAGGGACGAGCTAGATTGTGCCCAGAGCAGAATGATATTGTTGGCAGAAGAATAATTAGGTTGTAGCCCATGTATGTCTCCTGTTTGTGTAACACATTTCCATCTCGAAGAAACAAGTCTGTTATAAACGCACCCAGTGCCAAGTGTCTGGCCTAAAGCATATTCCTCTCTTTGTAGCATTTCAGAGATTCCTTGGGAAAGATGATGTTTCTCATGAAATAGAAGAAGTTTTGGCAGAGTCTCGAGTCCAAAGAAACACCAAGTTAGTGTCGATACTTCAGCTCCTGAGAACCCGTGCTGTGCGATGGCAGGTCGTTACCGTGGTCGTCACCATGGGCTGCTACCAGCTCTGTGGGCTAAATGCTGTAAGTGTCCTTCAGGCCATGGCATCTCCTGGGATGCTTCTTTCCTTTAATACAAGGTTTGGACTATACCATTCAGGAACCTCTGACTTTCATTTCTTGGCGCTTTCTTACTAGTAGTGATTCTGTGACCGTAGCACATGGGAAGGTCCACAGAGATCTGTATTGTTCAGACTTTTTTTTTTTTTGGATCAAAAAAAGCATGAGGGAAGCCATATTGTGTTAACTTAGAAAGAATACATGAAAAGGTAGCACAGCAAAGAAAGTGTGCACAGCTTTCACTTCTGATACTCAAATTCTCTGTTTCTTGTCTGATATGCCCCATGTTTATCCATAGTCTTTTCAGTAGACATTTCAGCTTTCATTGGTTCAGTTCTGTATTTATAGAAGTCAGCAAAAGTTCCTGTAAGTGATTTTAAGAGGTTGCATTGCATGTTTGATTTCGTTGTTGCTTCAGTATTCCTGTCTTGGAAAGTGGAGCAAGAGAGGAAAAAGACATTAAACGGTCAATAGGGAATCCTACTGACTATTAATGTGTCAGAGGCTGATGGATATCAGAAGTCTCCTTTTGCATCTGTCTGAGCCTATTTTACCAGTTAGGAGAGGGTCACAGGACAGTTTACTTTGGAAGATCCCTTCATCTGGTCCAAGCCCTTGCTCAGAGCAGGAGTGACTTCAATGTCAGCTCAACGCTTTGTGCAGTTAAGTTTTAAACATGTTAAAGGCTGAAGAGTCCACAACCTCCCTGAGCAACCTGTACCAGGTGTTTACACCACTTACACAGTGAAAAACGGTTTCTTTATTTCCAGCCAGAGCTATCCTTGCTGCAGCATGTTCTCATGAAGCACCTCAAAGAAAAAGGGTTTTTTGTCATAGTTCAAATGTGCTACTTGCTCATATGCATGAAAGGCAATATTATTGCTGCTGCAAGGACCTCTCATTGTGGCTCTGCAGCTATTTTTTCCCCCATGGCTAATGACTGTAAATGCTTTTGTATCTATATGCACTAGTTCAGGCTTATCTCAGGTATATAGCTATATCTCATAGTCTTAATACTCCAAATACAGTGTAATTTGTCGAAGATCACTTAAAAAATTCATGCAATTATAACTCTAGTATCTAAAAGTTTTTTACAAAATGCTAGAAGGGAATTAGAAGATTTTTTCATTTTGCAGGGTGAACTATAATAACAAATGTATAGGTGGTGTTTTCTTCTAATGGTAGGATTTCAGAGCTAATGACAGGCTATTTTATTCCTCATTGTGGATACTTTTTTTGAGAAAAGAAACAGTTACCTTGTCATCCAGTCTTTTTAAGACTTATCAATGTATAAGTGAAATAAAATGACACATAGTAAGAAACAGACTGTTCAAATAATGAAGCAGCTAAATTTTCAGAGGAAATAGAAGAGTTTTGTGACTTCAAGGATCCTTAATAGATGACAGAAATTGTCCAGTATTCTGTGGCAGAACAAAGCCACACTCTCATAGCTTGACTGGGGGCGTGGGAGAATAGTGAGACATATCCAGTCTGAAACAGATGCCAGAGTTGTTTAAAAGTGGCACTGGGTGGCCACTTTCTGAAAACATGCCTCAGAAAAACTCTGTCAGGAAACCTGTGTGTTGAGTTGGCTATTTCAAGTCTTACCTTTTTTATTATTACTTTGTTTCTCCTCCTGTGCAATGCCACTAAACATGAAATAGTTGTTAGTAATAGTTAATGGTAAAACCAAGCAAATCATGAGAGGTCAAGAGAAATAGCTGGACCAGCCGATTAAGAGAACAGGCTTCAACAGCTTGTCTCTTCTGCTTGGATTTCCTGACTGATCTTACTCAAGTCACCCGAAACTCCAAGATTAGAGGACAGGCCCAGGTGTGACAAATATTGCAGAACCTGGGTCTTAGTTTGCCTGAGTGCATCTGAACCAACCTGCAGGGTGTAAGCCAGCATCAGCCAGGTTTAACTGGCAGTGAACACCCCTTCTCACTCATCGCTCCCATCATTTGCTTTGTCTATAGTGCCCTGTTAGGCAGTCTGGTCTTTTCCACAACTACCATCTGGACAGGGCATATGGGAAAGTTGGAATTCTTTCAGGCGAGAATCTCAGGTCGTTCTCCAGGGAAATTACCAGCTGTAATCATCCTGCTGGTATCTGAGAAACTTGCTTCCTTTTAAGGCTTTTGCTTTAAATAAAAGTTTGTTTTGATTAAAAACAGTACATTTGTCGGTTTGCACACGGAACAGAAACCACAGTGAAGTTCTGATCATAATAATGTTTTCAATTCTAACAAAATACCAGACAGTCTGACCTACATTGACATAAATAATTATTTTGTATTAGTCTCTTTTCATCTGATAACATTTATCTGATATATGTAAGCCATAATAAATTCATTTATATTCTACCATTTTATCTCAGTTCTAAAGAAGAAGTAAAACTATAGTGAAGTTTTCACCGGTTTATCCTTTTCACCGGCTGCATATTACTTTAAGGGAGTCATTCCCAAAGTGGGATCCCTAGGCTTCTGTAGGATCTCCCCTTAAGGCAGAGGGCTGTACTTCAAGTAGAAAGAAATTATGCTGGGGATGGATCTGAGTAGCAATGCATGTTTTCACTATGCAAAAGATGTACCACAGTGTGCTCTTCACAGTTGGTATGGAGAATACCTGGTACCAGGTAGGGCAGGAAGGGGTGAGTATGCAGTATGCCACACTGCATCTCTGTTGTTGCCCATCTAGTTTTTGAACCTTCTGCACCATTTTCAATAGCTCTTTCACTCCAAAACTTTTAGCCTAATCATTAGCTAATTTTGTTAGCTAATGAAATCATTAGCTGACAAAAAGCATGTTAGAAAAATAACTTAAGTGAAAGTAGAACAGACATCTTTAGCCTAGTAAGTTTGCCAATGTATTTCCCTTTTCAATGATACATAAGCTGAAAAACATTCACTTTTTAGTTTTCAAATGTGTCCATTTTGTTAATTTTTATCCTAATTTATATTTGCGCTGTTAGAGAGAGTAGTAAGTCAGTGAATCTTATCCTGTCTTTGTTCTGCAAGTTTTTTAATCTTACCATCAGTGGTCAGTCATACTCTTCTGTAAAAACAATTGCAAAATATCTTGTGTACTAGTTGTTGCATTTTGGCAGGAGTTAACTGCTTGAATGACTCTTTGGCCTTTTGCCTCTCTTTTAAGGTGTGAAAACCTGCAATATCTCTATCATTTTTAGAAGTTCCAGCTGCTATACAAAAATGATATCAATAATGAAATCAATAATGAAATACCTAAATTACATTATTTCTAACTTTATTGCATGAAATCAGTCTTGTAACTTGTAGAACGAAGAAGAAAATTATTTTTATCACAGTTCTTATCCTACTTTGTTGTCCTTATATACTGTGTAGGTATATGGAAAGTGAATGTGTTGTCATCGTACTGGGTCCCCAAAAAATTATCAGTGGGCATTAGCATTTCAGAGAGAACTTGGTTTTGCTTCAGTCTATGCTCTGTGTCAGCAGGCCAATGGTCAGTTAACACCAGCATGTGCTACATGAAGGCAGATTACTTCATATAGAGAAGTTTGCTGATATTATTCTCATCACTGCTCTGGTGCGAGCTGATGTGTCAGCAGTAGGCATAAAAGTCTTCAGTCAGCTTCTCCTTATCTGTAGGGTGATAAGGTGACTTATTCCTGGTGTTTTATTTTGTTTTGGTTTTATGTAGGTTGAGTTGGATTTTCTTCTTTGATCTGGGACAAGCAGCTTTGCTGAAGGGCTAATTTGGAATTTAGAGTTACTTTTTGTTTTACAAAACTCCTGGGTTAGTATCTTGATGAACAGATGTAGCATGTGCATAATATGCTAGCAGGTAGCATGATTTTCCTCATGTGATCATAACACTCCCATTCATTAGACAAATCTTTTGTTTAACCCTGTTAGGGTGTATCTCATGGACAGCATATGGGGAAAAAATATCACTGCTACTTTTATGTTTAGTACCATCATTATCTCTGGCTTTCAGTTTTGTTGTCACTGGTAAATTATCTGTGATTTAGAACTTTATTTTCTTTTGATAATCAGTTGTTTCATTTTCTCTAGTAAATCAATTATATTTTCAGTCTCCAAGGCAGTCTCTCCTTCTTTTATGCTTTTGGCAGCCAAAATCTTTGGCTAGTTCTTTGCTGTCACCTTCAGTCAAACACAAATATTCTATGGTTTTCAAACTTTATTTGTGATGTGAATAGGGCTTTAATGATTACCAGACTTGTTATTTTAGAATATTGCTACTATTCTCTGCCTAGATATTGTCACCACTGGATATGGTTTTACTGACCAAACATGATTGACTTCCTCTAAGCTATGCAACCTGTGTTTCTCTCCATTAGTGACAGCTACTTCTAGTCTATAATTTCTTTCATCCTAAAAACAGCTTTTTACTTTTCACCAAGCAACTCTCATTCTAAAAATAACTTTTCTTTCTGTGGATAATAAAGAAATATTAGGGGAATGACTTGACTGCTGATGTCCACACTGCAGTGACGTTAAGCTAGAGATAAATCTCATACCTTCTGTCCAAAACCGAGCAGCTCCTTCAGTGCCTCTCAACATCTCTTTCTTTTGTTCTCCTCTGTTGTTATGTGCCATTAAAGTATTCCATAAAGCCACACAAACCTGCTGGTTAAGCAGCGTGGCTCAGCCACATGAAACCTATTTGTATCCTCTTGTTCAAGTTTAAAGTGAGTTTCTTTGATTTACTCCTAAAGTGAATTAAGCTAAATTGAGTTAAAGCTGTTTGTAATTCTGCCTGGTTCTGCAAGCAGAAGGGCAGCGGCCTTGTGACTAATCCTGGAATTTGTACCTTCCCTTCATTTGTTGTCCCTTGTCCAGCCCTTGGTCATTTGAGAGCGCTCAGAGGTTTAACAAGTCTGGCCTCTGGCAGATTAGGTGGTTGAATTGAATACCAATATATTGTAGTTCAATCCATAATGATTAATAACTCATTTTATTCTCTCTGATACAGATCTGGTACTACACAAACAACATCTTCAGTGAAGCTGGGATCAGTCATGAAACAATTCCCTATGTTACACTAAGTACTGGTGCTGTTGAGACTCTGGCTGCTGTTTTTTCTGTAAGTATGGTTTTAAAAATCCATTAACATCCTTGATATTTAAGTTACTGATTTTATTTCCTTACACAGGTTAAAAATATAAAGAGAATAGTATATTGATTAAGTGTAACACTTGATAAAGTGATTGAAAATATTATTTCTAATTTTAATCCTAAACCCGGTTTTGCATCTTTGGGATGTTTTTTCTAAGATGCTCTTTAGTTTTAGTTCCATAAAAGGAACATATGAGTTGGTATATCCTGAGGTGCTTTGTATGAGCAAAGAGGAAGAAGACAGAAACAGCAAGGCCCAAAATGTATTAAGTGGTAACTCATAAATGATTTTACCTGGTAAAACAACTTTACCTGGTAGCAGTTTATTCACATCTGAGAGTCTTCTCATGTGTCTGTTTGTAAGCAGACGGTGTTGTTGGAGAAGGCTCAGGCACAGTACAGGTAGGTGCGTTCGCTGTGGCTTGCAGAAACAGCCACCCAGATTGGCGGAAAAGTGAGCCAGCATGCTAGAAAAGGGTGTCCCATTTCTAGGGTGGTGTTAAATTCTGCTCTCTCACTCACCAAGGACAAGCAGGCATCCTTTCGTAACGTGTGAGCTCCTGAGTAGGTTGGGGACCTTCACTCTGCACTGAATGGAGAGGAAACAATAGGAAAAATCATCCATGCACATTTTTTCTTTCCAATTTCAAACTGGAAAAGTTGACCAGGAAAAAAAAATACACTAAATGAGCAAACTTAATCTGAAAGTTTTAGTAGGTGAATGCACGATTAATTGCTAAAGGAAATGCATTTCTATTTGCACTGCAATAAATAAGAAGCAATGGGAGAGGTCTTAGGAATGGAAAGTTGCAAACAAGCAAGTACTGTTTTCTTTCCTTGCTAGAATTTTTCCTTATCTTCATATATTTATACTAACTGTATTTGCACTATACTGGACACACAAGCCAAGCATTTTTAAATGTCAGAAGAATGGTTTTGGAAAAAAAATCCTTTTCTGTGGCAGAGCAACTGCTTATGACCTACAAAATGTTAAACTAAATCTAGCTATCAAGTATATTTTCTTATTGCCTAGGACATAAGGACTCTAAAGGTCATAAATATCTTCTTGATCTTTTTGAATTTCCACAAATCTATTTTTGGCTAAAGCTTCTATTTTTAATTTCTTTTTTAACTAAAGAGACATTGATTAGTAGGGAAATATGGAAGTCCCTACCTGTTACAGTTTCTTCTTTGTGATACTGCACAAACACTCCTCTGTTTAAGATATATGTAAAAACAATTATGATAATTCTGCCACTGATATAAGTGAAGAATACACCTCTTTTATGTGAAAACAGATGAAAATTACATGGAGATGATTCCCTGATATTAAAGCCATTATATAAATAGGGTCTGTCATCTGTGCTGTCAGTTTGTGGGGTTTATTCAGAGCGCACTGTTCATACATAATGAGGTGGATGTGTCTGCTTTGGCTCCTGGTATGTGTAACTTTTTGTTCTCAAGAGAAGTGTTTTTAATACTTTTTCTGTTTAAGCTACCTGCCGTGCTTCTGGAAATGCTGATGTATGGATATCTCTTCTCTCTTCAGATTTCTCAGGTCAAGAGATGCTGCTTTGTAGCCTTAATTTTATTACAGTAATCTTCAGAGATGTTTCATTGCTGCTGTTTAAAGCAACAACAGTGTGAATTTCATTTTTCAGTTGAAGGTTTTGCAGCTTATTTATTCAAGTAACTTCCTCTAATTTTCTTCATTCCTAGCACTAAGGATGGGGCATTTCTTCCCCCTCTTAACCTATCCCAATGACTCTTTATGCCATTTTTGTTTAATCTATTTGACAACATTAAATGTTAAGTCAGATGTGCGTGCCTTTTGTACCACTCAGGAAATAAACAGAAGAAAGCAGAAACAGGACTTTATTTTCCTGGTCTTTTTAATATGTTGTGCTTTCTAGAAGAAGCCAGATTTTACTTACAGTAAACTCCAGGATTTCAGTAGAGATAATCAGTAACAGAGATATAGTTTTTGTCCTTGTAAATTAGATAGGAGAGGCCCACAAGAAATCACGTACCATCTGTGATAATTATGCCTAAATGAGGTGGCTATGAGACTCTGAGCCTCAGTAAGAATACTGAGGTATTGATGAGCTCCATTGATGAATGCCAAAGGAATAGATTGAAACAGACATATTTCACAGAAAAGCAAAGTTAACATTTAGGAGAGAAATACTGAAACTGTGAAAAATTTTGAAAGTCTCCCTTTAATGTGTCTCCTAGGAGCAGCAGCATATAGTAATACTGTTGATGTGGTTCGTGAGGAAAGGCAAATAACATCCCATCATTTTATAGCTCTGTATTGCCTCAGATCGCTTGATATGCCAGCTAGTAGCATGCTTTGCCTACAGCTCCGTTCCTCTTCCCCTCGAGCAAAAGCCATGTTACCAAGCCATTGAAAAGTGAAACACCTGTATCATTATGTTCCTTCCATTCATATAATTTGGCTACAAATTCTGCTTACACTAGCACTTCCTGGTTTACTTCACAAAACACCTCTGTTGTAGCATTGCATGCTTGATGCCCTGGCTTCTCTATAGGGAGAGAATATAAAATTCCTGTATGTTTTTTCGTTAATCATAGAGAATTCCACCCACTGTACTGAACACAGATTCAGTTTAGAGGACTGACTAGACAATCTACTTTTTAATGAGGGTGCCCATTAATTTCAGTTTACTTCTGAAGAAGTTTGGTGTCCTCTGGAATGACTGACTGAATGGATTTGCTACTTGTAGGCATATTACAGCAATATGCCTTATCTAACATGAAACCATTCATTAAAGTAGGATAGAATATACCTAAATAATTCCCTGTGATTATTAGAAGTCTGTTCTATAAATTCTGCAGTAAGGGGATTCCACAAACTTAGTTATTCTTTAGTAAGATTGATTACTATGGCTATTTTTTAATTTTTACTGATTGAGGTTATTTAATTTAGTTGTTATCTTACTCTTAGTGGGCAAAAAGAACAATTCGCCAGTGCCTTTCTTTAGCAAGGCAGCAGGGTGAATGTAAAGAGACAAGTAAGCTTCTGAAAAGGTTCCTTCCCTCCTCCATGAAACCAGCATAGAATAAAAAGGAATGTTATTCAAATTAAACATCCCACATCCAATTTTGCCATCTGTGACACCACATTTGGTCTTTATATAGTGTTCACAGAAAGAGACTAGCTATGGCTATATTGAGAACACTGTGCCTTAAGCATTTCCCATGAGGTGATGCACCAAGGTGTTACTAAAAGCCTGTGACAGAGACAAGCCATATGAAGCCACAAGTGAGTTAAAATACATTTCAGTACTAGACCATAAAAGAATACAGGAAATCCTTTGCAGTATCACACAGAAGTCAAGGAAGCCAACCTTCTTAGGCGAGATGATTTTATTCTGCTTCAGGATCTCGTGAGAAAGAGCTCTTAGACTTGGTCTGTGTTTCTTCTAATGTTAATAGATCTTAACATAGGAGGGATTCCCTGCTTGGGCCATGGCTCATCTTAAAACAAGGGTACTCCACATACTTCCATGGGTATTCTCATCCCCAACACATTTCCTCCATGGTTTCCAAAGGACAATGTAAGATATCTCCGTTGAAACTCTGTGGCTCTACTGGCATCAGAACAGGAAGAAATATATATCAGTGAAAGCCAGTCATATCAAATGAAAAAAAATGGGGTGGCAAATACTTGCATCTCAAGAGTTCTTAGGGAGTTATGCTATAATCTGATTTTTAGTAGGATTTTTAAGGCAGTCCCATGTGAGACTGTTCACACTAGGTCAGAATCAGCCTTCACCTGCCCATAAACCCCAATAGGATGTAAGTAGAGGAGAGTGCAAGAACATGGCATTCCTCCCTCTTTCTCCCCTCACCCGGACAAGCTGTTGCTCAAGGATTACCAGAATTTGAAAGTTATATCTTGGCCTGTAATAGCCTGGATAGAGTCAGCAGTAGAAAAGAAAGATTGGCCAACCAGCATCTCAGATCATGGTATTTGTTGATGGACAGAGGCATACAGGCACATTTTCACTGCAGGGTGGACTACAGAGTGTGACTGTGTTAATGCACACTGCATTCATCCACAAGTGATCAATGGAATTGCTGTTAGACAAAGACGTGATTCCTTTTCAATTGTTTTAATACATGCGGACTTATGACTAGACAAGGCTTACATGTGTTGAAGTAACCATGTAGTGCCTTCCAGGAGAAAAAGTCTCATTATGAAGGTCTACCTTATGATGCCACTCCTAACACCCAAGGTGTACATGATTAAAGGCTGAGTTTATGTAGTACAAATCCTTTTGCAGGATATATTCAGAAATCGAAACTCTTAAAGATATTTCCTGCTGCTGAGGATTAAAAAACATTGGTTTTGAGTAATGTTTGTATCAATCTGTTCAAGATGATCTTCATCAGGACATTCAAATACTATCATTAGAAAATAAAGCACCAGCCACAATAAGCTGTCATAGATTAAGGTTGGGATCTAGTCTAGCTTTTATAGCATGAACATGGCATAAGACAAAACTTAGGGCTTTTAACAGCTAAATCACCAACAGAAGGAGTTTTGATTCAGAAATATCTACAGTTTACTGAAGGGACATCATAGGAACAAGGAAATGAGGTGCTTTTGTGTTGCCCTAGGGGCTGTTGCCAAGCACTGCTGAGGCAAAAGCATCTGGCTAGATGAGTTCCTGTCTCAGTCATGCTGGTCTGGCAGGCATCGACTATGGAGAGCATCTTTAGTGAGTAGAAAATTTCTCTTCCGACTGAAGCTGATTAAGGATGCCTTACTGCAAAATACTTCAAACTGAGCTTGGAAACTTAGCAATCAATTCTACCCTTTGCTGAGAGTAATCTCCAGCCTGGCAGCTACAGAAGGTGTGTAGGATCTTATCCTGTCACGACTTTAACACAGATGCAGGCAAATGCAGCAATTTATTTAAGGCTTTTGCTTATGTGGTCAAACTTGATACTAGGCCTGTAAATTCCAGTTTAGGTACTTAAATACAATAACCCTTTTTTGTTTTAAAATGTATAATTCATAGAGTAGACTGATGGACATACATCAAAATACAAAGCAAAACCCCTCAATTTATAATGCTCAGTCTGCTGTTCTGCTCCTTTTCCTGGATGCAAGATACTACACATTGTGTCATAAAGTTACAGAAATGAGATTATACTTTTTCATCCTGATACTTAAAATGGAATTAAGAGTATTAGCTTGCTACATTAAGTCTGAAACCAGTCATACAGTCTAACTCAGACCTTTATCCAAAATATGTCAGAAAGAAAGTGTGGCTACTATTGACATTAACATACAGAGCAAACTTGTTCACAGAGCTTCACATCAAGAAAATCTGACAGAGTTTTCTTAGTATAATCTAGGGCCAGGATATAAGTAGGGAATAGTTTTCAGTGACCTCCTATTTGGGCTGTAAAACTTGCCTAGACATTCATTTTGTCCAGACGAGCTTGTCTGATCTTTTTTTAATGCACTCTGCTTTCATTATGTCAGCCTTGGTATCTGCAGCTGACTCAAGTGAAAAGGTTGACATTTGCTTCTTTAACTTTATTCACAAGTGTTTCCTGCCAGACAAAAGTAAGTTGTGTGAAATGTTAACGTAGTTTGCATATCAGTTGCCTTATTATCACCAAACATTTGTGCTGAGAGAATTTTGATTACAATATTTTTTTACACATTTTCAGTAATTTCAGCTATGTTAATTATCATGACTGGGTATAGGGTTCTGCAAAGGCATGTTTATGATCACACATAAACAAGTATCAGCCTACACAATTTGGCACATAACTCAGTGTGCTATCACTGAAAACAGTTGTAAGGTTCTTCTTTTGTCTGTACTAGAGCATATACTGAATTTCTTGTTATTTCATTTACTCTACTGTATAGTATATTTTGACTTGTTATAGGTCTTCAATAGGTAACAGTTACCAATGCATAGCAGTGGAGCATTCAAAACTATAAATACTTGAGAACTCACTGGTGAATCATCTTCCACTTCTTATGAGTCATAAGCATCTTAGTGGGTTTTGCAAGTTAACAAGTTTTGAATTAGTATAATCATAACTAAAAAAATTAATTGCTGTCTGTTTATAACCTCAAAACCAGCATTTTTTTCACCAGGGAAACTTGCTGTTGTGGAAGATGTGTTAGACCTTGCTTTTCAAGTATTGCTGAATCCTCAAAGTAGAAATGATTATAGGATTCCCAACAATTCTGAGACAACATAGTGTCCCTGTGAGTAAGGACAAAATTCCTGATTATTTTTCCTGTGAAGGAAGTTGGTCCATTCCGTAAATGACCAGAAGCGTAACGAACAACAGCAATTATAAATTGTTTGGGTCAGAAACTACAGCTAGTGCCCAGAAGCTGAAGCATCCAAGTTCCTGAATGGTTCTGTATTAAACAGATAGCATTGATGAATGCTTGGGAAACCTGGCATTAGCTCAGGAAACAGAATGTCATGGACTTGCTTGCACATGTATTTGCTTTATTTCTTCCCAAATTATCTCTGAGTAAAACAGAATTCAAATATATTAGAAACTACTGTTATGTTCTGTAAAAAGGATATAGAACCCACAGATCTGCTGTAACTGTATCTGTGCTTGGTTGGTCTCAATTAAAACGGGGAGCGCCTCACCAACCCACCTAGTTTTACACAAATATGTCCACAGTGTAGGTAGACATAACTGCATGCACATGTTTTTTTGAAGGACTTGTCCAAGCTGTTCTCCCTTACTGGAATTTGATTTGCTTTGAGCTTTACAACTGAAAACTATGTATCGGATCTTCACCATGTTTTGTACGAGAGGCATCTACGACCCTTTTTGCCTCTAAGAAAAGCATAATCCCTTCCCCTGTTTTAACATAAAACCCACCAGCTGGGGAACACTGAAATTGTTTAATCATGACCACCAACCCAGTATTGAAAAAAATAACAGAAATTGCCCAGTATGTCAAATTACATGTGCAGCATTTATTGCTGAATGTTTAATTCATACCAAATTACATGTGCAACATCTGTTGCAGAAGTCTCTGTCTTACAGACCCATTCATCCTTCAGATCCATAAAAGATGTCTCTTGGTTAAGTGTATGTGTGATGCAAGATATTTCCATTGAAACTCGGTGGCTCTTACTGGGGTCAGAACAGGAAGAAATATGTTCCAGTGACAGCCAGTCATAGCAGGTGAAGAAAATGAGGTGATAAATACTTGCATCTCGAGAGTTCTTGGGAAGTTATGTTATAATCTGTTAAAATCCGTTGGCAAGATGGATTCATTCATCATAATGGAAACTACTTACCATCTTGTAAAGGTTTCAACAGTGAAGCAGTTGTAATTTTGAAACATTTGGTCCTCGTGAGCACAATGTGAAATCTTATTAACATCATGCGCATCTTTTTGAAATTCCATAATTCTATTCTGGAAGCTGTGGAAACTTTCCAAGTGAGTATATTTCACCATTCAAAGAAACGAGGAATGCTAAATCTTGCCACAGAGCTGCTTTCAGTGTTCTGCAGTGTAACAGTGCACATCTCTGGTGTGGAAGTTCAGCTCAGGGTACAAGGTGAACACATGTTGAAGCCTGTCCTAACATCTGATGGTCAACCCCACACTGAAGAAGTTCTTGCCACTTGAGGCAAGTCTCTCGGTGACTTTGTACTTTCCTCCAACACATTTCATCTCAATGCTCACAGGGGAATGGTGTGTCCTGTCTCCCAGAATTAAGGGTGTTAGTCCAGGTTTCATTTTAGTTGCTCATTTTATCTTTTGCTCAAAGGATATGTGGAAGATGGATTTCAGCCTATAGTAAATAATCATATGACAGTCATGTGAGTCTGACTCTACCTTATTTGAAATAGTACATTTTGGGCTTTGTAAAATTGTTTTATTTTTCTCATAAGAAAACAAACTGTAATTGTAATTTTAGTAATTATCAGCATGAAAATGACATCATCCATTATGACCTAAAATATGTATTAGCCTATTTTAATGAGTCAGACTAGCAAAGACAGTTTCATGTTACAGGTTTTCAAGCAATTCTTCATTTTGTTCTTCTCTATTCATATTTTTGACTTATATTCAAGTGTTAAATAGAAATTTAAAATGAACATGAGTGCACAAGTATCAGTGTTACAATCACTTGTCTGAGCAAAGTTTTCTTCTGGGTGGATTTCTTTGGTCTGGATATTCTAATTACACTATCTGTCTAAAATCATGACTCAAAAAATTCTAGTTTAATCAAAATTTAATCTATGCTAAAAAGCTTTAAGACTTAAATTTTAAATGTTTAATCTTAAATCCAGAGAGATATCAAAATTATGAAGCAGTCAAAATACAAAAGCAAGAGACTATCGTTTGCTTCAACATTGGCATTTAAAAATTACATATTGTAAGAATGTTATTATAGAAATTTGGTGCAAATTTGTAAGCCATTCAATCAATCTACAATTATTTATGGCTCGTAAAAAAAAATCAAACTTCATTTAGTTATCATCATATTAATTATTTTTATATGGCTAATGTACATCACTTGTTTTATTATTAAATTGTTGCTCAAAAAGGTAAATGTAGCAATAACTTTGAAATCTACTATGCTAATGGTGTTAAACATGAATTTACCCGTTGCACATTTTTCTATCTATATGGTTATATTTGTTCTGTAGTAGGAAATTTGGACATAACACAAATGCCAACTACTGCTTTGATGGTTTCCTTGTCTTTTCAGTGGTCTCAAATAAGGATGCCATGCTGGCTTGTGTTTTCAAAGAGGCTAAATTGTGTAAACATAATTGTGAGCACAATTACGAACATGTCATAGCTTATAAATAGTGTAAAACCAACTCTCATGCTTTTATTTTTAATCTTCACGTTTACTGGGAGAACATATCACATGATCCAAGTTCTTCAGTGCTTTATCAAGAAAGTCAAATGCCACCTTTTGTTTTCCAGGGCTTGGTTATTGAACGGCTTGGGCGCAGGCCTCTTCTCATTGGAGGTTTTGGGTTGATGGTTGTCTTCTTCTCTGTACTTACTGTCTCCCTGACTTTACAGGTAACGCTTCAGTCACTATATATTTTTACTCTCTCTTTGGCCTATTTTAAATATGCTTGGTACTGGTTGGCCTCGACATTCCTACATAAGTGAATCCTTTTAATCAGTTTGGCATAAGGATTGAACAGTCTCTTTTGCTAATTTATGAATCTCTTGACTTGAAAGTGCTATCATTAGTCATAGCAGCTTTTGCATTAAAAAGCAAGAGGGGCTTTCTCACATTCTGTCTCTTTAACTCAGAGATTTATTCATATTGTGAACTATTACGAAGACAATTTTACCCATAGTTGAGTAAATAGTTTTTACACATTCCATGAGTTTATCTTTGTGATTCACTCTCTCTGAGATTTCTTTCTTACTTTATATGTCATCACTATTTTAGGTTTGGATTTTTTTTTTCCAGTAGTGAAAAAATTTCATGTTTGCTATTTCTTCAAGTTACTTGTCTGTTATTTGTATAGGCAATATAAAGATTTAGCCTTTGGGGAACATTTGCACTTAGAAAAAAGAGGAGAATAGACTTTTTATCAGGGCCTGTTGTGATAGCACAAAGGGTAGTGATTTTAAACTAAAACAAGGCCAATTTAGATTAGTTATAAGGAAGAAGTGTTTTACAATGAGAGAGGGTCAAATGATGGAACAAGTTGTCCAGAGAGGTGATTGATGCCCCATCCCTGGAGACATTCAAGGTCAGGTTAGATGGGGCTCTGAACAACCTGATCTATTTGACAATGTCCCTGCTCATTGCAGTGGGTTTGGAACTAGGTGAGCTTGAAAAGTCCCTTCCAATCCAAATGATTCTATGACTATTTATTCTAAGTTCTCAGATCTTATTAGCACTCAATTCCCCAGCTGTTTCAAATGATCAGAGGAGGATTATTAAAACAGTTTAAATTCTACCCATGAGTAATTTTTCCTTTATTGGCTTCCATTTACATAACAATGCAGTTTGTTTCTCTTCCTGAGGACTTTTGAGAAGTAAAACTGGCATCTGCAATGGCATGGGTTTGAGTGGTCTTTCATCAAGTTGCTTTCCTGCTGTTATTGATACCTGTGTGATGCCATTAATCTGACTTTCAAATCTCCTTTCTTGTTCGAAGAGAGTCATTAAGTCAGTGTGACTGGCAGGTGTACACCACAACATTACAAAGCTTTTGTTTGACTTACCTGTACGTACAGCACAATAAAGCTTTACTTCACATACTGCAATCAGGACAGCCGTAAAACAGCTCTCCTCCAGAAGAGAGATGCTATTGCAAATCTTGTATGCTGAGTGAAAAATTCTCTTCTAGATCTTTTGAAACCTAGTTTGATGTGTGAAGACCTTCAGCTATTGTAAATCCATGAAGTCTGAATGGCTTTCAGTTTTACATCCTTTCATCCAAAGTGTCTCAATCTGTTAAGTATTAGAGATTTGCTTTGAACAAAAGACCAGGATACAAATAGGCTTGAGCCCAGAGGAATTTGTCTACTCTGTATTTGCACCTTCTCTTTCTCAGAGACCTTGGATTTCCTCCTAAACAAGAACTCCAGATTGTGTAATTTTGATAGATTTACAAACCTTTTGGTTAACGTTAATGCCTAGGAGACCATGTTTTCAACAGAACTAAAAGAATAACTCAGACTGGAAGAAAAACCACATCACAAAATGAGGGTCTTTACTGAAAAAAAAAAAATTAAAATGAATTTTTATTTATTTATTTTATAATTAATTCTCAATAAAATATTTTAGCAAGCATATTTTTACAGTGCCATACGAGGTGATATTTTCTGATAGTACAGTTACATGTATCTTAACCAACTTTTCAAAAATAGTAAAATTCTAATAAAAATATCATTCACACTTTACTGGGGAACAAACCTCTCCTGTCGGAGAGAGAAAGAAATGGGGATCCATGGTTTTTTCCCATCTTAATGGTATTAGAATCAGGCATACGTGATTAAGAAAAGTGTTCTGCTAACTCCATAGAAATTGCTCATCATGTTTCAGGTTCCTATCATTTAGAGGTCTGAATACAGAAAAATCTACTTAGAAGTAGAAGAAAGACTGCCTTGGGAGGAAAATAAGTGATGCTATTTACAGTTCCCTTAAAGAAGCATTTATAGTTTGTTCTGATTTTACCTCTACCTATTGTTTGCACACATGGCTCTCCTTGTCTGCAAAGTAAGATTATGGTTGAAAAATCCCTGGGCTGTGGCTTCCCCAGGGGCAAGGTTCAGATTCAGCTCTCACACCGTCTGACAGGGTGTCGTGTCTAGTCTTCAGCCCAGGCTTTGACTGGTGAACTTTGAAGCTCTATGGGCCATCGTAGTCGCTCTTTCTAAAAATGACTGAAATATCTGAGGAGGATGGAAGTGCTTAATCTGTTCGTTGGAAAGAAAACCTCTTTTCCAGATTGGCTTGAACTTTAGCACAAGAAGTTGCGAATTTTTAGAGTTCTGACTTCTGTGGTGCATGAGCTTGTCTAGTGTTTCTCTACAGGGATTCCACAGAGACCAAGATTTTTAATACAAGTCATTGAGTAAGGTCCTACAGAAATACTGTGATTTTCTAAAGTAACCCTAGACTAAATTCTGAAATAGATAAAGAATAATGGAAAACATTATCTGTGGTTTTCTAAAAAATATTTTTGTAAATATTTGTGACACATACAATATGCTTAACATGAATGTCTTTTATCTACCCAGAACACTGTGCATTGGCTTCCTTACCTCAGTATATTTTGCATCCTTGCAATCATTGCATCATTCTGCATTGGACCAGGTATGTCTTTATATATTTTTTCATGTTTCTTTGCACATCAAAGCACAGATATTTTTTCACTGGCATTATGTCAACAAATCACTTGTGTGGAATTTCACTTTACCCTTATCTGAATACTACAATGGGTCTAAGTCAATAAAAGATAGAAACACAAAGTGATAGGAGTATTCTTGACAAAAAAACCTGTACACATGTGTTCTCATTTAGGTGTCAGCATAATTGAGAATTAGGGCCTAAAAAATTAAAATCTTGACTCTTATTGTAGGATCACTGTGATTGTTCAAGATCTACAAAAACACTCAGACTGGAAGCTGTGTTTTATGTAAAAATTGTTGTGTTAGCACCTCAGTGCTGGTGGAATTCAAATGGGGCACTGGTGGAGAGGGAGGAAGGGAACAGCTGTGTGTGTGGTTCCTTTGTTCTCTTCCTTTTCAAAGACAAAGAAGCCCCAGGTGAGAGGGTTTACTCATATTCTCTTTAGGAATATGATAGAAAAGGTAGAAGTCCTTATAGTGGAGCTGCTTCTTTTCTGTCAGTTCTCTAGAGATTGTATGCATTTCAGAGCTGATACCCTCAGATAACTGCTTCTGTATGTTGTAGTGTGTTTATCAGAGCTACTTTCTCAGCTCAACTTTGATTACTTAGAGATGAGTAGAACTTTATAGACAATCTGGTACTCACAGGTTGTAATTTTGGTATTTCATTTTCTTTAACAACGAACATGTTTGTGGTATAAAAAATTGATAAAGCCAGACCTTCCTCAGAAATGTAGACTAAAAAGACAAGAGCAACAGTCAAATCTCAGCAAGGCCTTCTCTGACTGGATAGAGGAGAAAAAAAATTATACTGAGATGTCGTGGTTTTGGAATGGTATTCTCCAATTTAGTGTTCCCACTGAAATTACTCCAAACCATACATCACTTGCTCACTCCCTCCTTCCCCTCCCCTTCCCCTGCGGGATGGAGAGGAGAACTGGAGGCATAAAAGGTAAAGATTATGGGTTAAGATAAGAATAATTTACTGGAAACAGCAATGAGGTAAGAAAACGAATAATAACAGCAACAATACCAATGACAGAGGGTACAAGAGAGAGGCAAACAATTCACATGGAAACCCCCTGACGATACCCAACCACTCCCACTGCCATGCCCTTCCCCTGCCACTGGAAAATAACATCAGATGGTATAGAATAACCTCTGAGTCCTGGCCATGCCACTCCTGGCTACTACAGATATTAACTCTGTCTTGGCCAGACCCAGAACACGACAATATAAAGCACTGGAAGACTTCACTGAAGAAGGCCTTGAAATGTCTGCCCTTGGAGCTATTCAAAACTCAGCTGCACAAGTTCATGAGAAATTGCCCCTCCTAAGACCAGCTGAACTCCAGAAGTCTCTTCCAGCCTAATTTATCCTGGGATTCTAATTGAATCATATCTTTGGAAAACATATTTTAATAGAGATGCAAATACTTGTCTGAGTGTAGTATTTATCTAAATAATATTGCTCTAGCCTTCAGATACTTAAAGAGAATTGAATTCTGAAGTTATCAAATAACGAAATGTTAATGAAAATTATTTGCAGATAGATAAAGAAAAATGTAATCCAAATTCAACTGACATACAAACTAAGATGTCAAAACAGTGCTTAAATTTTCAAAGATTCTCTTATAAGTTGTCCTCCACAAAAAGGGGAAAAGTCAGCTGATTTTTAGGAATTTTTTCACAGTTGCTCAGCGGTAAACCAGAAAGTAAGACTTCTGTTCCCTTGAGTTCTCAGAGCTTTTTTCATGCACTATTTATTGCCTCTTTTTCTTTGTAAAGAGTTTGACACTAAACATTAATCAAATGTTTATACATTTTCACCACTGGAATGGTTTAATTGATTGTGGTTTATTTGGGGGAAGAAAGAGTTGCTGATGTTTAATGTGACTCTAATGAAACATTGTTGTCATTCTGTGGATCCTCTTTTGGAAAGCTCAGAAAAAAATATGCCGCTTTAGAGGAAAAATTGGGAGAAGACCAAGATATTCCTTTTCCCCTTGTTTTTGGGAAAAGAGTTTGTCACTAATTTCTGTGCAAAATACTGCTAAAATACTGAAAAAATATTGCCATCCCTTTGTCCTTACATATCTCAGTTTCAGCTACGTCCACTGTATTGCTGACATATATTTTGTAGACTGAGGTTGGTTTGGTTTTTTTTTTTAAGAATTCTGTGAAATAGAACTGTCCTTAAATTTTGAATACCATAAAAAATGTCAAATGCTGAATTGAAACTTCTTGAAAACTTCCCTTCTAGTGTTTTAAGTAGCTCAGACAGTTTAAGTGCACCTACTTGCAGCATCTAGTTTTGGGTTGTTTTTAAAAACTACAAATTAGAGTTTGAAACAAATTGTAGTTTTTTTCCATATTACAGATACATTCCACCTAGAACTTGCAGATTTGCAGATGTTTGTACGAGTTATGTTTTAAGCATAATGAAGATTATGTGTTACTCCTTCACCACACCGTTCTTCAACATGAATTCTGGTTTTCTTCATTTAACTTCTTTCCCTTTACTATTTTAGCAGACTTTAAAGTCAGATTTAAAAGGCAGGTTTATCTTCAGATTTAAATTCTCTGTTCTCTTTAGTGGGCCCTAGGAGATCTGAACTACTTTACTACCTCTTAGCTGGGCAACTTCCAGTATTAGCCACATTTAAAGATGGTTGAATGAGAAGAGAGCATTTTTTTTTTTCCGAACAAAGAAAATATTACCAAAAATGAGACTTCCACTTTCCATCCACTGCTTTTTGTAGCACAAGACATAACTTCAACATCTGAGTGCAATTACTGTGTCAAGTTTTGACCCCCCCATCCAAGACAGGAAATGCATCAGTAGCCTGTGGCAAGTCCATTGGAGAGTAACCAAAGCAGTGTCAGGACCCCTGTGAGAAGGGACCGGGTGAACTGGACTTGTTCAGCCTGGAGAAGAGACAGCTTTGGGGACATAAGAGCAGTGCCACTACCTATGGGAAGGGTGTTGCAACGCTGAAGTCAGTCTCCTGTTGCTGCGTGGTGAGATGCTCGAAGGCCAGAATGCACGTGTTGAAATGGGAAAGATTCAGTGAGGCTGTAAGAAAAAGCTTTTTGCTTATAGGCAGTCAAGCAAGCTACTGAGGACATTGAGTCTTTAATTACTACACAAAGATCAAAACTGAGTAGTTAGTACTTCTGCTTTTTTCCAGTGCAGTGGCTGTAGGAAAGTGTCTAGAGTAAAACAGAAACAGGGCAAGTAGGTGAGACACTTTTCCAGAACCAGAGCACATCTTTTTCAGTTTAGGGTCTTCCTGAGTCATAGCTTCTAACATTTTCATAGTCTTCCATGGATTTGTTAATTCTCTGTCTGAAACTGCAAAATTTCAGCATTTCTTGACAAAGAAAATTACATGTTGATCACCTCTCATGCTCATGTCCTTTGTTGTTCTTTGTGTGATGCCCTCTGGGTCTTGCAGAAACAGAGAAACTTATCCCTTTTCCCCCTCTCCAACTTTCTTGTGATCTTGTAGACTTTTACTTTGTCACCCAGATTTTTCTGGACTGAATAGCTATTTCTTATTGCCACTTTCTCAGCGATATTTTATGACACCCCTTTAGCAGGAAAATTTCACACTTCAATATCTAGTATTCTTTTGTAGCACTTTGGTAGCTTAATGAGACAAGATTCAAGTTCAGGAATAACTTTCCCACCTTTCTGTTCAGTAAAAGGGTTTTTGCCTAAGAGAATTAAAGCATGTTCTTTATTATAAATCTGCATATTTTATATATATTTAGCTTTTTGTAGAAGTTTTGCCATTTGTTTGTATTGGTTAAACAGGTACTATTGTCATGGTGTAACTAATGCTCAGTATCTTAATTCCACCTGTAGTTACTCAGAGCATTTCAGCATTCTTCAGAGTAAAAACACAAGGTTTGTAATTACATAGGTACAGAACTTAAGCAAGGATGAATTTAGTTTGTGTTCATTGAGTTATTGGTGCTTGGAAGAATTATCTCATCTGAAGATGGTAAATAACATGAGGAACCGAGTTTATAAAAATACTGCTCTAACTTTCTAGAGCATAAAATTGCTTTTAAAAGTACAACATTTTCTCTCCTGTTAGAAGATCTGATACCTTCTCCATAGTTTACGTCTTGTGTGGTCTTCCACTTTCTGATAGCATACGAATGACTCCCATCTGCTCCTGTAAAGCTAGGGTCAGCTGTTACTATAAACTGTGGAGAGGGTTTATTTGTTTCACTTTTCTGAACTCGGCTTTTCAGCTTGCAGATATTTTTGAGGACTGAAACAGTAATGTTAGCAACAGGTATGTTCAGGCATGCATGTGGTTCAGTAAATTAAAATTAAAGGGACCCCTATGTTCAAGATAATCAATCCGTGATCTGACAGAAAAATACTCTTCAAAATTGCTTATTGTTTTATAGATTAGGAAGCCATGCTGGTCAGACAGTCACTTCATTGTGCCTATTTCATTAATTATATACAAGTGAAGATATTGGTTTGCAGAGAAATATACTGCTTTCCAGTATTACTTTTGACTATGAGAAAAGGTTATTAAATAATTTCAAGTTTTCCTTTCTGTAAAATGGCAGAAGCTTCATGGAAATGTTTTTTCTTGGTCTCACAGTTGACCTGAAATAAATATAGGATATGTTTCAGCTGAAGAATTGTCATCCAACAAAGAATAAATAGAAAGAACTGAGAGTGTTGGTTCTAGCTCCTAAGGATACAACAAACAAAAAAAACAAAAAAAAAAAAAATAGAGAAAACAAATAAAAGAAAAATAGTAAGAGAACATTTTCCATTTCTCCAAAGAGTATATGTGTTGTTCAGGTTAGGCATCACGAGCAAATACATTGATTTGTAATGCCCTTACTGAGTGGGTAACAATATGCAGCTCCTTGGAAATTTGGATAGTGATAGACAGGCTTAGGTACATGTGAAATGTCTTCTTTATTTAACTTTGCCTTAGACAATATTTAAGGAAAAAGGAAAACCTAAAATTTATCGCCACTTTCTCAGTTCAATTTGTGTGGCTGTCTCTTCGTGGACACTGAACACTGTCATGTTAAACTGTGCCTGCAGAATCAATCTCTTTCTGGAAAGCAACTCTATATACTGACTTAAACAGAAAAAAGAGAGAAGGTTATGCTTATTTTTAGTTGTTATCTTGAATTCCCCATTCACCCACTGTGCCTTTGCAACAGTTGCTGTGCCAACAAGTGATTTTTAATTTTTCTGGGAGAATTGAAAAATGTGCATTGTAGTTTTACAAAAGCTGCTGCAGATTGGCCCCTTTTATCTACCAGCCAAATAGTTTAAAACAAACAAATAAACAAAAACAAATGAACCCTCCTCTCTGACCGAGAATGTGTGCAATCCAGTTTCCTGATTTGCCTGCAGGGATGTGACCCCACCTGTCAGTGAGTCTGTTATGCATTTTGAGATGAGGCACTTGCAGTCCTTGTTTTAGATGTTTTTTTCCAATTTGTATAAAACAACTGAATGTTCATTCTCTGAACCAGAGAATGTTTTTTCTGCCATGTGTCAAGATGTGCCAGATGGTGGAACATGTGGAGAAAACAACCCCATCAACTGACTAACTGGGGATTACAGCAACGTTGGCATGGACTTCTAGATAACCTTCTTAGTGAAGCAAGCATAACAAAAACACAGTCAAGGCCTTGAAAACTTGAAAACTTGGCATAAAGCATTTCCATGCATTATCTTTGTATGAAGAGATTTATTGATATTTCTTTCTTAGAAGCATATGCTGTTTAAGTCTAACACCTTTCTATGGAGTTTTGATAAAGGGACAAGGCACTTCTGTGGAGAAGGGAAGGAAACCAGGGTGAGGGAGGCTAGGTATGATGACTGTCTTTAACTAAATAGAAAGATGGGAAGAGGTGGACTGTTTCAATAAAATACCTTGCTTTGAAGTAATTTTCTTTTAACAGTTTATTTCAGAAATTGAATAAGTACTGTTGCTTTCAAATCTTTTCACATTTTCTGGCCCTGGTAAACATGGTGAACTAGAGCACTGGACTTATTTTATCATTGGAAATAAGCAGAAATAACACTCAACCCTATTGTGGCAGTAAGATCTGTAAAAAATGTTTGTGCAGCACAAGTGTGTTGCCAACTCTTCAACCACTGTAGCTGAGAGGGAGGTCACCCACATATGTGCACAGCAAAGTTTCCAGCAATGTTCCTTCTTTCATCAAACATTCCCCAAGAGTTTCTTGGAGTCTTCTGGAAGGAAAAAAAATCAGCTTTTATTACAACAAGCCGTAACACTCAGGGAAATTCCAGAAATCTGAGGATATGCTTTTATATCCATTGTCTGATCATGGTAACTCAAGCCATCTTTGTCCTGGAAATTTGTGTTATTTTGGTGGCAATTCAAGTTTGAGATCAATGATTTTGTTGAAATCTGACTCAAGTGTTTCACATTTTGCCCATTTCTAGTAATGGGACATATGTATCTGTATGAGTTGGAGAGGAAAAGAGGCTTGGAGACTCAGAACAGGGTAAGAATTTAAGAGTGTCTGAAAATGCCAGTTATCTAAGAGAGAATATAAGAATAACACCTCTAAGTATCACGTGGAAGTCTTCCTTATAGCTATTTATATTTTATCTAAGTAATTTGAAAGATTTTTCTTTTTATATTAACACTGTACACATTCTTGCACATGTTTTCTCAGACCTAATACATCATATTGTCATGCATTGTCTCTCTGTACTGTAATGTGAAAAATGCTCATTGCATTGTCATGTATCATGTCACCATTTTTGAGATGATGACTTAGAGCTGAATGTTGGAGCACAAAACTGTTCATGCAGTAGTTAGCACAGAAAAGCTGCAAAGAAGGGCTACCATGAAGGTGAAGAAAATAGATTTTTATAGGAAAAGATAGAGAATAACTTCATAGTGTCTAAAAGAAAAGGCTGAAAATATTATTTCTGTTTCTAAGTACATGGGCAAAAGGGAAAACAACACTGAGAAGGGAGAATAATCTGAAGGCAAATATTGCTACAAAAAATAACAACAAAGACCCAAACTTAAATGCTAGCTGGCCATGAATAAATTTAGAATGGAAATTGGAAAAAAACTCCTAGCTGCTACAGGAGACAAGTTCTGTATCAGCTCCTCAATGGAAAGAGCAAAATGAGACTTGAAACAAACATATTTTATAAATTAAATACTGTCTGAAACAGCTGAGGATTGGATTTGAACCACATGACCTAATCTGATCCTAGATTCCTTTATTTTTGAAGTCCCGTGTTCTTCATTTATCTGTGAGATGCTTGATCCTCTCTATAAAGTCTTACTCTGTTTCCATTGTCTGAAAGCCCACGATGTCTGCAGAGATGTGCAGGTGGCCAGAGAGATTTTCTAGATGGTCATTGCATAAAGCAGATCATCATCTGACTTCATTTCTATCACTAGCTGCTATTTTTACATCACTGGCACTAGAGTAAGAAGAAAGCAGGAGTCTCTGGTTAAGTGGTTTCAGGTATTCTGACTTTTCTATCTTATGCCATGTAACATCTTAGACGTAGTTATTCTGGTCTCAAATCCTGTAGAATTCCTGCTGAGTTCAGTGGGACATGGCTAAGGCTGAATTATGTGTGATCAAACTTGAGTCTGTGTGATTTTGTCTTGATTTCTACTTTTAAAATAGGTTTCTATTTAGGGTTGACAAAATCAGATCAGTGGTATGTTTCCAGTCACACTCTGATCATAAGAAAGGGAAATCAATAAAATTCACACTCAGATGGAATTTGAAAAAAAGTAATTTTATGGTAGCAAGATCTTTATTTTTTGATTGTTGTTTTTTATAGCAATTGTATTTTCAGACACATCTCAAAAACCTTAACAAACCAGGCCATTCCAGAAAAATATTCCACTTACGTTTGTCTCTTTTTTTTTAGAGTTTTATCCTATAATGGAGTTTTATAATATTTGTCATGGCTTATGGAATGTGAGTGAAGCCTTCCCTAGCACAGCTGAAAAAAATAGAGACATAATAATAGTATATCCAGCATGTTAAATTGACATTATAAATTAAACAAAACTTAGAGGAAATCATTGTTGTGCCCCGAGGTGTATCAAAGATATTTTGGTATTTAAAGTTTAAATCAGTCTGTGCTCTTGCCCTGAATGCCAGCGTGCAGCTGTATTGACAGCAGAGCTGTTGTGATAAAAGGGTCACTTTGAAAGTCATGAGGTTTGTTCAATCTGAAATGTCATGAGTGAAGAAAATAAAAATCAGCTCTTGGATGTGAAACACAAACAGAGGTGTGATAGCACACATGTAGACATAAAAGTACTGAAATGAAAGGCGGCGTTGGTATTACTGCCTGAAACAGGCATTTACAGAAGCTTTGTGTGAAGTTTTAGTTTCTCCACTTAGAGATGTAAGAATTTCTAATGCTCATGGCCTCCCACAGAGGCATTATGCTAGTCCACTTTGAGAAAGAGTTTGAGCTTGCTTGAGTTAAAAAACCCCCACCTTTTTGTAACAGAAAAGTCTATGATGTTAAAAAGAAACAAACCCATGTTGCTCTATATTTAATTAAAAAGTAGTAGATTTGAAAGGTTAATTTTCAAAATTTATTTTATTCTCTAAACAAGAAGCCTTTACAATCTTTCCAGCAGACAAACATCCTCTGATAGTGCCAAGTGGTTCCTGCATCGGATATGGAGAGTATTTTTGTAGAAATACCCTTTAGTTTTTCACAGGTATTTAGGAAAATGTTTGGTTTGTTGACAGTTGTACGGTTTTTGTGGACACAACAGTAGATTTAAAATATGCCATTCTAAAATCAGTTAAATACTCCAAATGTGAGTTACAACTCAGCTCAGGAACTTGTAATAAACTGAAGACAGCACATACTCATCTCAGTCGAAGATTGGCTGAGGGAACTCCGGCCCCATTCCCAGCCCTATTGTGACTCTGTTGCTGCAGACTGCCATCCATCCAATGCAAGTATCCCTAGGACTGGTGTTTTAGCCTCCCAGCTGCCAGCCATCATGGCCTGCCATATTAATGCCATTGTCTTAATCTGTGTGGACTGTGAAGCACAGCCACAGGAGGCCTGATTTACCTTTCCTTTCCTTTCCTGGTTTTCTCTAGCAATAGAAAAAGCTTCTGCCTACGCATGGGGGCAGAAGTATTTTCAAATACTTCTATTGAGTCAAGTAGTTGAGAATTTCCCTTTTGATTACCTTTGAGGGAACAAACTGAGTTTTGGGGTTGTTAAGAAATAAAACTAGAATTGCTTTAAATCTGGCCACATCTTCATTGATTATTTTTTATTTTTTTTTGAGGGGGAGGATAGCATGACCCTTGAATATATTAAATACAGCATCACTCAACATATATTTTGGGGTTAATACCTGTTTTATATTTTGTTTGAATTCTTCTCCAAGAGCAGCATAGAGTAAATGTGTAACTTTTAACAGTTCTGTAGCAGAGGTGTTTTCAATTATTTATAATTAGTGGCAGTTCTAAGGAAAAATTAACCCCGGGTATTTGAAAGGTAATTGTATCTGTTGGATAAAGGAATTGCTGGAGGTGACACCTGGAGTTCTTAGCAGCAGGAAAACTTACAAACTTTATCCCTCTAACAATAGATTCCACAAATTATCTTAATTGAAGCTTTCAAAATGTGAATGCTTTGACACTTGACAGTGCTCCTCCTACCAGAACTAGCAGCTTTTCCTGAATAATCATGTATTACTTGCTGATGGCTCACAACTGAAGAAATTTACTGCTGAAAAAATGCACCCATGTGTTTTAAATCTTCATGTAACCATGAAAAATTAATTTATTCTGAAGCTGTGTAAGTGACCTAGGTACATTATTCAGATTAATGGGGATTGGATATGGAAAGCCTAGTAAAAGAAAATATACTGCTTCTTCTGTGAATTAGTATAAAATATTTATACTTACAAAAGTGCAAACTAATAAATTTATAGAACAGGAGATGTAGAACTAATGAATGTAAGACAATAAAAATATTTTATTTTCCTTATGCCCAGGCATCGTGCACAGCAAAGAAAAGTTCTCTGTTTGTCTCATCTGTTTCTGGTTAAGCTCCATGGCTGCAATCTAAATGCAAAAGTTTATTAGTTTTATGTTGCAATTAAAGTTGGTCTAGGGTCTATACAGTGTTTCTTGGTAGCCAACATACTGCATAGAAAGCTAAATAAGTAAGAGACCAGTAAGAGACTTCCAGAGCAAAAAATAGGTCAGAAGGACAACTGCATGACCAAGGGTGGTCAGATGGTGTCAGTTTGACCGAGTAAGCAGTTGTTTTCTTTGAATCTCCAGATGTTATCTGTCCTACTCCAGAAACTTCACTTTTTTGGGAACACTGTTATGCCTTTGGATACTTCTTTCTGAGTTTCATCAGAAAGAAGGCTTATATCTTTTCACAGGAAGACTGTCACTTTCTTTCTTCAAGCTGGTACTTCTAATCAAAGGGCTTCTTATGACTCACCTCATTTTCCTTTTGTTTGGTAGCAAATAGATACTGCTATTTGCTAAATTTGTTTTGGTTATCAGCCACAGTAAGGAAAATAAAATATTTTTATTTGTCCTACATTCATTAGTTCTACATCTACTTCTTTTCATACCCTGTCTACCACCTTGTGGCAGCAGCCAGATTCTTTAATTACTGGCATTTCAGGCCATGTGTCCTAAAAACTTCCAACAGTTTCCAGAAATCATAAACAAAAAATGAAGACATGGTCTGTTCCCCATCTTAAACAGGAGAAGGACAGGGAGAACTCTTCAGTCCCGGCTTCTCTGAAAATTTTGTCCACTATTTTTACTCTTGGGGCCCTTCAGGATGAGTGCAGCTACACAATGACATAAACTGTGCACTGCTAGTATGATTGATTTGTTTGTTAAAATATTTCATGAGGAAAACCTGACATGCCACACTGAGTTTTCAAGACTGTTTTAGCTTTCATAGGCTCACAATCACTAGCATTCTGTACTAATGGACTGTCAACCTGAATTGCTGACAGGGAAATCACATCTGATGGCTTTTTATTTCTTTCAGAAGATTATTGTAGAACTAATAAGCCTAGACTAGATAAGGGTTGGGATTTTTCCTTCTTTTCAGTCCTGACATAGGGATGCAACTGTATGAATATTTCTCTTACCTAGGACTGAACACACTTGTGAGTCTTTAATTCAGGCATTTCCACAACACTGCCATCTCTGTAGTGGGAGAATACATATGGGACACTTCTGTGCTATTATTGAAGTAAAAACTCTCATCGTGGTACTTGTCATTGAGATAATTGTTTTTAATAATGCAATATGAACAGAAATCATGTTAATCATTATCGTTACTGAGAGTAACTATAAATTTAATTCTGTCATGAAGACTCATAGCTCAGTAAAAATTTTTTCCTCACATTCGGATAGAAGAACAGAAAGCTGGGCTGTAATTAGGGTTGTGATGTGATGAAGTGAGTCTGAAAATATAGCAGAAATGTTTAAAAGACTATTTACATGTAGTTACAAGTTGAGTGTATTTATAATTGTATTTTATTCTTCAGTAGCTAAGCCAAATTATAATTGCAAAGCAAAAAGAAATGTTGCTAAGTACCACAACAGAAATTTAATTCTGATGTTCAGTTTCTACAAACAAAAGCCAACACAAAAATAATCAAACAGCAACAATAAAAAACAAACAAACAAACAAAAAATTTAACCAAATACCCCAATAGATTGAAAGTGTTACCAAAACAACAAAAAAAGAATGTATTCATTTTGTCCAAAATTTGGTAGAATGGCCTAAGCACTGCTGGTTTTTCTTACAATAAAAAAGGCAAAAGAGGAAAAGCTATGAAAAATTAAATACATTCCTCAGGCTTCCAGGAAACAGCTGTATTTAAAATGGAATTGTTATAGGTCATGTAAAAAGCAGTATCTTAAAAGTACTGAAATTGTTTGGGTTCACCAGTTATTCAGTAAATATTTTGCCTTCACTGAACAGATTTTCAGAGAAAAATGATTCAGTCAGTAAAGGACTGCTCATAAAATTCTGCTTCAGAGCACTGACTTATGGAAATAAAAAATATAGGAAAATGCACTAGTTAGTATTCAAGAGGACAAGAATTTCACTGAAGAGGAAATTATCATATGGTTCAGATAAGTGTATTCTTGTGTCATTTGCATTACAAAGTTGCAGGGAATATCTGCAGTAGAAATAGTTGCCTAATGGACCTAGAAAGAATGTTGTGTGGTTTTTTTATGTAATACCCTTGTTGTATTTCAACCATTTTAGTGTGAATTACCTGAGAACAAAGAAATAACATTTTTGCTAATGATTTTATGACAGAGCATATCAATATTTTTGGTTTGCATAATTGCTTATTTTGTTTTTTTAATTTACCCTGAATGATATTGGGTTGCTTTGCAGTAACAAAGTTCAGAATACCTCCAATCCTTCTATATGCTGTTAGAATAACAGGTTTTATAGATGCTAAACCAAAGGGCAGTTAATCAATGCAATAAGTCTTTCACACAATATTGTATTAAAAATATTTTAATAATTATAGGTACTAATTATTATATTATTGGGTTTTCCAAGATTTTGTATTATTTGTGTGTTTTAATTTGATCTTATGGTTTGTACTTTTGGTTTGCTATAGACTGACACAGCTTTAAATGTTCTTTATCCAAGCAGCCTTTAAGGCAGAAAAGATTCAAATCAATGTGGTTAATGAACTATACCTTTTCCACGAGCAAAGTGCCTGTTTTGCTTAATTCTCCTGTGGAGAAGAGCTAAAGAGAGATAGCAGAGTCTATAGTGTGAAGCTGTGACTCAGTACATGTCTATCACACCTTCTGCTCCCAGTTCTCAGCGGGATTAGCTGGGCAATACAGTTGTCATATCTGACTAATGTTGTGATTTGGTGGCGTATTATTCTATCAAATACAAAGTACAAGTTAAAATAATCTCAACAGGTGACAGAACACCTCTATAAAGACTGAGACACGCATTTTGCAAAATTCTTCTCCTATCTTTAGACCCACAGAGATGTAAGAAAATCAGTAGTTGCATTGCATCCCTCACTGGCAGTATTCCTGCAGCATATTTTCCTATGGGATTTGACATGGACTTTTGGGGAGTTTGTTCGTTGGTTGGGTTGGGGTTTTTTTTGTTTGTTTGGGGTTTTTTAATAGCTAGGCTCTGGCTGGAAACTAACAGCCTTTTGCTCTTTCACTGAAGAATATTGAGTTGTTTTTCCAGCAGTTATCTTCCAGGATTTTTGCCTCACTTCCATTGCTTCTTTCCCACAGTTGCACTCTAGAGAGCCCTTACAAATAGCAAAACCTTTAATTGAGACTACTTTATCTTCCAACCCTATTAGGATATACCAGCCTTCCCTGCATGCCTTGCCTTGCAGACAAAAGCCATTTTGCTTGATCATATCTAGAGCTGCACAGACTTATTTTTCCCCCAAAAAACATCGGGGGGAACGTTGTTGCAAAGTAGTTGTCTGTTTTCTCGAAACATCTCCCTTTGAAGATTCCTCTCAAAGCATGGAATTGGAAGGTCTGGGGGCTCTTGCTCTAATCAGACTCTTGGGATTCCCAGACTCCTTCCTGTATGGGCAGGATTTGGGGTGCTGAGTCGTGCAGGGGGTCACAAGGCTGGGTGGCCGTGGGTGGTCCTGCTGGTGGGACTGGACGCCCTCTGGCTGCCACTGCCTGAACACACAGAGGTTTGTCTTGGGTGGGTATTGAAAGATGAGCTGCTAGCTCAGGGATAGAGTTCCGTTCTCCTTATTGGTTCTTAGAGCACAAAGTTTCCAGCACCTTTAGAGGTGTTTTACCACTGTGATAAATCTCCTTGGTTTGTATTAGGCATTTATTCTTTTAATGGTCTCCTTTCATAAATCATATATATAACCATAACTTCAATTTCCACTTAGGTACTAGATAAAAATAGAATGAGGAGTTCAGCATTTTCCTTCCTTTTTCATGCTTTCTGTTTTCAGATTTTTGCACTGATTCATGTAACTTCTGCTAAGCAGTATTTATTTGTAAATGCTCACTGAACAAAACGGTAAATATGTGTACTTAATTCTTCGTAAGAAAATACGTTGATACTTTTGTAAATTTAAATAATATTTGAAAATCTGTAGTATGGATACCAAGAATATTTTTTTTGCTCTAACATTCCAAATTCATACATAAAGAATTGCTCTAACATTCCAAATTCATACATACATAGAGAGCTTGGATTTTTACCAGTACATGACACTGATTCTATGTCACTAGACTAATTACAAAGAGAAACTAATAAAATACACAGATTCAGAAGTATTTATTCATGTCTAATTGTGTCATGTGCTTAATCTCCTTTCATTAAACAGTTTATTGATATACAAGTCCTGCAATAAGACATTTGTAGTTTCCAATAGATGTAGTTTGCTAACAGGTATAACAATCTTTCTTTACTGCCACTGCTCTATGTTAAGATCTTCTTCCATTATATTCTCTGCAATGCTGAAAAGAACAAAGTATTAGAAATTAATCACTATAATTATGGGGTCAATGCATCCTCTTCAAATTCTTGTTTGGAAGCTACCTTGCTGAAAAACTCCTACAGGAAATCTTAATACACAGTTTTGTTTCTGTGATCAGAGCTAAAATAAAGCTAAAATTGTTTGGAAAGCCTTCCAGAGGAAATGCCAATGCCAGGTTCATCCTCCGTGAGAAAGATCGTCAGGTAGCTTTTTCGGTGAATTATTTCACCCACATTCAAATACACATTAAAGCTGCAAAACTCATGAAAAAGTGTTTAAAGACTGTTCCAAAAATACAGTGGTTTGGTTGGATTGCTTTTGGCAGTGGTTTCCAAGCATCCATGTTTGAACACAGGCCAGTACAGACCCATCTGGCCTAGTGATTATACAGGGTGCCTTGCACAGAGACTGACTCTGTAAGGAGTGGTTGGTAAGATGCCATAATATTGTGATTTCTGCAGCCCAGATCCAACTTATGCACTCAAAGCATAACAGAGCTTCTTTCGACCCCATGCACTCAGATTTGTATCTCAAAGAACAGTAAGTTCCAGGAGGAAGGAAGACCTTGAGCACATCTCTGACAGGCTGAAATGGCTGAGCATGGAATCCTGGGGCTGTAGGCTCAGCTATCTCAGGTGCCTTCACTGGCTGTATCTTTCCTTCAGCTCATCCAAATTTCATTTTCCACTTCACTCAGTTGCAGAGTGTGTTCTTCACAGTGGTATGGTCCTTGGCAGGCATTCACATGCCCTCCTCTTCATCCTCCTAAGGTCAAGTCTGTACTCTTCCAGGTGTATAGCAATATACAGCAATGGCCTGGCTTTGTCCAGTTTCTCACATTTCTAGACCTGACCTGTCTTTCACATAACTCAAGTATTGCTTTTCAGGCTCCTTGGTTCATCCATGTGACCTTTTTAAGTCATCCCTACACAGAAACTGACTTCCTCTATTTTGTGATGCTGTGGATAGGCCTGTCTATGCCATGAGAAACTCAGAAGGTCTGTCTGTGCCAGCCTTCCCATTCCTCCACAGAACTTTTGAAAGTTAGTGATGATTAATATGTTCTTAGAAATTACACTGGAATTTCAAGGAACCTTTTCAAGGACCCTTTTCCAAGATAGTGCCCATGCATTTTCATTTCCATAATATTTATGCTTTCTGATAAGTTTCTGTTCTTTTGTACTTTTCTTTTTTTTTTTTTCTGCCTCTGGCTTTTTTCCTCTCTTGTACAATGTGTATTTTTCCAACTGCATTTTCCAACAGCATTTTTTATTATACTGACAAGAACAGCAACACCTTTGTAGATTGTCCTACAGCAAAGGCATGACAGAATAAATGATCATAAATAAGTCATCTTACATGATTTCTGTGTTTCTAGTCCTTCAGTTCCTCTCAGCAAGGGATAAGGGTCCTGGAAAACTGCTACCACATGGCATTTGAGACCTAAAGCAGATGCTGACAGAACATGTGTGACTGCTGCCATTTGAATCAAATCCCAAGTATATGATAGGATGGCCAGTGGAAGCCATCAAGGATTGCTAGACCAAACGTTGCTTGAATTTTGTTCAGTTATGCATGTTCAGCTGCTTATTCTACATGTTCAGACTGCTGCTGGGAGAGGTTAATTTTTTTAGTCACAGAATTCTGATACTACGTATGTCTTGTAGAAAGACACAAAGCTGCAGTTTGGAAGGCTTAAACTATCCATATTTCAGTTTCCTCTGTATAAAGTAGGAGTAAATACATTTGTTTGCTCTCTACTTTTTTGGTGTAATCTGTACTGGCAGTCTTTGGGACAGAAAGTTCAGTTGAAGCTTTTTCTAATACTTTATATATGTTCTCACAAAAAGTCACATTAGCTCATGAGAGAGAACAGCTGTTTGCTGCATCACATTGCCTTTCTTTTATGCACATATTCATGGTCTCTGCATCTGAAAGATCTGGAATGAAAGAATATCTGATAACGTGTCATCTTCACGTCATGTTACGTGTTTATAAGTGCCCATCTCACACTGATCGTAGGACAGCTTCTGGTGTGTGTGTTTAAGCTCAGTGCCACAGAGCACAAGGGGCAATGCATTGCTATAATGCACTTAGAGATGTATTCACATATGTGCAAGAGTAAGGGCTGTGTAAAAGATGAGCATATAGATCAAGCAAGGACATGCAAGGAGAAGAACCAGTGGTTGGATAAGTCTTTGGTGGTGTTTTCATTGTAATTCATATATGTTTTGTAAATCAGGATTGTTACAGAGGTTTTTGAAAGTAAATGCTTCTATAAGTATATTTTTGATTGTTCACACTAACTTGTTAAAATGCTTAAAACAGAGAAAGGACTTACATAGTACATGTGTACATGGATTTTTCCTACAAAGCTAAATGGTGAGACAGGTAATACCAGCACACATGAGGAGGCAGAAACTGGTAGAGGCAGAATACTGATGTTACTAGGTTTACAGTTCTACAAACCGTAGTGAGACAATTCTGCAAGTAGATACATGTTAATATGTATCTACTGAAATATGTAGCCAATCAGCAAATACAATCCATGTTTTATTCTCTAAAAATAGAAATATTTCTATTGAAATATCCAGTGGGAATGAAAGAAGACAAAGATCATAAATTGAGACTTCCATCTACTAGACAGCTACTCCCTAGGGGTTACTGTCAGGCCAGCAATATGCCAGTGCTGTACAAAATAGTCCACTGCCTAAGTGGAAGGAAACATGAGTGACAAATGTGGTATTAAGCTGAGCTTGTTATTATGGAGGTCAGAGTCCTTGGCTGATGGGAGAAACAGACCTTGCCAGAAGTGCCAGCAGTGTATCTTAGTAGGAGAATGTATTAAATAAGCATCAATGACAAGTACACTCAGAGAGAGGCAAATGTTTTGTCTTTTTTATTGCTGAAATAAAATGGGTAATAATTGTTAAAAAAATACTGTTTAGTTTCTTTGGAGCCATCTTCCCAATTGTTAAGGTCTAAAAGTATTTTGGAGTATTTCTGAATTTTCAGAATTTCAAGCATTTTAGTAGAAACAGGCATTCTTATTTTTACTAAACAGCAGGTCACATAGTACTCTGGAAGCAGTTGTGTGGATTCACTGCTCTGTTACCTGCTTGCCATCCCTGAAAAGAATGTAAAACATGAGATGTTATGGCATGAAAGAGAGAAGTGTTACTTCTCTGAAATATGATTTTGACAAATCAGATGTTACTGTCTCAGAAGCCCCTGCATACACCTGAGCAGAGAGCTGCAGAGCAATGCTGGTCACGGGGGTGTGCAACACGGAGCACATTCATCTCTGTAAGTCAAACTGCTGATGGCAGGGGGAGTTTACTAAAACCACTGTATTGTTGGACTCTGTGTTTCAGGTGGCATTCCATTTGTCCTCACTGGAGAGTTTTTCCAGCAGTCCCAGAGGCCAGCTGCATTCATGATAGCTGGAACAGTCAACTGGCTCTCCAACTTCGCAGTTGGACTGCTCTTCCCTTTCATTCAGGTACTCAACACTCCCTTCTTGTCCTGCTAATCCTACCTGACAGATCACCTGGTGAGAACTGTTTAAAAAGACCCTCAGTAAATTCAAATAAAAAGGAAAACTACATTCTCTGTGCATATTAAAGCTTTTTGAATGATTTTGCATCCAAATGAAGTAGCCTTGGGGAATTTATCATTATGTGTCATAAAAATATCCTATTTTGTGATTACAAAATTAACCAGTTTATTTTTAATGAAGGTAAATTATATTTCTGGCTTGAAGGGGTTTTTCTGTTTTTTTGGTCTTTAGAACATAAAAAAGAGAAAAAGTTTAGAATTTGCACCTTGAGATGAAAGCAGTGTTACTCAGACTTTGATTTTAAAGCTTTTTCACAAGATCAAACTAGAACGTCTTCTCTTTCCTGAGCTTTCCCTTTTTTCTATTTCAGTCAACCTTATTCTCAAAATTCAATTTATGAGTCACCTGTTTCTTTACAGAAAGGTAATATCCTCTTCTTTACAGCAAGGCAATATCCTCTTCTTAGCTCACTTTATAAATCTAAACCAGGAAAAAAACCCTTCAAAATTCATTCACAGAATGAATGCCTAATCCTGTCTAAGTATTTAAATACTAACCTGATTGCTTGAGAAACAGCAGCCATTTTTTTTGATCATTGGTGTCCTTCCACAAAATTATCAAAAATGTTTGAGAAACAAATCTGTTAACTTTAGAGTTACTAAAAAAATCAACCAGTAGTTACTTCTCCAAATGTCACCAATTAACGAATTTGAATGCCTAGATTTTTGCCCTTCAACCATCTGTAGATAAATATAATAAAACTGTGCCTTGAATCATACATTAAAATGTACAGACAATATTGAAAAGCTAGTATACAGATAAATTTTTGACAAATAAAAAAAAAAAATAAAAGAAATTAAATGTAGCTACTTTTCCAGCCCTCATAACTACCTATCTGAGGTGCTGAGGTTTGACCAGGGACACTTGATAAATCAGAAATTAGAATGTATGTATATAGGTGCAATGAGCTGAAGCAGGCAGAGGGGACATCAGCAGAAAAGTGTAATCTAAAAGTCTGGAAAACCTCTGGTGCAATAGAATAGGCTTGTGATAAACTAGTACTCTTCATTAATGGTAAATTTGGAGGGACAGATTTCTGTAATCCAATGGTGTAGTGGGACCATAAATTAATTACATGTTATCTAGAAAGAGGTTCTGTTCACTTTTTGTAGTGTATTGCATAAATACAAAGGTTTACTAAACAGTAATAATTAAATAATTTCACGTGTTATTTTCATTACATGCTGATGTATTCTTATCTTATATTCCAGGTTGTTCCATTAGATTCTTAGTCATTATACTTGTTTCAGGAGGCTCTGCTGTACTTCTGCTCTATTTCTTCCTTATTTTTACACTTGATATTTTCCTTCTCATGCCTCGAGTGTCATTTACTCAGCAAGATTGTCTTTTGGTTTTCTTTATTATTTCCTTACTGTATAATAATATCCCTTGACTTTTTTATTATGCAGTATAAGAATTTGAATAACAAGAGTGTTCACAGAAGCCTATGCATAGATTCCCTCAGCCAAGCTATTTTAAACTTTTTCAAATACATCAGATGTTTAAATTAACTACAGTGCCCCCATATTAAGGTAAATGGCTAAAGTTCCCCTCAAAGATGAGAAAATGAAATGTAGGCTATCAGAAGATTAGATGTGAGAAAAAAATGCTCTTAATTAGAAGCAACCCACTTCAGGTATAAAATATAAGGATCTGTTAACTTTTTTATGAGGAGATAGTGAATATGTGAGGGTCGTGAGGGTCGTGATTGAAATTGCAGTTCATGACTAAAAATGTATCTATTTTTTACTTAGAAAATATGTTTCATACATTATACTTTAGTGCTCTGTCCTTCATTGTCCTGCACTTTCAGCAGAACCTTAAATTGTGTCTGGAACTGAAGAAGGACAAGGGGTAAAGGACACATACTCTGTCATCCATTTTATTCACTGGATTATATCAATTCAAAGCAAAGTCAAGTTGAATGCCTACATGAATAACAGTTTTGCTGCTGATCATTTTTGTAAGACATCTAACCATTATCATTTGACCTCAACACTTCAATATCCTGTTTGACCCCCATCTCATGATTCTAATCTTCATGGCAACTTCCAAATGCAAGCACCCATTGCCAGTGCCAAGGGGCTGTGACATTGCAAGCTGAGAATTTAGGATCACATCTGGCATTTGCCACAAGTTCTGTTTTAAAAATACTAATGTGTTAAGTTTGTTAAATTGATTCAGAATTTGTTGATTTGCTCATTAATTTCTAGGGCTATATCTGCCCTAGAATATCTATTTTGCTGTTTCCAGTATCACAGTCCTGCTTAGAATTTAACCTTTGCTATAGAATGTGTTAAGTCTGTAAGCAGCCATCATTAAATAGCACGTCATGATGTTCCTCTCAACTACTTTTAGATTTTTCCAGACTATGGTGTTCACAGCATGTAAGCTATTAGCAGGAAGACTGTTCTCAGCTAGATGACTTTAAAAGTGGCAAAGTGTTGGGTTCTTGAAATCAAAATCAGAAATCTGATCATTTCAATGTTAGGGTTTTTATTTGTTTTAGTTTACTTTTTAGCTTGAAAAAAAGTGAACTCTTTTGCTTGTTCATTCTGGGCACTTAAAGTCAGTTCACAATAGCAAAAATCAAGTATTCTTTACCATTTTCTTTAAAGGAAGGTGGAGGAAATGCCTGTACATTCTGCCTAATGTGCGTAGCAGCCACACACAAGCTGGGAATATGTTTGTTAACCTTTTCCTTGTGAAAATGTGGCAGAGCTGCAGCTACTTAATCATATACCTTCCTTATGCAGCTATATCTAACCCTCCTCAAAGTCAGGCCTGATTGCTTGCCATGTCTGCAGTCTGATTTGAGGGGGTTGCCCAGCTCCTTCACCTTTCATGCTTTTTTGTGGTAATGGTATGTGTGTCTTAGGTAAATCACTTCTTGGTTTTCCTTTTTCTTTTTTTCCTTTTTTTTTTTTTTTTTTTTTTTTCCAAAGCCTTGATAAGCTGCAGAAAAGAGAAGATAGAAGAGAAAATAAAAGTGAATAGTTCAGGATTCAGCTGGCTGGACATTTGCAGAAATGCTGTGTTTTAAATGGTCTCCTTAGAAAGCTGGTATGCAAATAGAAAGTGAAGCATTTAAAAGTTTATGCTTAACTATTAAATATCCTGTATAACAACAGCCCTCATCAGCCTTGAAAAATCCAATGTAAATCCTGCTTTGAAGGGGTTTTATTAGCCTGCTGAGTAAGTAGGTGCTTCCCTCAGGAGATTGCATCAATAAGTGTCTGCTGTTCTCTTGCCCTCCCTGGAGGGGAGGTGACCTTCAGTAACCCATCGGAAGCCTGGCCTTTCAACGATCTTCACCTGTGTATCTGACCTTGGCTCTGAATGGTTATCTATCAAGAGACAGAGCTGTTGTTATTTAGGAAACCACCTGAAACTTCAGGCACCTTTGAACCTTGGATGTTCCTGCAGGAGGTCATGCTTAAGGAAATGTTAGGTGAAATTGGCTGCAAAGCACAGTGTTGTAGTGCTTTATTCTGTCTTCCTTCTGACCCTGGGGTTTCTCACGGTGCATGTAAAATCATGCCTTCAGGTCTTGCTAAGAAAATGTGTTCCTAGCTCTGGCAAGCCTTTCTGGTGTTGGGGGAGGAGAAGCAGCTTCATGAAGGTGGCAGCGTGTTCTGAACTTGAACAGAACAGGTTGTCTGAAGAGACTTGCCTGAATGGATGTGGCAGGGGGGCATGGATGGGGCTGGCTCAGTGCTTCTCACGTGGCCAGGGTTGATGCTGCTCCTGCTGGGAACTGAGTGTGAGGAAGTAACCCGTCCTTACATGAGAAAACAGAAGTAGCAGAAACCGCATACTTCCCTTGTATTCATTGTGTGTTTAGTTACAACTTCCATTCAGAATTGGCTTGCCTTTGCTTCTTCCCCTGCCATTCCCTTCCTCTTTTAACCCTTGGGTGTGGTATATTTTGTTAAGGAGTCAAGTTACTCTTCTGGTGGATACAAGTATTCAAGTTTTTGAACGCTGAGGATTCAACTCCATGTAGTTAGTGAAATGTCACAGAGCATAGAAACAATATTTACCTTTTCAATTTTATCATACACGTTGTCATTATTCTTGTATCATTGACAGTGCACGTGTCAGAAAAGAATCTTGAGACCACATCTGTTGGCCCAAACACACAGAGTTGCAGTATATCTGGACTTAGTCACGGAAGACTTTAGTTGAAGTTCTTACTCAGATTTTTTACTCCCACCCCAGCTCAAGATCAGTAAAACTCTGGGGTTTTAGTTCCAGAGTAGCAACAAGAGAGTCTCATCTCTACACAGTTGGAAGGAGTAAAATAATGAAGAGAGACTGTGGATTAGTTAGGAGACTATGGAGGTTACAGATGTCAAAGAATAAACGAGGGATACAGGTTTCTTGGGCATAATATGAATAATATCTAATATAACATAAATAAGAGAAAGTATAGTCATTTCATGGAAAAAAGACAGATCCATTTTTCTGTCAGATCTGTGTATCAGTACCTGTTCTGTAGTAGCCATTGTTCAATAACTCAGCATTTAATGTTTTTCCATCACATCATCTTACCTTCTGAACCCCCTGATGGGCACATCCAATATGCTTTGGCCAATCTACTGCTTGTTCCAACCCCTCAGATCTTTCCTCCACCACCAGGCAATTCAAAATATATCAGAAATAGATAAAAATGAATTAAACATCTAGGCTGAACTGTATACCGCTCATGTCCCGCTAAGGGCTTTTACTGAGTTAGGATTTGTGATTTAACATTTTCCTTCCACTTTATCCTGTACTTCTGTCCTACATCCTTTATCAGTGTGCAGTGCAGGTAGAAGGTTTTGTGCTTATAACGAGTAATTTAATTAACATATGATGTTCTTCTGTGCCAAATGCAGGTTTGGGTGATACGAGTTGAACTCTGAATGAGTTACAAAAGTTTTATGAATACAAGTGGTTTCCTTCCCTGTGAGTGTAAAATAATAACTAGCTTTAAGGAAATACTGTGACTGAAGACTGGCCGGTGAGAAAAGGGTTTTATGTGCAACACCCTGCAGTGCTGCTATCTGGGAATTATGGCTTCGTTGGGCAAATCCTGCTGGCACAAGTGCACAGTCTTGTATAAATCCTATAATCTCCACTTGTAGGATTTAAAACAAAATTTAATTTTTATCTTATTCTCTGTGGAAATTCATTTAGAGGTTCTTGAGGACTACTTCTTAAGGGATTGCAGAAATTAAGGAGAGTATATTTATTACCAATAAATGTAAAATAATTGCAAATAAATCACACATTCGTGAGACTGTTCAGTTCAATTAGAAAATGTTTACAGAGACGTGAATCAAAAAAGATAATAAACACTAATTTATTTAGATCCTGGAGAGCAAAGAAATAAAGAGGGATAAAAAAGGTGGAACGAAGTTGTGGCTGCACCACCAAGAGATGCAGATAACTTATTGTATTTGTTTGCCAGGCTTATTTGTTCGAGGCATTAATTGTTCGTTGTCATAATGGAGAATATTTCATTCAGTAAAATTTTAAAAAGTGAAAAACATGATTCTGGATTGAAACTCTACCATCCAGCTGAACTACAATTATAGATGCAGAAAATCCAGATGTAAAATTTGCATTCTTAGCATAACAGGATGATTTATGAGGCACTGCGAAATCATTTTTTTCNACTATATCCATTTGCTTCTGCCTCTGTATAAGCTTGAAAGTTCTATCTGTTCCCATGCCAGAATATTTTCCCCCACATCACTCATGCTGTTTGTCTTGTGATTGTCAGGTTGCTCAGAACTTCATGCTTCTAGAATTTAACGAAAAAACTTTGATGATCTCAAGAGTCCATAGACAATATCAGAGCATGCACTTTTCAGCTTTCCTAATTACAGGCAGGATTTAAAAGGCTGACCTAGGTAGTGAATTATCCACAGAAACAGAAAACACTTTAACTAGGCAGGCTGGCAATCAGCCATGGTATTAAAAAGCAGCTGCAGGAAAGGTTTTTTACATTTTTAGTTTCTTGTTTCACACAGGAATTGATGTTCTTCTAGCACACCATGTATAATGTATACTGAGCAAATGAAACACAAAAGTAATGCTGGGAATTGCATACACCATGAGCACCCAAAGCAGGGAGCTAAACCAGCCTGCAGTGTAGGACTGGTGTAACCAACAATGATGGCAGTGTGTTACAAAAATGTGCAAAATCAGGGTTGCATCGTTGTCTAGTTCTGCCTTAATTGTTTCAGTTACATACCTCTAATGGCATCTATAAAAATGTATGTTTAGGAAGCCACATCTCCTTCCTCTGTCCCCACTGAGGAAGCAGTGGGGTAACCTCAGCCTTGCAACACCTGAGGTTATGTGCAAGGAATCCAGGTCTCCTTGGGTTTGCTGTTCATACAAGGCACCACAGAAAGGTCACCTTATTTTTGGAGCTGGAGATACCCTTTTTGGTTTCATTCAGGCTTGTTACTAAAAGTCAAATGGATTTTTGGTTTCAGGACAAAAACGGAGTGTAAATCTATAGAGGAGGAAGGGAGGTTTCCTCAAAGGCTGGCAGTTCAACAAAGCACAGCTTTGTTGAATATTGTAATAATCAAATGTTTTTTTCGCAACTGTACTGTTGAAAGGTAATTGAAAGCTATTGAAACGATTTAATAATCACCGGGCAAGAAATATTTACGTTTCAGTGAAGTACAACTCTCATTAGTTGGTTGGAGCCTTTATAATCTATTTAGAAATTAATTTCTTTGTGCCTTCTCTCTTTATTTTTGCAGTGAAGTAAAATCCAAAACATTAAAATACGGTCCATACTTTGTTTTCACTTAATTCTTAGACTTTCTAACATGAAAGTAAACGCATTTTAGGGATTTCTTTTTTCCTGCTGTAAGCTCCCATAACCTTATGAGTGATACAAATGTCTACCATTTGGGTTTTTATCTTGTTCATTTTGCAAATCTCAAAGCCTGTAACTACAGTGATGAAGGTGCCCCTGGCAATGGCAGCTTTTCGATGGGTTGTGCACAGATGCCCAATATTGCAGAAGCATGCAGCAGTTTTTGTACCTAGGAATTGTGAGGCGGTGTGCAGAACAACCCAGTGAAACATCTGCCTCAATTCCACAAATGCCACAGCAGTTCCAGGCTCTGTTCAGCACATTTTAGGAGCCCTGCTGCCACCCCGCGCCCGCAGTGCCTGAGCTCAGTCTGGTGTCTCCCGGCATTGCCCAGATTGCAGCTCCACATGCCTTTGCCAGAAACCTGCTTTTCTGTCGACAGGCCACAGGCAGTGTTGGAAGAACCAACAATTCATGCATTTTTATGAACTTCTCAGCACTCTGACTTGCAACGAGTGCCAGCATGTACTCTGCTTGGTTAAAAATTGCTCCATACACCCCATTTTTTCTTTCAAATCACTCCTGATGTTGCCTTTCTTCTGGATTTTTTTCCCTTTTGTCATGACTATCTCCTTTGTTTTCTATTCACAGGCTGGTTTACAGACCTACTGCTTCCTAGTGTTTGCTGCCATCTGCTTTGCGGGAGCGACCTACCTGTTTTTTGTTCTACCTGAAACAAAAAATAAGACATTTCATGAGATCAGCCAGGCATTTGCCAAAAGGAATAAAGTAACTTTAGAAATGCAAGAAATGAACCATTACGCAGGGGAGAGGAAATCGAGTGCAGAACAAGAATCTGACTTCACATCTTCAGTGGACAATGGGGAAACCAAAAAAGAGATTGTGTAAAATCAGGATACTCTCTCAGGGGATGAGGGCAAACATGCTCTTTTCATTCATAGTGGTGCACAACCTGTATTTTTTATGTGGCATCATGAACTGATTCCCCCTTGAATATGGTTAAAGCGAATATGGGTAAATTCATTAGCAGCTGGGGTGATGGTTGAGGCAATGAGAGGCAGGAGTATGGAATCAACTGGCTTGGAAAAGACCTCTGAGATCATCAAGTCCAACCCTTGATCCAACTAGACCATGGCACTAAGTGCATGTAGTAGCAGCAACAGATTAAAGAAATAAGAGACAGGGTTTTCTTGGCACCTGTGAAATTGGTGCTGTGGTGAGTGGGATGGGGAATATGGACTTGTAGAAGTGAAGTGGCAGTGGGGAGCCAGGGTTGTGAGCAGCAGCTGGCTGAGCATCCCCCTGTGCTCACAGGGAGGTGTGTGTGCTGTAGCCAGCAAGAGGAGGAGGTAGCAGGGAAGAGATCCCAGGGGGGGTCTGCTAAGGATCAGTGCAAGCGAACCTGAAATGTCACCAGCATATATTTCTCCACGTTTCCCAAGATATCATTCAGGTTGCACGTGAGAACTGAGGAACTGAAAGAAGACTCATGACACTTCCCTGACCTCCCGTTCCTTTTCCAGCTATTTTCACCTTCAGTTGTATTTTCTGAACATCTCCCACCTTACCACAAACAGGCAGCTCTGGGTCCAGATGAGTTTCCTTGTGACTCTTGCAAATCGTGATTGACTAGTAATAGTAATAGTTTCTGGGTTTGTTGGCACTGCATTTCTCTGAAGATATATACTTAAATAATTTTATTTTTTAAGAACAGACTCAGAAGCTTTACTATGAAAAGAAAAAACTAAACCTCATGATGAAGTGAGAAAACTCTGGTGCTATGTGTAGGGCATAGTATTAAAACAAAAAATCAAACATGCAGTGTTCAAAGGGTTGGGGTTTTCTGAGTTTTTGGGGCGGGCTGGGAGGGGGTTGTGTTTTTTTGTTTTGTTTTGTTTTTTGCTTTACTTTTCAAATTCCTTTTAAAGTAAGTCTTAGGAGCCAAAATTTCTCTGAGACCTGTTAGTTCTTAACACTCAGATCTCTCCAAAGGAATTTCGGTGCCTATTTCTTACTTAAACACTAATTTTTATTTGGGCATTAAATTCCGAAGCTCCAGGCCTAGTTCACATTAATAAGTTTCTAAGCTGTGTAGTGCTTTGTAAAACTTCTTAATTTCATGACAGGAAAACTCAGCAGGCTCTCAGTGGTTAGGTGAACCATTCATGGGACTTTTTTTTAAATGAACATCATCTTTGCAGTTTGCAATTTTGATAATAGTTTTTCTTGATCCTTCTAGGTACCTGGATGCTGAGGGGTAATGAGCACTTTTAAATTAAATTGCTGTCTTACATGAAAAGTCAGTAAGTCTTAGAGCTGCTCTCAGGTAGGAGTAAGACACAAGAAGAAAGTGCAGCATGTAGGCAGAGCCAACTGCTTCCACAAGTTATATTTACTAATCCAGAAACCCATACATTTGGAGCGTTTTTTATAAGAACATATACATATGTATTCATATGTATACATATATGAATATATATATATATATTCCAAGTATAGATATATTTTAATAATTAATGGGTTAATATTAGTGTCTTTGAAGTGAAAGAGGGTAGATAGAGATTGGATACTAGGAAGAAATTCTTCACTGTGAGGGCGGTGAGGCACTGCCACAGGTTGACCAGAGACATTGTGGATGCCCCATCCCTGGAAGTGTTCAAGGCCAGATTGAACTGGGCTTTGAGCAACCTGATCTGGTGGAAGGTGTCATTGCCAATGGTGGGGGTTGGAACTAGATGATCTGTAAGGTGCCTTCCAACCCAGGCCATTCTGTGTTTCCATGATTTATATTTATATATTTATATTTATACACACACAAGATGGAGAATTGTTTTCCAGTATCTGGGGTTTTTTTCATACTTCCCCAAGTGATAAGCTGGTTTTTGTTTTGTTCTACACTTTAAATTACACTGTAAATTAAAATCAGAGATCCTAATGTTTAGCTGTTACTACTAAATTATGTATATAGTTTTATACTGTGATTTATTTGTATGTGGCATATTTACTGCACACATTGTAAGCTGACATAATAGGGCAATTTTACTGCTAGGTAATAGAAAAAAAAATTGATGTAAGCCTTTATGCCAGAATTTATGCTTTTTTACTGGGATGGGGGTACAGCAGTAAGAAAATGAAAATATATACAAGAAAGAGAATTAAGAATGAAAAAATAAAATTTATGAGTTTGGTGCTACTATTAAGAGAGAGAGTGAATCAGGATTATACCAACTGATAATCATAGATAGAAGCTAATTGTGGAGAAAACTGAAGAAAAATGTCTGTTTAATAAGCACTTACAAAATTTTATATATATCAAATGAAAATATTATCTTTCAGTGCCTTTAGTCCCCTATTCCATGAGTTACATCAGTCTTGCTAAGTGAATGGCTATTGAAAAAATGAGTGTGAATGCCACCCCTCCAGACAGTTTTAGGAAGAAATTCTTCCTTTTCTGCCTGCAGGGTGAGACTGGCAAATTCAGACCTTCTCATTCAGATTGACAATTACATTGCAGTTAGGGCTACTGACATGGTATGATGTAATCTGGTTTGAGTCAAGGTGGCAAGATTGGAAACCATTATTATTAGAATTAGAAGAATTTAGCACTTAGTGCTGTTCATTAATGTTCATTATAGACATTTTAAAAAATGGATAACTTCAATTAAATATCATGATGACCTGATATGGCAGTTTTATGGGGCTTCTACAACAAAATAAAATCATCTTACAGTTGCTTACAGTTGCATTTGGAGCCTAGGTCTGAATGTGTGGGTAGAGATGGCTCAACAGAATTTCCTGTTATACAGCTCAAGGGGCTGGTACAACATTAACAACAAGGGGTTATGTTTTTCTCTTCTGCCATCCCATTTGCCCACCTCTTGCCCTACCTGAGATGGGCACACGCTTCCTGTGTGGCTGCAAAGAAAGCTGCTACAGACTGAACGAGCCATGGGATGATGGTTCCACATCTCCTCAGTGTTTTGTTGCCATCTGTGGTACAAGGTAAAAGCAATTCCATTCTCCAGACCGAGCTGGTGCTTTGCTCACTGGCCAGGGAAGGTGGCTGCAGTGTCCTCTGCCTTGCGTTGTGGAAGTTTCAGATGTGCCAGTACTGCAATAACTTTCTCATCTCTCACCCTAATGAGAGTTTCGTGTTGTTCTTCAAGTTGTTCCATAAAGTTTTTTTCCATTGTTGTGTTGCTGTAGTTTCTCCAGCAATGAGAGGATAAAATGGAAAATATCAGCAATTTATCATTTGTTTTTTCTTGTTGAATGTATCAAATTGTCTATAGCGTGTGTGTTTGCCAGCGAGTGTTGTGTGGTGCCACGTTCTCTTCTCCTGTCTGTGACACTGGGGTGAGGTACTGCAGTGTGGTGTTTGTATGAGTACCACAAGTGTGTGTGATCAACTATGTCTGTGCACAGTGATCGCAAAATAAACCTTTGGAATTAAAGTAAAAATTATGTAGATTTTGTTCTGGGTAAATCTGAACCTCTACAGCTGCACGTTTTGATTCCCTGGGGTTTTGTGTGTCCCAGTACAAGTCTGTTCCATCCTTGGGTCTGGATGACCCAAGTCATTGTAGAATCTACAATTGGGTGGTTGGGAGTTAAAGGGAAGAAAATCATCCCTGAATCTGTATATTTTTTTAAGCATTATTTAAATTTTGCTTCTCAAATCAGATTCCACACTTCATTCTTTGGTATATTATCCTCAGCTTTAAACATCAGTGTGAGGAAAACAATTAAAACTGGTTAGTGGTAGTAATAGTTGTTTATAAGAATTGTTGAATCTGGTGAGGCTTTTTTGTAGAAAGCTGTCTTTTGCAATGTATAAGTTTGAGTTGCCAAAGGTCTACTTTCTGATGAGAAATTCAGTCAAATGACTATTTCTGCTACATGGATATGCAAAACCTGAAATCTGAAATATGTATAGAAAGTTGAATTTCATACTTTAGTTTTTTAAGCCAATTTTCATTCCACAAGGATCTGCTTTCTAGTGGGGGAAGATGTGAGTAATAATCCATATGGGATAATTTTCATCTTCAGAGTAAAATGAAAAAAAAAGTAAAAAAGAACCCACACTAAATCCAACTCTTTGAAATTTGCTTTCTTTCATTTGACTATTTTTATGTGCTTTTCCTTAAAGACATCACCATATAAACTACTGGATCTGCCATCACCTCACACAGTAGGAAGAACAAATCCAAGTAAAGCATTCTTAGGAAACACATGTGGACTTTTCATTTCAGTCTAACTCCAGTAAACAGAGTTCAGATACAACCTCAAAATCTAAAATAGAAAGACCCAGACTAAAGCAGGTTTGTTAATGCAAATATTCATGCTGTTAAAACATTCAGGCTTGAGTCCCTACTTAATTGTCTCTGCAAGTGGTTTTATTTGAAAGTGAGCCCTGTGAAAAGGTGAATTTCCAGGCAAACACTTGGTACTTGGACTCCTAATCAAGTTATCACAGCTCAGTAAGCAATCATGCATAACCTGAGTCACTACAGCCCTCTTCCTTGCAGGCTAAGCTGCATTAACCTTGCTTTTTCCATGACCTAAGAGAAACACAGGCAGTGGATGGTCGAGCTCTTTCTTAAGATGTTCCCTCTAAAGCTTCACTACTGTTAAATTCTTTTAAACCTAGGATTTTGAGTTAAAACAAAACAAAAGCACTGAAGAAAAGCTCTCAGGAGACACGTATGCAGTGACTAGTGAAGTCCATAGAAATCTTCTCCAGTGGTTACAACTGCACTAATGTACCCAAGAAAGACATGGTATACTTACAGGAGTTGGGAAAACCAGCACATTTTTATCTTCTTTAGTAGTAAACTAATGGCTTATTTCCTCAATCTGGGAAACAATATTATTATTCAGATGCTGTAAAAGCACTAATCTGATGTTTTTCTTCTGAATTTGGGAGCGGGTGGTTGGTTGGTTGAAGATTTGTTGCGGTTTTTTTATCTAAGTGAGAACACTAGTAGTCTGGTTCATACACCAAAGAAGAGTGCCAAGAGTGAGACCCCTGTAGTAGCTGGCTGTCTTAAGATGATTTACAAAAGGTAAAAAGCAAAATATAACTCTGTCAGACCCCTGAAACACAATCCATTAAGAGCATGATCTTGTAGAGGTAGGAGATAATTTGTCTGTTGCTATGTAAGCTGCCATGCAGAGACATTGACTTTAGTTTCATTTTCTCTTGTTTCTCTCAGGACAAAAAATCAGTCAAACTAAATGCGATGCTCACCTCTACATTTGTTCCACTTTTTTTTTCCTGACTTGTTCCACCCAATTATATAAAAATTTTTACAATTCACATTTGAAAACCAGAAAGCAATAGCTACTTAGGAAAAGCAACCATGCCAAAGATTAAAAAAGTGATAAATACAATTTTCTCTGCAGGCTGACATTTTCAAATATGTATTCAAGAATTAATTAATTAAATCCAAATTTTGTATAATTTCATATGTTTGGATTAAACTCTACAGACTATGTATATGCATATGTGTATATATAGAGATACTTTTATGTTATCCCATGGAAAAAATTCAGCGGCTTTAATTCTTAGACATAAAAGAAATTGGACCATTTGGAAATTATGTCAAGTTCTGAACTAAACAGGTCAGACACACAGGGACTCAGATGCTTCCATAAACAAACTTAGCTAAAATTTGCATGATCTTAGGTTTGGAAAAGTTGTCTAGTAAGGCTGTCTCCTTTTGGCTGGCCTTAGATTTTTCATCTTGCACCTTTCTAAACAGTTAGGTAGAGACTACTCTGCTCATTTACTTAAGTTTATTTTGAGGCATCAAAGGAAAATATCAAAACTCTTTTCATTCAATTAGAGAATAATTTTTATTGAAGACCCTTGAGAAGCAGGATGTATCAGCAGAATGCTCAGTCTGGGCCAAGCCAAATATATTCTTGTATATACTCTAGTATATACTCTAGTATATACTCAAATATATCTAGTGATATATTTTGTACACCAGTCTCTCAGCCTTTCAGTGGGGAGGTTTCATTGCCACCCACTCCCTTTTTAACCCTCCTCTATCCCTACCTTCCCCCTGTGGCTGCACTTGGCCTCTAGTGCCAGCACATCTTTAGAAACAACTTGTTCATCAACTGAGAAGTGAAACAGAAAGTGGCAGAAAGGAGAAAGTCACTTCTCAGCAGGATAAAAGGATGACACTGTGCAACCTGTGGCCCTCTTGCAGACAGATGCGGCTGCAACTGTTAAACTTTTTTGTAGATTTTGGAGGGGACATAAATGATGCAACCACAAGGAAGGTGGAAGAAACTCTGAGTTTTTGACTGAGCAGCTGCTGACAGAGGAAATCTGTGTCTGAGAAATCATCCAAGTGACTTAGACATTGCCGCTGCTGATTTAATTCATATAATACATAGGTAGGTATCTGAGCTATGACTGAACTAATGATAAAAGCACTGCTCACTTTGCAACAGTAATCAAAGAAAACAAAGGACCAAAGGGATAGGAATGGAACAACAAAAGTATTGAAAGTCTTCTCCCCCTCTATAAAAAGAGACTTAGGAGGAGGCAGATTATAATTATTTTAAGTTTTCTAATGGAATATGAAAGTCAAACAAAGTTAAGAAGAAACATAACTGAGGAAAACAGGATGCAAGACAGAAGGATGACTTGGTTTTACAGTACATGACACAGGATTTATTCAATGAGCAATTAAAAATTAATTTTAAAGTAATAGAAAAATTCAGAAATGCAGAACCAAAACAATGTAAAACCCTAATTCATTGGCACAAATTAGAATTAATTAATTTTTTTTTGGAGTAGATATTTAAATTGATGGTAATTGTCATATTTAACTTAGACACCAGAAATAAATAAAAGAAAAGCTACAGCTAATAAAATGTGAGAAATTTCTCTAAGGAGCTTAGTTGCCTATAATTGGACATTAGATCCTACTTTCACCTTGTTTTGAAATGTACAGATAATTTATGGACATAAGCCAACACTTTGTCTGGACCATTGCTCAGACATGCTGTTACAATTCTTGCAAGTTGCAGTGAGCACTATTTGCTGACCCAAGTACAATAGAAGTGGGAAAATCACAGCACTATCCAATAAATAAATAAATCAGACTCTAAGTCTCACATTGTTTAAAAAAACAACCCCCAACCCTAAGTTTTTTCCACACAAGGGAGCATTTAGATTAAAATTGAAACATTATGCCTACTGATAATCATTGGGAAATTGTGTGCTGAACTTTCTTTACTCTTCCAGGAGGCTTGCTACATTTTATTAACTCAATTTTGCATGGCTGTTACTTGGTACAAGTTTCAGCCTCTTCTCATTGTTGACAGACTGGGCTAATAAACATTAGAAATGAATGTTAGTAAGACAGAAGGAAAATGGGAACAATTCAGCAACAGTAGGAGGAGAATCAGCCTGTCTGGCAAGCTCGTGTGTTTGCTATGAACCAGGACAGCTGGCTTTGATTATTTAAAAAACCTAATAAGTAGCTTTTTTAGATATTCTCAAACTATTTACTAAATGGGGTCAACTTTGCAGTCCAAACCACCGGCTTGAAGAATTGGAGTTCAAACAGAGTAGGTGATGTCGGCACCTGGGATGTAGGTGGTGCTGAAGAGATGATCATTCTGGAATTCAAAACCACTCACAGCTCTGACAATTTTTGTTTTAAATTTAGAAGTGACAGGAAAATTGTAACACATGATACATGCTTTCACTGTCATTAAGTTACTCAATACTACTTTAAAAATCAGAATTTGAAGGCAAAGACGTTTCTTTTTTCTTTCAATTAAAGGATGTTGACAATGCTTTCTTCTGTACACAATATTAGACCGTGGATGACTATTTAATGGCCATTTTTGATCAGTTATACCATGAGCAGTTTCCCCAGACCAACAGTGGAAAAGTCTTTCCTGGCCCACTTGACAAGGAGATGTCTTTTAGGTTGCTCGTACTTCAGGATCAAAAGAAAAATGCCAAAATAGTCAAATATAAAAGCCATTCAGTTCTGGAGCTCCAGACCACAGTTCCTGGAGAAGTTTTACCACTAAATATTGGAGGTCAGATCTGAGGTAGGTAATGGTGGGCATTTTACCCTTGCCTTCCATCACAGGTCAGGATTTTACTCAAAACTTTTACACAACGTTGACTCTTCACATAAATGCTTGTAGCAGTGTGAAAAGTATAGGTTATCAACACAAATGAGGGCTAGTCACAAGATTAAAAATTAACAGGACTGGGTCCTTGTTCGGTTAACAGCAGATATGGCCAATCTCCCCAGTTTGTGGTCCTATAGATTTATTATGGAGCTGACCAGGATACTCCTGCTGCCACCTAAGAGTGAAATTAAAACCATCTCTACAATTTGCTTTCTGCTTTGAGAATCTGCTTGGTAGGACTTAGTACAACAACGGGATTGGCCTGGGCATTTATCTGTAATATTTCATCTGACCTACACGCACAATTCGAGCAGTGTGAGACCTGCCCTCCTTACAACTGATTGGGTAGGACCAAGTTCCTGCATGTTGTCACTGCTGGCAGCAGATCAGAGATCCAGTCCCTCTCCCTCAGCCTGGCAGAAGTGCTTAGTTTAGTCCTTTCACAGTTACTTAAAGGACAAAAACCTTACAACCTATTGAGCTGGTACATGATAAATGCTTAATCTGCTCTATGACCTTTTGTGGAACTCGGTAGTTGCTTTATTCTGATCATTTTTGGTGTTCTCTTCATTTGTGTATGTGTCTTTCATAGCCAAAGAACTTCTGCCCTTGCCTCTTTTTAAGCTGCAGAAACCCAGGAGATCAGATTCTCTTGCATTATAAAACAAAAAATAACCTTGCAGGGTATTTATTTAATAACTCACCAAATAACATCTTCACAACCCCTTTCAAAATCTATGCTTTTGTTAGCTGGATTTACTGGGGACTAACAGAGAACAAGGATGAAGCACCACAAGAACAAATGTCATAAAAGTCCATGAAGGTGTTGAAGATGGAAGAGGGAAGAGTCCCTCTTCCTCCAGCTGCCGCTGTCCTGCAAGGAGCCAGTTCATCTGCAGGACAGCTTTGGGGGCTGTGAAGTTCCTGCCACATGACAGGAGAAGGAACAGCACCGCTCTACCTCGCTTATGTTTCCAACAGCTTCTCAGAAAAAAAGCAGACTGTGAAGGGGATGTGAGAAGCAGAAATAGCAGCTAAATACCAGGCTCTGCCCAGCCAGGCTCTGCCCAGCCAGGCTCTGCCAGCTGACCCTCCGACCTAAGGTGCATCCTTAGCCCACTAGATTTAACACACAGCACAAATGTCTATAAACCTTTCTAGCCCAAGGAAAAATCACTGCTTGGAAAAAAAATATACATAATGCTCAAAAGTTTGCTTATCTTCAGGTGTGACAGTCCTCTGACAATGACACGGCAATCAAATACCAGTTTGGTTAGACCTCACTCTCACTTGGTGGAGTAAATACAGTTCTGTCACTGTAGTGACTAATGACTCCGCATCAGATGAATCCTGGTGCAAAACAGAAGGAAAAATATACATTAGACAGCTAAATATTAGTCAGTTATTCATTGTGTATATTCATCACAGCATGAAGAATGCTCATGGACTTTAAATGTCTTGTGTTGTTATGATGGTAATTGCTTTTTTAAAATAATTATTAAAATTAGATAATTGCTCTTTCCAGCTGTTTCTTCTGCAATATATTCAAATAACAGTTATGCACAGGGAAACATGCACCTCAGACTCAAGAGAAGTCTTGCTCCTGGGTCAATAGTACAGCTTTGTGATTCATTTCCAAAATTACAAGTGCAGAGATCTTTTTATTCAAAATGGGGAATGTATCCAAAAATGTCCTTTCATTGCAGTAATTGCTTTCAGTTACCAGATCCATTCCCAGAATAATGGAAGCTATATGCACAGTAGGGGATATATATGTATTTTCATGCACAGTTCTTCATACTTAGATGCCTATAGATGTAATACAACTTTATCTGCCCTACAACATTAAAAAAAAACCCAAATTTCATATTCTAATAGCAGTATTCCAGTAAACTGTATCTCCTTGAACATGTGGATTAGATGTCTTCATTAAATTGTACAAACTGAAGCACTTCTCCAGACCAGTTCACAGATTTTTAAATTATTTATGTATCTGTAAAGAGTCTAGTGATTTGCTTTCTTTAGTTAGTAAAGAGAATTTCTATAAATCATCACTTGAATAGTTCTAGTCCTTGAAATATAAATGCAACTGTGCACAATTAGTGAAGAGAGATTCCAGGTCCCTGCTGGTTTGGTTTTCTTCTGCATTCATTCCCAGTTATTGATGCAAAGTTTGTAATAACCATCAGTGTACTCCTGTGTGAGCTGTGTGTGCAAATCCAGGACCAAATAACAATACGCTGTGAAATACAGCTCTTGCCAAACTGAGAGCAGTTTAAAAAGCCACTGAAACTAAGTTTTTGTGAGTTATTTTCAGTCTGGTCCTACACTGAACATGTTCAGAAATTCTCACACAGCTTAACTAACAGCTTTGAATGCCTCATGAATTTTTATGATCTTGTTAATACTGAAATAGTGAAGTTCTTTCTGTATTGTTTAGTTTATATTGGCAGTAGAATGGGGAGTTATATTAATCTATCGATGCCTGCATCTTTTTCTGTATTCCAGCACAATGTTTATAGAAAAAAAAGTTGTGTGATATAAATCCAGAGTCTTTGGGATTTGACAGCTAAAGCCTAGGTTTACACAAGACTAGATGGCTCAGGTACAGTAAAACATTTTGTAATTTAGTCCTCCAAAGCAAAATCCACTGTTTTTACACAAACTGGAACTGTTTTTCTTGTTTGAATTGCCCAAACAGCTTTACAGCCGCTCAGTGGGTGCTCTTAGCCTGCCTGACTGGGTCAAAGTCCTGGCTCCTGATGAATGTTTTCAGAGGAACTGCTAAGGGTATGGAGGGGGAAATCACATTCTTCACCCTACATGTTGACTCCATTTCAAAATGACACCAAGCCATTGAGAACATGCTTTTTCTTAGTCTCGGCGTCTTCTTTTAAGCACAATTCCCCCAGCACCTTCAACTCTCACACAGTTCCAACCCACTTCTCATATTGTCCATCAATTACATTGTTTTCTACTTTCTATCAGCTTGTGCCTCATTGGTGTAAACAGTGTTTTTACAGTCTGCAGTCCTGCAGGTTTTTGATGGGAATTGTGATTTACACATTTTCAGTTTTCAAGCCCACCATGCATGTTTGATTCCCTACTCAGGGTTCATAATGAGGTGCAGTTCAGTCTTGCAGGTCACAAAACAAAGCTGCGCTAATGTGAAATCAAACCAATATACAGAGTCTGACAATGACAGAATTACTTACATTGGAAAACACCCTTAAGATCACCAAGTCCCACCATTAACCCAGCACTGCCAGGTCCAACACTAAACCATGTCCTTAAGTGCCACCTCTACACATCTTTTAAATACCTCCAGGGATGGTGACTCTACCACTTCCCTTAGCAGCCTCTTCCAATGCTTGACAACCCTTCAGAACAGCCTGCCCAGCATATTAACTGAGTCTCATCTGATAGGTTTTGAGGAAGAAGGTTTTGTGGTGCTGGCAGACATCAGCCTCTGAAGAAAGAATGAAAGAACCAGGGCTCAGCATAAAGAAATCCACCACATGGAGAAATATATATATTTCTACATCTATATATAAGAGGTTGCTGCAAAAAGGGAAGACATAAACTGTGCTCTTGCTGGATTCAATAAGAACTAGTGGGGTTCAATTGCAATTTTTTTCTTTTTTCTTTTTTTTTTTAATACCACTAAAGTCAGCATGACAGTGGAGTAGATGTCTGTGGGAGCTGGGGAAGGTTTTTCTCTGGTTGTGCCAAAAAATATATTGTAGAAAGTGATTTAGATGCAATTAATCCCTTTCTAACAAGTCACTAGAATATTTCCATAGTTCTCCCACGGCCATATGCAACAATCTTCTAGTGCTCACACAAGTTCAAATTTCTGGACTTCAATCATTGGCAATGTGATACAAGGCAGGATGAAGCCAACTGTAAAGACTATGAACAGCCAGAAACCACACAGTGAGCAGGAATGTAATGACAATTTCTCTTACTTTCTGAAGTGCCCTGAATCCCCCTGACCCTGACTGGGAATGAGCTGTGAACAGGCAACTCTCAAAGACACAGATCAGACACAGGTGTTTCTAATTCCATGTGGAATAATCTGTGCTCCAGCTCCTTTCATCTTTTATCCTTTTCTCTTTTTCTACAACATAATCAAAGCCTTTCAGTGCAAATTTTTTAACTGACAGAATACAAGAGATAATTGTTGAATTTTTGAGTGACTTCACCCAGAAAAACCTCTCTCCTGATAATCCTGATAATATATTTCTGTCTCCAGCAGAAGCATGCAGTATTGATTATAGTTTTTTGACATGCTCAGAACTTATTTTATCCTGAAATTGTTTTACAGTGCAGCAGAGAAAAAGCCATCGCCATACTGAGTGTATCACTTTTAGCTAACAGTGCTGCAAAATGTGGCTAGCTGCTCTCATCTATACATTATCCACAGAGCCAGGGTCTAACTGTGCTCCTTCTGAATGTGATGGGAAAAGTCAAAAAAAGGAAATCAATAGGAATAGGAAAAGCATTTTAATTAGCATCTCAAATTCAAAATGCTAAACATATTGATCTGGAAAGTCTCTGATAATTGCAGCTGAGCATCACAATATAGAAATGCCACAACACTCAGTTACACTGTGTTTTAAAGCCATGTGTCAAAAAAAAAAAATTGCTGCTGAATAATTTTATTCTCTTGGCTCAGCTTTAGTGGAAGCAGTGATTTGTGTTGATATTGTGGAGTGAAAGATTTCAGTTTATGTCCTCTGGATGGAACCAGTGGGTGATGTAAATGCACTCCTCATTAAGACAATGTGGTTAAATGAAGGAACAAGCTCTACCATAAACCATCTAGAACTTTCCAGGCACCTTGCTGTGCGCTAGGAACTTGGTAGGCACAAGTTTAATCTTCCCAAATGAGTCACGATAATGCACACTCATGTTGAAAATAAACAGAAAATGGAGTCTCTTTGGTATATATACCAAATCCAAACATCTGCTCCACAATAAACATACACTGCACAGTTGCTGAATATTAGTGGTTTCATCAGCAGAGATAATCAACTTTGAATAGCTGACTACCTACTTCCAGTAGTTACATAGTGCTTTACCTTAAATAGCTCTCTCTTGGGAGAGAGACACCCTGTAAAGAATGTTTTAAAGATCACCTTCCAACAGCGTGCTAACATCAGCCCAGTCATAGCTGTAATGTCTATACTGGGGTGAGCTATGACCCATGACCTCTCCCAGCATCTCACAGTGCTTCTGGCTAACACCACAAAAGCAATGCAGTTGCCCTGGCATGAGACCTGCTGCAATGGCAAAGGGTGAAACATGACTGCAGAGAGGTTGGGAAAACTCAGGGACCCATCTGCAGATCCTGCTCGTCTTCTGAGAGCAGAGCTGTGGGGCTCCCAAGGAGCTACTCGCGTCATCTTCTCAAGGTCTTTTTGTCCTGTCAGAGAGGGCATTTGGAGACACAGGGAGACCTGATGACTCTACCCCTTAGAAAGACTGTCAGATTAGGCTGAGAGGAGGCAGGTAAGCTGGCCATGCCTATCACAGCCAAAGTAAATCAGAGTGCTTCTCAGCAGCAGAATAAAACCAAAGGCAACACACTCTGCTCTCTGGCAACAGCGGTTTGAGGCAGAAAGGACTCTGCATAGTTCTGGTCCCACTCTTAACTGGGAGCACAGTACCTCACCAGGACACACAAGCAGGGAGGGAGGAGACCTCTATCTTACTTTTTGCCACGTAAATCTCACTATAATCTCCTCTCAGGCTTTGGAAACTGCTGATGCATGTATATAATTGCATGCTCAATTGCGAGAGCACGTAATTGTCAGAGCCAGAACCCCTTCTGTTGCCAGTGACCCTGGGGCTGGAGAGGACTTTCTTTCTCCATACTGTCATCTCTTTCCACTATTACTGCTATAAAAGACATTTTGCAATGCAACAGTGGCAAATCCACACTTCATGGCCCATGTCTCATCCCGGGCAGTTAAAACACAGCTCTCATCCCTGGGCTATTTCACCTCAGAGGCAGCAAGGCTGTGGTGGGTCAGGAGCTCCCACATGTGTGACCAAGCCAGCCAGGCAGCATCTCCTATGAGATTATTCTACCTAGCTCATCCTACAGCCAATCATATCACACACCAAACTCCTCCACAGCAACTGCAAGAGCCTTGGGTAGCTGCCACCACCTCTTGCTTGTCAAACACAACACTCTTCCTGGAATACCTGATTTATGCCCGTGTTCTTGGCCATTTAGAGGTATTTACAATGCTGTTGTGGTCGGTGGAGCTCCTGACCCTCACAACAAAAGAAACAGCTGTAGTTTAGGGATTCAGAAGAACTTCTGAAACAGGCTTGAATAAATACCTACAGCCTGAGGGAAGGAAGTGCCAAATGCTGAGGCACCTGGCCATGCTGGCAGCATCCATAGCCCAGATAAGGAACTAGAACATCCTGCACATGAGAACCAAAGGGTCCTGGAAGTATCAGTGTAACACTGAGTATATTGGGGATGCAGGTGTGTGTCAACTATCATAGGTATAGCAACCTCCTATTGCAGCAGCTCTGTTACATAACAACATACCAGCCAGGAAAATCATCTTTGTCTATGAGAGGGTAGTCTAAAAAGTCCTCATGTTGATGAATGTGGTGAATTACTGGTGAATACTTGGAGTTATCTGCACTCAACAGTGTCATTTTGCCAGCTGCTAAGACATTTGAATGACTGAAGAACTTCAGAAAAAAAAAATAACAGAACTTTGACTGTATAAACAGAAGAATGAAATGTACCACTAAAATCAGGGTAGTGCCCTGAGTTTTATTGCTCATAAAGTCTAAAGGTGTTCTTCTACCAGCATAAGAAAAATAAGGGCTAGTTTTAAAATTGCTTCCTTCCACCCAGAGCCCAAATCCAACTGCTGAACACACAGTTCTTGTGCCCACTTTATCCACTGCCCACAGAATGACATTACTGATTGGCAACCTTTAATTTGTTGGATTTTTCTTTTTTTAAAATACTAGTGATAAAGGACGGGCTTTTCAAGAGACCTTGAAATGCATATGAGCAATAACAGAGGTGGCTAGACTTAGACATGAAATGAGCATGGCAAGTTGGGCCATGAACATCTTTAAAAAGGGCTACTCAGTCAGCAGCTGAGCACTGGGAAAAGGTCTGCAAGCAGAATGATTTTGAAATACATTGCTTTCAAATTATTCAAAATAAATTTTAAATGTTTTGATTTGAGTTGCTCTTTAGGGAAGTAAACTGAAGTGCCAGCTTTTTGTAACAAGTTTCCTGTAGATATCAAATCTGCCTCACTCAAATTCCTGCCCAACTGCTCAGTAATCTAATCATCACCTTCATCTTTTACAGGTTACAAAATTAATTTTAAATAGAAAGATATGATAGACAGGGAGAGAAATGAACCTATGAATTACCTAAATTATTCTTACTTTGTCTATCTTGACATTGCTTATCTTGTCAGAGATACCAGGGTTGATGGACTCACACATGGGCAGGGACATCTTCCACTAGACCAAGTTGCTCAAAGGCCCATCCAACCTGGCCTTGAACTTTTCCAGGGTTGAAGCATCCACAGCTTCTCTGGGCAACCTGTTCCAATGTCTCACCACCCTCACAGTAATGAATTTCTCCCTAATATCCAATGTAAACCTGCCCTCTAAGCTCAAAACCATTCCCCTTGTCATATCACTGTATCTTCAATCTATTCTAAGGTATTTCTGGGAGTAAATCAGCCTAAATCCTGACCCAGATTTACATCCACACAGCACCACAACAAACTCTGGGACTCTGGTCCTATATGATGATCAGTTGTTCCTGGGAATCCAACATTCAAGTATTTCAGAGCTAGAGCCTTTTTAAAAATTAAGGTATGCATTGGATTAATGTACATGCAGCCTCTGAACCACCTGGAACAAACTGACATCCCAGCATTTCTGAGCTCCTTTAGATGTATCAGCCAGGTATCTGGAACTGATTAATTGTAACATTACAGCTGCCAGAAAAAACCATATTTTTCTATGAGTTCATACAGCATTTTATAGCATGTAATCAATGTGCACTAAGGTCCAAAATTTATTGCCTACAAAGGCTTGAATTTAGCTCCCAAAGCACACCTTGTTACTACACAATGTGACACAAGTAATTTCTGGAATCATTTTCCTGTCCTTTAGGATTAAATTCAATGTTAACACATTCCCTACATGCTTCAAAACAAAAACTGTGTTAAAGATGGTAAATGCTGCAGTGGGGCCCAAGTCCATTACTAAAATAATAAACAAAAGCATTTGTTTTGGAAACTACTTTTCAGATCACTCCAGAGAGGAGATGAGCCTATTGTGTCAACAAAGAAGATAAATGTCTCCCTTACTGTATATCTCACTTTTCACTCCAGCAGAGTAATAGGTTATATTTAAACTCGAGAGAACACCATCACCTTGCTGGTGAAGATACTAGGCACTACATTTGTTCTTAAACAGGTCAATATTTATTAGACTCTTGTCCAAAGCCTGACATTCATGACAATCCGCACACAAGTCCTGTATAACTCTCTAATTTGCACCCTTCTTGCAGAGCCAAAAGTTGTGTTTCAGTTGAAACTCTAATAGGTGATGTTCATACCAGCTGCCTAGTCTCTCCTCCTGCCATACATCACAGCACACTGCCTGGTCCTCCGCACAGTTTTACAGCAAAGCTGCTGGTGGAACCAAGGGAGCGATAGAGCTGCTCCCTCTGTCACTGCTGCCTCTGGTCCTGGTGCACAGCAGGGAATTCTCCTGGTTTCATGGCCTCCACAAGCAACCTCCTGCAAATCCCATGTGGTTCAAAGCACCAGAGGTGGCAACAGAGGTGCACAGAGGAATGGCACCCATCTCAGTGAGACCAGGTGGTCCAAAAAATAATAATATTCCTTATGATCTCTATGGTTGAGTCTTAGCTTGTAAATCAAAAGGGCACGTGCCTGGGCATTCTAACCTTACAGTTGTCTAGCACTGAATCACTAAAGAGGTCCCTGGCTCAGTTTTGGCCCATGCTGACTGGCAGCCTCCTAAAAACTTCCCAGGCAGAGTCTGGGAGTTGGGACAAGGCAAGGACCATTTCTGATAATTAGTTTCTCATTTCTCTGTAATTTCTTCTAGTAGAGCACTGAAATGAGTTGATGCATCTAGGTAATAGGCCCAATTTCCCTATTTTGTGGAGACAATACCTGTGTAGCATCATCATATCTCTCAGCAAAATGTTATGCAAAAATTTCTGGGGTTTTTTTTGTGGATTTTTTTTTTTAATATGGATTAAGAAAACAGAAAAAATTTCCATGTTCACACTGTCAATGTTTTCCTATTTACTGGTCCCTAAAAAGATTCCACTGGTTACAGATTCCTGCAGGACACAAAGCCCACTGACAATAAAATTGCTTTTCTTAGGCACTTCTGTGTACCTTCCAAAATAACAGCCAATGCCCCAGTGACCAGCCAAAGGACAAATCCAGTTGTCCAAGCAATGTACTGCAGTTCTAGGCTGAGGAGAGCCACCCCTCTGTTCACCATGTTTTTTATACTGTACTTAACTTCCTAAAAGACAATGTCTGCCTTAATTCTTTGTGATTGTTAAACAGCAGGAGATGACTCACTTTGAACTAGCAAAAAACAAGAAAGAAAATGCCAAAGTTCCCAAGTTCAGCATTCCAAAAATGACTTTAATTTGACAAGCATGAGTGGAAAGAGTTCTTCACCAGACTCTGAACTGCAGATCTGTTTAGCTCTGGAGCGGCAAAGCACAGGTCAGGCCAGTGAGATAAGCAATGGAGAGCAAAACAGAGAACTGACAGGGCATTTGACTTCACAGAAGAAAAGGAGAGGAATCATTCTGACATAAATCTAAAAAGCCTGATGAACATTTTGTTCCTAACAGGAATAATAGAGGGATGGTACACAATTCAGTCTGCTCCCTAGGAATAAAGCTGTTGCCATTCTCCAGAATATGTCCAATAAGGCATAAATCAAAAGCCTGAAAGTAAAATGAAATTATTCATCTCTCAGATGGACACCCGTCTTGCTGAGAGCAATGCAGAGTAACCAGTTAAATTCCTGAAGAAGGTATTCTGAGGAAACAGATTTCTGAGTAATCTATCACCAGCTAAAGGTACTGTCTGCTGACAGTGAAGTTTTCTGCGTCTTGTAAGATGCAGTATACTCCCAAGCCCTTAATCAAATTATTACATTCTTGTATTTCTGAAAACCATGATGTGGACTCATCACATTTCCAAGAACATTTCCTGCTTTGATTTAAAGACCCTAGTAAAGAAAAATCAACTTTTCTAGAAAGGTCAGGCAGTTTTCTCTTTTGGGGGGCATTACATTACTGCTCAGGTGTAGTAAAAAAAATCATCCGCATTTTGGGCAGAAACAACACACAGCTTTAAACCAGAAATGCAACATGACAGCATTCAGTTTGGTTGCATACAGCAGGTATGCACTTTTTGTACCACAAGAAGCCCAAAAGAGCACGATATGGAAGAATTTAGGGAGTTACCTGCAATATCCTCAAAGAAGCTATCAGCATGAAGGTAAAAAGCTGTAGCTTGAACTACACAATATATATAGCTTACTGGCTGTCTGGGAATTTTTGTCTTCACTTAATAATCTATCTTCCAACGGGATCAACACCAACACTTCAAAATGTCAGCAGCTTTCAAAGAACCATTGTGTCTTTTAAAGTGATTAGCTTAAAAAGAATGTCTTCCTCAAAATTCATTAGTAATGCACTGCTGTTGCAGCAGTTGATGCTTCATGCTGATGAGATGGAGGCATTCTGAACTAGCATATTTTTATTTTATCCTAAGTTAGAGGAACCACCTCATGAGGGCTCACTGCAAGTTAAGGACAGCTGTCCAAGATAGCAAAGTCAAGCCAAGGGACATCCCTTCCTGCTGCAGACATAGCAATGAATAAGAGACCAAGGCCAAAGAATTTACAGAGAGATTCATTAAAGTTAATGAAAGTTTTGCATGAATGAGAACAGCTCCAGAGCAAATGAATGAATGACATGATCACAACTAGATTCACAGAAGTATTTCTTTCCCAGATACCATAAAACGCTGTGATACAGGAAAGGCCAGTAAAACATGCACAAACAGGAACCTAGTGAGCTCTCCTTTTAGCTTCTCCACAGTCCTGAGCTGGAAATTCATGCACTTGTATGCAGCCAAGTGGTATTTTGTAAAACAGGCTGGAGGACAGAGACTAATTTATGAGGTGTATGTTTTCTCCCAGTTGCTTGTTATGGAGCTGGTAAGGTAACTCATGAACCTATGTTTTCTCCATCCTTGGTAGAGAAGTCTTTCCTGCAGGGACAGTTTAATGGCTTTAAACTGAAAGATAGTAGGTTTAGACTAGATATTAGGAAGAATTCTTCCTAATATCTAATTAGGATGGTGAGGCACTGGAACAGGTTACCCACTGAAGCTGTGGATGCCCCATACCTGGAAAAGTTCAAGGCCAGGTTGGATGGGGCCCTGAGCAACCTAGTCTAGTGGAAGATGTCCCTGCCCATGGCAGGGGGTTGGAACTAGATGATCTTTAAGGTCCCTTTCAACCCAAGCCATTCTAAAACTCTGTGACACTAGCAAGTGCCTGTCCTGGCCTGCAAGAGATCATGGGATATTTGACCAAGAGCACTCAGGAGCACAAAGGCAGGGGGCTTCTTTCATCCTCTGTGCTTTCCAAGCTTTCCAACCAATGCAAGACTGCACCTCAGCAGCAATCCCACACTTTTCAGCCCTGATTTTCTTCATTCTCAAGATCAAAAATCCCAAACACAGTTGAAAAAAAATGCATCATATAATGATTTTCCTAATGGTCACCATCTGAGTCTAAAATATCCAGGCTAGCCAGAAGCAAGCATCCAGGCAGGAAAGCCACACCTGCTATGGTCTAAGGCTACTGAAGGACCTCAGTGCCCACATGTAAGAGGACAAAACCTGGCCTCCAGGCTGAAATACAAAGGAACAAACAACTGTCTGACTTCCATACTGTGGGAGGACTCCCTAAAAGGGATACTGAAAAAGCCCTCAGCCCATGGAAGAAAGCTGTCCAGGGCTGGTGTCAAATACACGTTCTTGGATTGGAGCTTGGACCTCAACTCAAGACTGTAAGATGCGTGATGAGCTTTCAAGCCTCGAGGTCCAGAGACTGAAATCTGCTGAGAACATTCCAAAGACATCCTCTGAGCTCATTGCCTTCTCTATCACTCATCTGGCATACAGCAGCCTGGTGGTTAAAGCACAGCAAGAAAGAGACATGGATTTATTGCTTTACTTTTGTGTGGGATGGGATGTTCAAATTCTAGCTTTCCAGAACAAATTTAGACAAGGCTGCTAAGCCTTTCTACAACATTGCTTAGGCTTATAGGGACATGCCCCAGGTATCTTTGTGATCTTTAGCTCTTCAAATTAAAGGAAAAAAATGTGTCTTTCTAGCCCTAACTAGGAATTGCTGTGTTGCCAGCTCTGCAGTTCAGATCATGACTCAAACCTGACAATCATGAGACAGACAAATCCCCTTCTAGTCTAGGGGGAGCTGGCAGGGGGAAAAAAATATTGAATTTCATCACTAGTCTCTGTACCTTTCTATTTCACCTCTCTTTCCCACATAGCTGTGATAACTGTTAACATGTTTCCTTGCTACTTGCACAGATGGAGAGTTTACTTTTATTCTCTTCCAAAGAAAATTATAATAATTTCCCATCACTCACTTGATTAGTTTCTTACCTCTAGTGCATAAACATCCTGTTCATTATCCCCCTTTCTTCCTCCATACTCTTCCTTTCAAGTGAAGAGCCCTCTTGCAGTGCAAATCCAACGGCAAGTCCCTCGGCTGAGGGCCACGCTCTGCTCTCTCCCACTCCTCCCTCCTTCCTCCAATGCTGCTTCACAACCCTCACTGTCCAGAGGTACAATCCTAATTTATACTGAAGATACTTTAGGGAAAAAGAATCACACTGATTTCCAATGCCACCGTCCTTTGTTGTCCCAAACAGCAGCCCTGCCTGCAGCCACAGGACCAAGGTCAGTGGGATGGCACTCATGTAAAATGACCATGTTTGGGAGTATTCCCAAACCTCAACTTTAGGGTGGCATCCTGCAATCACTTCCATTTTTCAGAAGCTCCTGTGATGGAATATGACCTTTCTGTTTCTGTAGAAATCTAAAAGAGTAGACACGAATGAAAAATTGATGAGGTTTTCTACCATGGCTGCTGATTCTCAGTGTTTTTTTAAGAACCAGTGCAGGATTTGCACTTCACTATGAAACTGCATGATTGCAGAGGATGTCTGAGCCTGTTCACACCATCACCTCTGCCCCAGTACGGCACACACGTGCTTTACCTCCTCTACTGTTCTGTAAACTCACCCACAGTGATGGCTATAGAGTGACCAACAGGCAGGGGAAAACCAAGGATATCATCAGGGAATTAGTGCAAGCAGAAAGACAAACATTATCTGGAAATGTGTCTGCTTTTACTCACCTATGCCATTTTTATCTGAATTGGAAAGAAAATTGTGAAAAGAATTTTTGACTTGCATTGAAAATGGATATCTGAAAAACAGCTTCTAAATATGAACAAATGTATCTTAATAGAGTGGTGAGTCAAATCGCTGGAAGAAATAGAGATTTGTTTTTGGAACATAATGATTCCACTGGCATTAAGTATCTCTAAATGCATGATTGAAGGTAATACTCAGACAAATGTCTGCATCATTAAAGGCGTAAAATGACCTATAAATTTAGGGCATATTCAAAAACTTGAATTTCATCAGATCATCCCCCTAAACACCAAATTTTTCAAATCAATCTACCTTCATCTTGCTGTTTCCACCTACCAAAGGTACCAGACAGCAATCAGCTCTTTCCTTTTTCAGTTTTTTTTTGGTTTTTTTTTAAGGCAACTTTCCAGTTCTGGCATCCCAGAACCAGGCTAGAATTAGATACGCTGTGGTACAAGCAGGAAAGTGACAGGGGCCACCATTGCCCACAAAGAACCGGCAGGGAACAGGTCCTAGAAGCTCAAGGTAAAAGACCCTGTGCCCTGTCCATCCTAATCACAGCTACCTGTGACTGAGGATCACAGTGGGAGATTCTGTAAGCCCCACCTATTTCACACAGTTCCCTGGCTTGGGACCATCCCACCCAGCTGCAATTGCAGTTCCAATCCAGGCCTACTGGATTTTCTTTCAGCTCTCTTCCTTGAGTTATAACAGACTAGAAAAAGAAACACAGTCGTCCCCCAGTGGGATGGGGAAAGAGAAAAAGAAGAGTAGCAGTAATAAAGCTTGTGGGTCAAGATAAAGACTGTTTAATAAGTGAAGGGTGGAAGGAAGAAAAAGCAAAACAAGTGATGCAAAGGCAATCATTCACCACCTCCTTTGTGCAGACCAATGTTCAGCCAGTTCCTGACCAAAAGATGACTAACCTACCTAACCTCACTCTTCTCTGTTTTACTGCTGAGCACGACTTTATAGGGCATGGAACAGCTCTTTTGTTAGTTCAGGTCATCCCCTCCCAATCATCAGTCTATTTGGGTGGTGGGCAGAGTGAGGAGAGAAGGTCTTGATGCTATACAAACACTCTTTGCACAACATTAAAACACTAAAAACATTATCATGTGTGCTATCATTAAAACATAAGTGTGCTATAAGCATTGTTCTGGTCACAAACTGAAACTGCAGGGCCATATGAGCTTCTATGAAGAAAATGAACCCTACTTCAGGCAGAACCAGTACAGAAAAGCTGATTTTCAGAGGAGATGAGCAGCTCCAGTTGTAAATAACTACATTAACAATACAGAATTCATAGCCAGAAGCTGATCATATTTTTGTTATATTTATCAAATTTGTCTCTGCATCTTCAGAGGCAGATTTAATGTAGTTGGGTGAGCTAGCCACTGAAACTATTATGAACACAATACAATTTTTGATGTCAAAATTGTTTATGTAGCACAAATTGCAGTTTTAATATGGATGTGGGTTTGTTTGCTTTCTACAGAGAATGTAATGATACTTCTCTTAAATTGCACCTAGCAGACTTGTCTTTAACTTACTTTTTTTTGTGGGGGAGGAAAAGAGCTAGCAGAAATAAAATACTGCTGCTGGAATTTCCTAACAATTTGGCAATCAACTGGAAAAATACAAATTATTTTAAATGCATCTGAGAGAAATATTTTGACTTGAATACACACATTCCAATGTCTTTTGGAGTTCGAGTTATCGTGTTTTGGGTTGGGAATAGGGAAGAGAACTTCTAGACTTATCAGATCTCAAGTGTCAGCTGCATCTCAGAATCTGTGGATGCATGACAAGTTCACTTTCATTATACATCATCAACTTCAGAACCAAATTTGTCCAAAGAAGGATATGGAAATGAAAAACCCACTCAGTTACAAAACTAGTCAGTTACTCCTACCCGTGCAGGATGCTGCAGTTACTCTTTCGTTGTTGTAGTTACCTCCAAATTTTAACGCTGAAATATATATATATAGGATTCCACATTTTAATTGCGGGAAGGAAAACAACAGTTGGCCTTTGCATGCAGCCCCACTCCTTCTCTCCTGTCGTACACATATGGCTCCTGCCGTTACTGCCACTCACACACCCACAAATGCAGGGTGGGGGCTTCATACAACAATGTCTACACCACGTTCTGTCACTTAAAAGCATTTGATTTGCTTCCTCAGTCTAATACTTCCTGTTTTTCCTACTAAACCCTGCATATGAAAGCAGCTATAATCCTCCAGGCAAGGAAAGAGCACCAACTGAAGATTTTTTTATTGCCATGTTATCTGCACAGCCCTGACTCAAATAGTTAATGATGTATGGGGATGCTCAGTAAAACCTGTCATTTCCTTTTATCCAGCCTTCCAACCCTTAGATGTATAATTTAAAAAAATAACTTCAATATTTTCGCAGATCTGCACAGGGCAATATAGTCAGTCTCAAAACTTTTCCGTAAGATGGAAAAAAGATGGAAGAAGTCGGCAATTCTCTTTCAAATGCCTTTTCGAGTTGCATCAGTGACTCAAACTCTTCTTTTGAATCACACTGTGCTTTTACTGAGACAATACATTAAGATGGTGTAAAAGTGCCATAATAAATCCCTGAATCAGGCCTGCAGTGATCACAGGATACTTTACATACTAAGGAGGCAGAACTGTACTAGGGCACAGGTTCTGCACAGGAACTATAAGGGTCATAAACTACTCCACCATAAAGTGTAACTGAAAAGTGTAGAACCTTTTACCTTAAAAGCATATAAGCTCAAAAATACACTAGACTGGGAGGTTTCGTTCTCTTTGCCACATGAGACAAGAAATAAGGAGGCATTAGATGAAACAGGGATGCAGCAAATCAAATGCTGACCACAGGAGCCAATTTTTGAAACAGTTGAGCACCTTCAGTTTTGAAAGTGAAACTGTAGTGAACTTCTAAGACTAAGGTGGATATTAACACAATCTTCAGCGATATCTAAAATTAGTTGCAATTGTAAAGGAGTCGCTACTTACCAAGGCTACGAGCACAGCACTATTTGTTGCAGGTGGTAACATCTTTTATTATCCTCCATGACAACCAAAGAGACTTTCAAGCATACACACTTTGCTTCACCAGATATAGAGGCAAAATACTTCTGACCTGGAGAAAGGCTTTTGTTCTCAGAAATCTGACTGTTTCTTGTATCAGTTAAATATAAGATATCATAGCTTTGAGGGTATTTATAATACTCAATGACAACAAAAATCAGGGATTGAGTATAAAACATCATGCCTCAGATACCAGTATTTTAAGCACAATTTAACAAGGAACAGCTACAGAAAAGGCAATGCCTTCATTTTGAGCTACAAAATGTAAAAGGGTTAGACAAACCATGCACACATCTTACCAGGTATTACAGTTCCTTTTTTTTTCTGGGATTTCAGTGCAAGATCTTCCTGAAGACCTCAGCGACCTCCCTCCCTGCTTCAGGAAGGAGCTACTGGCTTATTTTCAAATACCTTCAATACCAGACTGGTAAATAGGACATACACTTTCTTAACTGTGAAAGAAGTTAAAACTAACACTTTGCCATACCCTTACTAGGGCTTATTAAAAGTTTGACAAGATGAATTTAAGTCACTTTTTGGTGCTTTTTGTCCACTTCTCCCTATAGGAAGAAATTCGTGCTGTGGGACTACAATGATTTACCTCGCGTAGGTCGCTCAATGGACTTCATTGATCCTGTAATCACTAACCAGGTCTGGATTCCAACCAGAGACCAAATACAGAGACACTTTGTATAATCCACCTTCTAGGTGTTTTGTGTTGCTGTATGAAATATTGGCAGAGGTGGGAGTGGGAGAAAGCAGCAGAGGCTGAAATGTAGCCAGAAAGAAATCCAATTACTGCTTGCTAACCATAGAAAGTTTTTTGTGTGGTTGGTTTTCATGGTTTTTTGGGTTTTTTTTTAATTTAACTTTCTAAGTGTAGGTTTGTCAGCCTGGACAGCTCATCTTTCCTTCTAATCAGATTTATTTAATTCTAATCAAATTCAGAGGTTTACCAGTGGCAAGCAAATTAAGCCAGTGGTCTGGCACAACATGGGCTGCAGATCACATCAGTCAAGAGAGTACAAAAGCACTTCAACTCCTTTTAGCTCTCAGTTTTGGAAACTCAAAAACAAGTGGAAGCTATGGGATGGGAATACCAACTAATTATATCAAGGACCTTTGATCTGGACTGGGCCATTTAACAGGTGAGAACCATATCTGGGCTAAAATTTCCAAGGACATTATTTACACCAGGACCAGACCAGATAGCATTGGTGCAGACCCCACCACCTCCAACAGAGTCAGAGAATTAACTGAATGGATGAGAGCAGCAGGAACTTCATAACCTGACACAAGCAACAAATGAGACCTCCAAGACTTACGACAGTGAGAGGGGAGAGGAGGCAAAGGAAGGGGAGGGGAGGGAGGGGAGGCAACAAAGAAGACAATTTTAGGATGGCAAAGTCATCCCTTTTAAATCAGCTTCACCACTGAATGATCTGTCCTATTGGATTAAAGTTATAAAGTTTATATTGCTGCCTCACTGTATTCATCATATTTGCTTTTATACCCAAGGCACTGAAGCATACCATCTTTTAAAAAAACAACTGCAATTCAGCTGTGCCTCTCTGAGTCACAAAATAAAGCTCTCAGCCTAGAAACAAAGTGAAGTTCAGGGCATCTTTTAGCTTCCCCAAGGCTGCCTGAATGCTATACAAAGAGGCACAGATGTAACACAAGCCATTCTTTGGCCAGCTCAAGCTGGGGAGCATATCACATAAGATGGTCCTCTTTTTACATCTACTAGTCCCAGTGCTGCAAAATCCTGCTCCAGGGTGTTTTAATATCCCCTGTACAGGATATCCCCTGTACAGAATGGAGTGTCTGGGAGGCAGTGGCTTGTTTCAGCTCACAGTGAGAGAACACAAAGCAGATGCTGAACCAGGTGATGTTACAAGTGAGAAGGGGTGATCCTGCTTAATATGGGCTTGCCAAGTCATCCAGTTTACAAACTTTTATGCTGCATTTAAAAGCCTGTCCAGCTGGGATCCAGATTCATTTGCAACATGTACAGGTATACTTGGATAAATAAATCTGTAACCTAGAACATATAAAAATGCTTGCATTTTCACTTACATGGAATTTAGGTGCCTAAGTTTAAGACATCAGTCGAAAAAAATCTCACTTCCACGCCTAGCTGATTTTTAAGGCAATATTATCTCCATATGCCTAAATCTGTGCCATCACATACACCCCACTGGTCTTCATTTTGGCTGAGGCATATTCCAGCCAACTGTGGAGGGCTTGCACCCACAGACTAGGTGTTCCTGCATTGCTCCCACTTTGCTTGATTTAGTGAGCACACTTAGAACCTGCCATTTAGCTTGACTCAGAAACATTGAGTAAGGAGAGTATTTGCAATGTGTATCAAAGTTTACTGGTTAGAAATCCTGATGAAAACAGATTAAGTTTCTGCAACCTACAAGGAGAGCTGCTGAGCAACAATGTGAGCAGGGGCACTGTCTCTCCTTCTCAAACCTGGGGCACAATTGGACCAAGTCTAGAGTGTGCATGGATCTACGGGGAGGGCAGGTATGAGGTATTGAACTGTACCTGGTGCAGGTCTTTGTGTTAACATGAGAACATATTCAAGCAGAGGTATCATCACTTCTCATCCAAACAGTACATAAGCAAAACCTTTAAATCTTGGAGTTTGCTCTGCAGATCTCTGCAGGCTGTTACCATCACCTGGGTATCCCGAAAGAAGCCACTGAAAGGTTTAAAAAAAAAAGACACATTCTGCAAAGATGTAAAACAGCATGAGCCTTACTACCTTGTATAGTATAGAACTGAATATTTTCCTATTAGATATTACATGATACATAAATATATATTTATGAAGTTAAGCTTTCTGTCTCTTAGGCCCATTTCCGTCTGTCCCATCACTGTACAAAACTATCTGTACTCAACAGGCAAGCAATGGTAGAAGTTGGTACCTTTGTATTTGAAAAATATATTGCTAATTCTCACTTTTATCAGAAAGCAGAACCCCCACATCTTTTGTATTTACACATTGGCTGATTTAGGCTTGAGTCAACTCCATAACGTCATGTTACAAGTCATCACAGGAGACCAGATTTTCACAATGAATGAGTGCATTCAATATATAGCACCAGGTTATGACTATGTTAGATACCTTATTTGCACAGATTAAAGAAATCATAGTGCTGACGTACTGAGGGTCATTCTACCTGAGATTTCAAATGGTTCCTTCAGGAAGTTTCTGCAAGACAGACTTGCTTCCAGCAATCCAGCAGGATAAACATGTAAAATGCTCTACCATCACACAGTGAAAACAGCACTGTACAGCATGGTGGGAAGATGATCTCAAAGTCCTCTTTGCTCTCCACTCCTTGACTAAGCATTCCTCGTAGGATGACATAGAGGGTTTCTGTGAAAGTTATTTTCTGAGCTTTAACGCAATAGAATAAATATGACAGCTCTGCATCTGCTGCACAGTAGACAGACACTTGACAGACACGTTTAATGATAAAACGTAATGGCAATACTGAAGTTATTTAGAAGTGGTAGGAGGGGATTGCACAGAGCAGGAGGATCTGCAAATCCTAGAAGGTAGACAGGCAGTGAGTTGCCCACTCTCAGCCCTCCTTCCCCATGTAAATCTCATCCATCTCTGTATGGCCTCCCAGAGTCCCAAAAGCTCTTAGGGATGCTCGCTGCCCAGCCCCCATCCTGACCCCTTTCAGACCCCTTTCACCTACTTGCTCCGAAATTTACTGACCTCTATTACCATCCCTGCCTCAGACACCAAGGACCACAGTGATTCCTTCTGGTCCCTTACTGTCTTCAACCACAACCAAATTTCTGGATTGCTGGACCTGCAGCTGGCTTCTCTAATTCCTCCTTAAAATTCTCTTCCTGCCTTCTACCCAGCTATTTTCTTTCCTGTGCTCAGACAGGGCTCTGCTATTGCCAGGATGTTCAATCCTGCTTGCTTTGTCCAGTGCTGCTGAGCCAGTCCTGGTATTTGCACTTTTATATCCCATTTGACCTATGAAACCCTGACCTTCTGCAAATACTATTTTTAAGAGAAGGGCATTATTTGAATTATCAAAGTAATTGTTTAATACAGAGAATACTTTTACCTAAGAAGCCATTTAACATTCAGACACTGCATTACCTAAATTGGATGTTTTGAAAGGTTATGCCAAGCATTTTATCTTCTGATGAAGCAGAAACTCTTTGCACTCTGTCAAGAATTTTGCATCTTAGTTTCACTGAATTGGAAAGACAAAAATGTTGTCTAATATCCATTGCTAAGAGACATCCAAGAGGTACCTCTAAATCATCACCTCTTCTTGCTATCTGTCTCAAAATGCTTATATAGATCAATTAACAAATCATTATAAAACTGCTTTGAACGTAAAATAGTTGAGAGAAATTTGTACATTCCCTCTCACTGTATAATTCAAGTTTAGATTTTCAAAGATTCTCAACTTTAAACAGCCAAAATGCCCTTTAAATATGTGGAAAGACTGTGTACTTGTATTTTATTGTTGCGATGAGAGATAATAATAAAATTTTTAATATGACTTGCTTCATTCTGGATGAACTTGCACATTTTGCATTTATAGAGAGAAAAATATATTTAATTACCCTACAAATAGGATTAAGTATTTTTGTTTATATAAAAGAACGTATACATGCAAATATATAAATACCAAACATGTATACTCCTCAAAAATTAAAATATTCAGCCTTTATTTCTATAAAAGCCTAAAAATCAAACCTCTTGTAGAAAAAAATCTGTTATCTCTATGTCTAATACCAACCAATTCTCACTTTGTATTCTCAAGCAAAATCCCCAAGAGCTTTTAAAAAAGTCTATTTATGCTTGTCCTCTAAATTATGTTTTTGGTGAATAATCTTGTGTTGAGAAGGGAAATGTTGTTGCTTGGGAAAAAACCACAACACCAACAGAAAAAGAAGATCTAAAAGATTCCCTGTGGGTGGACACATAATGTAATTTAAGTGTAGCTTGAGGTAGTTCCAGATTTGGCGACAATGAGGTGCTCAAGCAGCTAACTCCATGCCAGGAGCTTCTGTTCACTGACAGAGACTAATTATATGAAGCTAACAGAGACAGCAAAAGGTCGAGGCCAAAGGCTAGAAATTTAGGTTTTTAATCTTACTGAAAACATTTCAGATTGGAAATTTAGGTCAGAGGGTAAAAGAGGGCATGCTGAACTTCCTGATTAATATTTTACTCATGGGACCTTTTCAAAACTGCAGCAGGTAGGCTGCAGACTAGACTTCTCCAATTCCTCGGAAGCAACCAAGCTCAGGCTGTGGTCGAGGCTCACTTCTGCTATGCAATCACCAGGCTCCTCAGGGGCTCTGGAAAGAACTATAAGAATTTAGAATTTTTTCAGCTCAATATTAGGCCCCTAAACTATGGCCTACGTGCAGCTCAGACACTAAAACCCCGAGCAGCTGTCGTAGCCACATCCGTTCAAGCCACAGCCAGGCACCAGCTACACTGGAGAGGCTACACCAAACTGAGCTCGTTTGCAACCACTTTTTTCAGAGCGTAACCTCACAAGAGAAAAGTGTGGTTTCTCTTTTATGTAGTAAATAAAAAGCATGAGTCGTTTTAAAAGTTCGGATTTCCTATGCAATACAGGCAGATTTTGAGCATCCACCTTGGGAGCAAGGGGTCTACCACAGAGCCCAGATCCAGAGAGCAGGCATTTCTGGTGGAGAGTGAGGTTCTTGTGCACCAGGAATGGCTCACTGCCCTGCAGTCCCCTGCACCAGCTGGCTGACACTAGACCAATTTCATGCAAACTGAAGCCATCTGTACATGTTATTGCTATTTCTTTCCTTATTTTTCAGACCTCCCTCCTAATGTGAATCAGCAGATTAATAGTAGCAGGTTCAGGGCACTCTTCTGGTAGCAATGAGGGTGAAGAACATGATACAAACAAGTATTTGCTGTTAACTGCAGGGAATAAGTCACAGGAAGAAATTTTTTTCATGGACTGGAATCTTTAATTATTTTTGTATGATTACTGCATTGTATTTTGAAAACCTCAAAAATGTGACTGTGATGGCTGTGATATAAATGATGAAGCCAACAAAAATACCCTCCTTAATTAGCGTCTATTCACTACAAATATTATTGAACATTATCTCCAGTCACAACTAAGAATGGATTTAGACATATAGCAAGATACAATCATCTTGTAAATTTTCTATTAAACTAAACTACTCTGAGAGAGACAGTAGGCTCTCTGACAAAAACAATCCATTATCTGCTTCAGATGATAATATTATTTGTATTTCCACTCCTTACACCCCTTATGACATTACTGCTCACTGCAATCTTACCAGTGCTACAATAAACAAGAGATTGAAGAAAGAGGTACATCTTTGATGCCCCATTAATAACAGAAATGTCCTCATTTGTAGTTGGTTTTGTGCATATCATTGCTTTTAGACTATAAGTAAACTTAGAGGGGCAAAATCTTGTTAGTAAATGCATAGTGCCCTATAAAGAGAACAGAACACTAAAAATGCAACAATTGTTGCTGATCTAAGATATCAAAGTAGAGATGCTCCACACAAAGTGTGGACTTCATGAAGCTCTTGGAAAGTTTGAAAAGTCTTACAAAGTTTGAAAACAAATAAGCAAATCTGAATAAAAGAATTATTTCTGCATTTCAGGAGGTGAAATATTTTGTTGAGTGTGCCAACTTTAACATGTCAGCATCTGCTGGCAGAGAATTCTGGTAGTAATATTCATAAGAAGCCAAGAGAAATAATTTCATTGCTCTGTGACCCAAGCACACATTCATCACTGCAGTCTTCTGCTGATTTAAATAGGCACTGAATATATTTAAAGATCTCATGAATTCAATTAAACAGTAGCGAAGATGGCCTCAGAGGAAAGAAAAATCTCTGCATAATTACTAACACTGACATAGGTGTCAGTGTTCTGTACCCTGTGTTCTGTGTGACAGTGACAAAAATGCCCTCCTTATAAAGAGTGGCGATTTTGGCACATACAAACAGCTAAGGAACTTGTGACCTCTCAAACCTCCACTCTGATGCATGTTCTGAACACTGCCTCCAGTCCTGTCAGTCTTGAATGCTGAGTTTATACATGATTGACTCCTAAATGGTGTAGATTGTGCTTAGTGTTATTTCTACAAGAAGCCTTTCTAATTTTGAAGCCTTTTTTATTATATGTTACAAAAATACGAGAGTTCTCAGCAGGAAGCCTCCCTGAGACACACATCATTTTGTGTCTGGCAAAAGTAAAAAACACAATGAATGCAAAAGGATAAAGTACCAGACTTACCAAAAAAATACTGCAGTAATTTTTCTTCCTTTGGAAAGTGTTTTATTTGCGTTCATCTCTCAGAAAGACATCTACATTTCCTCAGCTTGGGAGCAGAAAAAACAAACCACTATATAACCCAACACCCATTGATAAAGCCAGAGTTGTTAAAAGCTCTTTCGGCATTTGAATAGTGAGTGAGTCTTCATGGTGTTTGCAGCATTTTACACAAAACACTGTACTTCTATGCCCTCCACGTCCCAGATTCTTAAAAATTAACTGAGATAGTTCCACATGTTCTGCTCTTTCACTAAAATGACCCCTCTGTAATTACACACAGAGATACAGACTACAGATACACTGCCCCTCTTTTGGTATGGTGTTATCCAGGACTAACAGAGAAAAAAAGCCATAACACAAGATTCAGCTGCTAAGAGGTAATTTAAAAGTGAAACATTGATTTCTAACAGTAACTCAAAACAGAAACTGAAAACAATCTGCGACCTTGAAGGTCAGCAATCACTCAGGACTAGATTAAGCCAAAGCATTAAAATACAAAATAAATGAACAAAAAAAAGAATAACAAAAACAACTGAGCTAGCAATAGCAGTAAGTGATCATGCTTAATTGACGAGTAATGTGGATGAGAGGCACAGAACCATTGGCACAGATGAGTTCCAGAGAGACACCACAAGGATATGGGGATTATAAAAACCTACTTGCACTGCCAATGAACTCTGCTCTACGGTTAGGCAGATGCATTAGTCCTTAAGAGGGAAACCATTAAAAAAGTAGGGCAGCAGTTTCATCTGAGAGAAACAAGTTAGAACAATCCTTTTGGGAATGTTTTCATTAAAAACGGCTGCCCCTTTTTATAGTTCAAGGCAAAATACACATTTCTTTTAAAAGATTATTTTGTTAATTCTGAATACTCTAGCTTTGTAAGTACTTATGACACATTAAAAAGCAACAAATTTTCCCTATGAGTTAAGAAAAAGGTTTTCTTTTAGATCCGTAAGGTCAAGCTCTGCTTCCAGCAAAAAAAGTACCTTCTGTCTGTCTTTTGAAGCAGAAATGTTCCCTTTCTGATGCTCCCAGGCTGCAAAGGATGAGGCTCCCTGACAGATACATATTCCAAGAGAGATTACATCATAGAGCCACCCTCAGAAATCATTTACCAGATGAAGTAATGAAAGGCAAATTACTAACAGAAAGTGGCAACTTGACCAGCTTTCTGTATTGCCCTAATCACGCTCACAAAATCTAGGGGCAGGCAAAAAATGCCTTCCTTCAGATCTAAGATAAAGATTGTTCTGACCATTCTGCGCAAAGCTGTTATATAAACCCACCAATGGAGGTATCTTCTTGCATCCCAGAGTTAGCCCACTCACTTATTCCAGAAACCCAGGCAGGTAAAGCCTCAATAAGGAGAACACTGATGACGGTGATGCACCAGCATCTTCTCGTGTACATCTACCCCTCTGCCATACCTGTAGTGAACTGGATCCAAGGGAACTGTCACACCACCCACACAGGGATTATTGTGAAGCAGAAAGGCTACAGAGGGAGGTGGGGGGACACTCTCTTTGCTGCTACTACCCAAATTGTTCCGCTGCTCTGTACTGCTGCTGGAGCAGGGGGTAACACCCTGCATCAGGCTGCAAGCCTGCTGGCACGCAGGTGCTCAGGAAGAGATCATGATTTCCCTACTCCATTTCCCTGGGCTGTTTCTGGCTTACTGTGGACTAAACTGGACAAAATACAGGCATTGCCCTGAGAGCTGGAATCAGCACCAGGTGTCTGCACCTCTTGCATCTGGATGTCACAGGCTTTTTACACAAATCTAGACAGTTTAACATGCTGTACTAGCCTCAAAATTTGAGTAGTAAATAGAAAATTCAAAAAAATCCAAATTGTGGTTGGGATAATTCATGACTGCACCACCAGAAGCAGTTTCCTTCATTTTCATTTGGGAAAATGGTATTATTCTGGTCAAGTTTATCTAAACAGCAGGGCTAGAACTATAGCTAACTCCTGACAACATATGATTGCTTTAGCAGAGGAGTGGTAACATACTCACCCTTGATGTCAAGCCATTAGTAGGTTGAACCTCATTATGGGCATAAGATTTGTTTTCCAAGTTTCCCTAAGCCACAGTCACAACACCCTTTCCTAAGGACAGCTGTAAAGGGATATTACACTGAGATTTCATATCAAGAGCAAAGAAAATGCTCAGGTAGATGTCAATCTTCAGTGACAAGCAGTTGAAAAGATAATCCAAGATGATATAACTAATTAATATCAAAGACTACACACATAAAACATTGCTTGCAGATGAACCTAGATTGCAGCAGAGGCAACCAAAAAGAGATTTAAATCACATGCCTCCTGTGCTTCTTACATCCCATATCCCAAGGGGAAGACAACCTCCAAACTGGTATTAAGAGTTTGATTACCAAAGAGGCTCAATATTAAGCCCATAACGTTCACAAATTCCAGCATCTGGTTAAATGATTCCCCTGAACCATGCTGCCTACTGCAGATCCCACTTTTCCTCCATACACTATACCATACAGGGGCCTTCAGCTCACAGTTATGCAGGACTGGGAGGCCCCAGGTCAGGGCCATTAGGAGGGAGGGCTGTTTAATCCACACCTACAGTTCAATTTCAATCTGCTCGGCTCTTGGCATGGTTATTTTTAAAGGGTAAATTAATCCAAGTGTTGCTCATTTTGTGAGCCAAAACTTGAAACAAATACTGGTATTGCTTTTACTACCTTTGATCATTTGTTTTAGAAATAATATCACTTTTGATTTCTGAGCTGAAAGCTTACAACTGTTTCTAATATTCCACTTGGTGTAAATGATTCAATAGCAACAGGGCTCAAAACACTCTTTTACAAATTTTAAAGACTGCTTTAAAATGTTTTGTATAGTCAAAGCACTTACAGCTTATTTAAATTCTGGTTAATAAGTAAGTAACTAAAAAATACATCAACAGCATTTTTTTCTTCTCTCGGAGTGAATGAGTTCTCTAGTGTCTACACCGGGAAATGCTGATTATTGATATTGTTGTCAAACATAATTATTGTTTTTAGACACATCCAGCTCCTAACTCTATCACTAAACTCTTTTCATCGACATCATTTAAAAAAGTAAGTTCAAGTACAGAATAAAGTGGAAAGTTTTAATAGCTTATATACATGTGTACTTGATATTCTTAGCTGCAGCGAGGGATAACATCAGTTATAATACTAAAGAAAAACAGGCATAAATCTATCTGTAAGGGCCATATAAATGAGTTCATTTAATTCAAGTGTTCTGTGAACCTTGCTTTTGTTCAAAAACTGTATTTTCTATACCAACTATTTTGCTTTTAAAATAATAGGGTTTAGCTGTTAGTCATTCTAATCATTCAAATAGAAATGTTGTTAGTTTGAATACTTGTTGTAAACCTTTCAGGGTGACAAATGAAAGATAATAAACCCTTGATCAATACAACTTTTATTTATTCATCTGGGAACAGAGGATATCATAGGCAACAACACCGCCTAGGAGAACAAGGGTTTCACATAATCTGTTTTGGCAGAAACACACATTTAAATAATCATCCAAATCACCACCTCACTATTTCTATCTTTAAACAAAAATCAAAACAAAAACCAAACAAACAAAAATAGAGAAAAAGAAACATAAGATCTGAACAAACAAACAGGCCAGAATTTTTTTCTATGTAATGTCTATGCCAGCCACATCCATCCCTGATTTTAGAAGTCATAATACTTAGCAGTGACAATGGCACCGTTCATTTGCAAACACATTATAAACATGAACTGACTGTAATTATACCACAATACCTCACCACAGCTAATCAACATGACTGCCTGGTCCTCTCTCAGCCAGGGGAAGTGCTGATTTAAGTTTGTGCTGCCAGTCCCCTGTATGACAGTGTCTACATCCCGCAAAGTTCTACACACAGAAGTGAGTTTAGTATGAAGTGACTGACCAAACTACAGCAGGTTTTTCCACTCAGTGCTAATATTTTCTTTTCTAATCCAAAAAGAACTGATCAGAGCAGGATACAATTTAATGTAAACCATTTGGAGTGAAAGGTGTTATTTTGCCTAGTGAAATCTCCCCCTCACAGTCCAGGTCACAAACAGAGTCAGTGGCAACCTCATGGTCAGGGGAGATCTGGGACATCCTATCAAAAGGGTCCTCGCGATTTTCCTCACAGTCAACCACATTTGGGATCATGTTAACATAAGCAGTCACTATCTCCTTATGGAAAAGGGTGTCCTGGTTGTAAGAGATAAGCTCATTGCTTATATTAACAGTCTCCACCGGAGTACTAGAGCAAAACTGACCGCATCCCAAGAGGTTGGAGAAAACCTTCCTGAAGTCAGCATTGAAGGCATAAATGATGGGGTTGAGAGAGGAGTTGGCCCAACCAAACCAGACAAAGATATTAAAGGTGGTCTCACTGACACAGGGAAGGCCAGCGTGGGGGTCACTGGGTGGCCTCTCGCAGAAGGGCACCATGCAGTTCAAGATGAAGAACGGCAACCAGCAGCAGACAAAGACGCCCATGATGACAGAGAGCGTCTTCAACACCTTGGTTTCTTTCCTGATGGAGGACTTGAGGCTTGTGTGATGGTGGCAGTCAATGTGGCTGCTCCGGCAGCTCTGTGCGTGCTCAGCTGCCCTCTCCAAGGAAGAGATACGACGAATCTGCACCTGGGCAATGCGGTAGATTCGAGTGTAGGTAACTATCATGATAGCCACCGGGATATAAAAACTGATCAAGGAGGAGGAAATAGCATAAGTCCTGTTGAGGCTGGAGTCACAGCTCTCTGATGGTCCAGTGAGGGTATCATTGCTGCCAGAGGTCGCATCAGAGGGTCTCATTGCTGCTAATGCCACCCATGTGGTGCTCATATCTTCTGCCCAGGTAGTGACAGCACCTGCTGCTGCCCAGGCAGTACCAAATCCATCTCCAATATCACCAGCAGCAACAACATCCCCACTTTTGTGCCAGTTGAGCTGGACAGGGATGAAGGAAATGAGCACAGACAGTGCCCATGCCACACTGATCATCACCAGAGCCAACCGCTGGGTCATCTTCCTCTCATAGCGGAAAGGGCTGGAAATAGCCCAGTACCTGTCCACACTAATCACACACAGGTTCAGGATGGAGGCCGTGGAGCACATGATATCAAAGGCCACCCACACGTTGCAGAAAGCCCCAAAGGGCCAGTACCCAGCCACCTCAGCCACCGCCTTCCAGGGCATGACCAGCAGGGCCACGAGTAGGTCCGAGACAGCCAGGGAAACGATGAAGATGTTGGTGACCTTGCTCCGCAGGTGCCGGTAGCGGACGATGGCCGCGCACACGAGCACATTCCCGAAGAGCGTCCAGAGGATAAGCAGAGCCAGTAGGCTGCCCGCTGCCACCTGCGCCGCGCCGGGGGCGCCCGCCGGCCCCCGCACCCCGCCGGGGGGCCCCGCCGGCGGAGGCAGCGGGCTCCGGCCGCCCCGCAGCATCGCTGGCGGCTCCCGCCGGCGGCGGGGCGGCGGCAGCCGGGATGCACCGAGCAGCCAGCGCCGCCCCGCCGCCCGGCCCCATGGGGCCGCTGCCCCCCCGCCCCGCCGCCACCCCTGCCGGATGGCCCCGCTCCGCTGCCCCGGCGGCCCCGCTCCGCGGCTCAGCGCGCACCGCGCTCGGGGCTCCGCGCCTCGCCACTGGCGCCGCGCTCCCTTCCCGGGATCCCTGTCCCGCGCTCCGGGGACCCAACTGGGGTGCCCGCCCCGCAGCTCCGCACGTCCCCGTGCCCGGGGTCTCCGCCCGCGGCTCCCTCCTGGTGTCCCCTTGCTCGGGGTCCCTTGTCCCGCGGACCCCGGTCTGGATACCCGCCTCGCGTCCTCTCGCTTGCGCTCCCCGATCCGCGGCTCAGCGCGCTCCTCTCCTCCTCGGGCTCTCCGCTCCGAGGCTCAGCGCGTCCCCTGCCCGGGGCACACGCTCCGCGCCTGCTCCTCCTGGGGCCGCTCTGCGGCCCCGCGGCTCCCGGTGTGTCCCACCTGGACTGGCAGCTCCGCCCGCCCCGTGCCCGCCCGGGCTCCCAGCTCGGCGGAGCGGCGTCCCCGCCTTGCTGCCCGCCCGGGATCCGCTCCCCGCTCCCCGCGCCGGCCCGCCCGCCCCCGCCGCCCCGTGAGCATGCTCTGCAGGAAGGGACGCCCCGTCCGGGCCGGCACCGCCGAGGCTGGCGGGGGACGGGGCGGGAGGGGACGGGACGGCCGGAGCGGCCGCTCTGCGCGCTCCTTCCCTCCCTCCGAAACCGAGTCACCCTCGCAGTTCTTTGGTGCTGTCACCAACTCTGCGCGACGTTTTTGCGCAGCTGGAGGGAAGAGCGCGGTCCCGCCGCGGCGAGCGGGGAAATGCCCCGTCAGCAGCCCCGCGGGAAGCGGTGCTGTCGAGGATGGGTATGGACACAGTTCGGTCTGAAAGGTGCGGTGGGGTGAGCGGGACAGGCTGGGTGTCTTCCACAGGGATAGAAAACGGAGTCTGCATTGGTACTAGTTCCAAAGGGTTCTGCCGGACGACTGAGATGTATTACAGGCAGCAAGCCTGGCAACCGAAAATCCTGTTCTCTCTTTCCAGCTCGTTTATGGGATGAATCATTCCTCTCGGTAGGGTTCTAGCACAGCTAGAAGCGGACTCTGACCGTGAGCATTACAGGCGTGAATGCTGTGCTCTCGGACTTGCCATGTGCTAACGTGCCTGTTTCTTCACAGAATATGCTTTTGTGATTTTTATTCAAATTATGATGGATTAAAAAAATTAAACTTAATTCCTTTTTAAAACTGTTGACAGCGATCAAACCCGTTCTTGATTCAACAGCCTGTTTTGGCACTGAAAGGGCTGAGGAAGCCACACTTTTCAGGGATGTTCCATTACTTCTCCAGGCAGATGGGGAAGTACAAGACTCACTATACCTGAATCTGCAGTGACATGAAGGAAGATTAAGTGCTAGAGTTGCTAAATACAGAGGGAAAAGAAAAAATAAATAAAACTCTGTAACCTTTTAGGTAATTTTCTAAAATTGTCACAAGAAAAACTGGAGCTTCACTTTAGCTCTCACTTAAGAAATTGGCACTACTCTTCCACGTTTAAGCATAGATATATTTAATATTGGAGGGAGAATTTAGCTTTTGTCACCACTGAATTCTAAACAGCATGACTAAAGCTGTGATGCTGAGGCAGTGTGTTGCTTGCACAAACTCTGCTTTTCTAAGCAATGCCTCCTACAATTTCTCTAAACGAAGGACCAGATTGCACAAGTACTTGTGCACGTGCTTGTTGAAGCTGCTAGTCCAGAAATGGAGATATTTGTTGTAAAAAAAGAGTTATCTGGTTTGCTTGTTTAGGTTATATTCATTGCTTCTCCATTGTAGAGGTGTGTGCACATACTTGTAATGTGGTGTCTATATGCATATATGTATTTACATGCATGCAGTCAGTACACATTAGCGATTTAAATAAACATGTGTGTAGGTAACTGTCTTCTTAATAACAATAGTAGCTCATTAATAATATAGCCTGCCCAAAACTCAGCAGCACACATTGGTGGCTTCGTACAAATCAGCACCAGTGTTGTAAGCAAAGACTCTGGGCTGTGGCTGGGAGCAGCAGAGGTGCAGGTGCATGTTCATCTCCAGCTCTGCCTCATGTAGTAAAGTCAGGCAGAGATGCAGTGCAAGCAGCCAGGAAGACACTTTAACCCATTGAAACAAAAATTGTAAAAGCTCACTTGTCAGATGTCTAAAGAATGAAAATTTGCACTGCTTTTTGCAGTACTTTTTGCAATAGGTGGACCCAAAGTATCCCGTTTATTGGCCAAGTGTTGCATTTGGCTATCTGGCTCCTGAATAGCTCAGAATTCAGGGGATATAATATATCCTCTAAAATATCCTCTCCCACCCATTTAATATTTAGCAGATATTCTCAATTTTCAGCTAGTGTGAACTGATGTTGCTCACCAAAGATCCCTATGGAAGAAGACCTGTCATTGCGTTGGGGGCAGATTCATCAGCCGAAGACACACCTGTGCCAGTGGGTGCACTGGTGATACAGTCACCAGTGTTGATCCAACATTTTATGCGTGCATGTTCAAAACTTTATTTCAAGGGAAAGCAATGCATTAGGAGATCAGGAATTTTTTCAATGGTAACAGGAAAAGATATTGGTTTGTGATGAGGTGGCATATGAGACTAAAACCTCCATTCCTACAGACTCCAGTGAATTGTGAAGAAATGGAGAAGGAGCAGGCAACAGGACAACTGCTTTGCACTTGTACCAGATCATTCATAATGGCATCAGGTCAGAGAAGCAATCGTGTAATGGGTATGTTTATGGTGTTCGTAACATTCCATCCACTACCATCAACATTTTTTGAGCCCAAGATAAAAACCTTTAACATTTATAGGTTATTAGCATCCTTTTTTAACTTTCTGTAGGCAGTTTGCATATAAATCTCATTTTAAGAATAGTCCATTAAACCCACAGCTGTCACTTGCTGAGAGATTTGGGTGTTTTTTTTTCATCCTGAAATCATCTTTGTAATGGCTTTTGTGCTTTTCCTTCAGAGCTTTGTCTCATTTTTCTTTTTTTTATTCACCTGTTAAAATTGCACTTCTCTCTCACAGCTGGCAGATTGGAAGTAATGGAATTTAACTGCTACTGCAATGGTTCTGAGTGAAAAAAAATCTTTGCAGTTCCTGATTTTAGAAATGTATGTTTTACTAGCTCTTTTCCTTCATTGCCACATTTTCTATTTTGATTTCAAAATACACAGACCCACTGTTCTGCCTAATATTTTTTATTTAAAAATAGCCAACACTCAGAAATTCACACATTCTCTCAAGAATCAAGTATCAAGAGATACTTGATGCAAAAAGGTAAAAAATAATTAATTCCAAAAGCAAGTTAAAATAAAGAGACACAGATGTACGCTGAGGTTTAGGCTATAAAAGCATCCCATCAAAAAGCTCCCATTACAGTTAGGCTCTGAAACAGAAAAGAAGAGGTAGTGGTAGAGGTGGAGGAGGCTGGAAGTCACTGCACATCAGGCCAATTTAATGAAGTCACTGAACATGTTCTTAACTGTAGAAGTATGCTCAAGTGGAGCTATATTTAGGAGCAGGGTTGAGTGTTTGCTTAAGGTCCATCAGTCTTAGTCAGTGAAGCTGAAGGCTTTATTGAACAGGGGTGGACAAAGGTGCAGGTGTATTTATAGTCATGAAAATATTGAGGAAGGAGGCAGATAACTCATATCACCAATTTATGCAGCACAGAAAAATCTTTGCAGACTAGGTCAGGTTCTGCTGTTCATGTTTCAAACAAAAATAAATATGAGCAATTGGAAAATTATCAGAAATGCATTGCAGGAATTGTGTCTGGGAAACTTCTTCAGTTGAGTGGAGGGCAATGGGAGGGTTAGAACCAGCTGATGATGTCTAACAGGGGGAAAAGTTTTCTATAACAGATTACTTTTAATATTGCAAATAAGGTTAGAAAAACTGCAGTGGCTAGAAACTGAATCTCTGAGAAATCAGGGTAGACATAAGGCAAACATTTTTAACAGCGAGGATGAATAATGGCTGATGTGATAGATTTTGGATTGTAATAGATTTGCTATCATTTGCAGTCTGAGAGCCAAGGCTGAACGCATTTCTCAGAGACTGTGTCTCAGCTCATCCTTCAGCTCTGTCTTAACTTGGACAGTACCGAGCAGCACTCTGTAGTTCTCAGGAAAAGTAATTTTAGATGGCTACAGTTACCCCTGCTGGCCTTAAATCCTATTTAGTTTTTTGTTGACTTGGGACTGTGATGGATAGTATTAATTAACCATATGTAACAGGATGAACAATTCTTCCACTATTTCCGTTACTTTTTCTCTGTGATGAGTGTGATATGGTTCCTGCATAGCCATTGATCACTCATGAAATAATTGATGTTACCAGAAGATATTTCCACATATTTTCCTTTTTTTTGTTTTGTTTTTTAAGGGTTGTATAGGACTAGCAGTAGATTTTGTAGTTCAGGATTTATTTGGGGGAGGAATTCCAGTTTCAAATTTTTAAACTCTAGTGGTAAGCATGAGCAACTTTGTCATTTTAAGATAAACAGCAATAAATCACTACTTTTACTTAGTTTTGCTCTTTTTTTTTCCCCCTTAAGTAATACTTAAAATTACATGCTCCTTTATAATCAACATGTCCCATTCATCTCTGTAGCAGAATATCAGTAATAGAGATTAGAAAGTTCTTTATTCAATACCTACTGCAATAATCCTGAGGACTATTAGTGCTACTAGAGAACACAGTGGAACAGCTGATGAAGACTTCAGTCTGCTGACACAAGAGTTGTACTGGAGTTGATAAATTAAAACTAAGGTATATTCTACTGACCATCTGTAAGAGAGAAATAGCTGTTTCTTCTGTATTGTGAGTAGCCCTCTGCATGCCAAGCAGTGGCATTTCATCCTACAGTGTCTCTAGATTTGTCATCCTTTTCTTTCTTCAAGGAGAGTCAAAGAAGAAATATGCACTTTTTCAAGTGCAGAGAACATCAAGCACACCCTGCAATGCCTTTATAACCTCCCATTCTTCTGGCTGACACTGCAAATCAAAGGAGAGAATATACAGGTTGAAAAGCATATGCTTCAATAAATCAAGGCAAATACCCCAAATTCAGCACAAAGTCATAGCCACAGTGTATGGCTGTGCACCCTTAAAACAAAATCCATCTTTGAAAAGCAAAGAGCTAGGACCTTGACAGCATCAAATGGGGCAGGCAGAGGACCTGATCAGTCCTGGTGAATTAGTCAGTCTGGAGTTCATTTGAGGAATGGTGCAGCTTTCGAACCCCTCTCAGGGAAGGCTTCTGTTCAAAGTCACAGTGAGACATAAGCAATAGCCATGATACTTACGGGAAGTCAGCAGTTTGTCCCAGTAATCCTTGCAATGATAAGCCAGTAACTCTACCTGGTGATATTTTCTGTGTGTTACTTTGGCTGAGTTGGTCAAACAGAAGACTCTTATGTATATTAACTTTCCAGATACTTTAAAAGACTGTTTTTGCCCTGGGAACTCAATAGAGAGAACACTACAGTCTTCATGAAACATAAAATGTGTATTGGTTTGAGATAAAAAGAGTTGCCGTAGGGACCAGCAGTTTCCCAAATCCCAGAGCAGAAAACAGGACAGAAACTATCAATTGAAATATTGTCTAGCTGCTTTCACCAAAGAAAATATTGTATATTGAATTATCTGATATTTGTGATTTGTTTGTTGTGCATGGGTTGTACTGATTTTGCTAATTACCTGCAGTAGTTACAACTATTGTAATTTTGGAATAATTTGCAAAGACTTAATGGCTGCTGTTGTAGCCTTAATATTTAAAAATAGTTAATGCAATTCCTTTTAGTACTGTTGACTGAGATGTGTGGCCTGAAGAGGGGTGGGCTATTTTATTTTAGCTGTAGCTCTATCCAAACACAAAAGATAGTAATGAGAACTGTAGCTGCACAGAAGTTTAACATTCATTTCTGCTTTGACAGAATATGAGGGTGTTTAATTTATTGTTTATGCCCCATTAATTTCTGTTGTCACAGTGCCAGGTCTCCACTGAGCAGTGTGCAGAGTGGCTTGCCCCTGCCAAGGCTTCCCTGCACTTGATGCAGTGTTAGTGCCACACCTACACACAGAGCTGATATCAAATGCAGGCGCAGTCAGCTCTTCTTGATATAGTGAAGTTTGGGTTCTTGACTCTTACTGCACTGGAAAGGTTTCCCAAAATAGACAACAAAGAAAATAGAAGAAAGAAATTCCAATGCTTGAAAAAGGACTCAAGAATGCTTTCAAAAGTCTGTTTGGCTAGTGTAACAAATTATTGCTTGGTAATGAAGCTGATAGATTCAAGCAGGCAGTGGTGGAAAACCCTACCTGGGGAGCACTGCAGACATGCTCTTCATACCTGGGAGAGGAGCAGACAAGGAGGGACAAGGAGGGGGGTTTATGTAACCAGCTACCATTAAGATGTTGTTACAAAGCTATTGCTTTTTGCCTCATTGCTGTGGGTTGCTGCTTTCATACAAAAGTCATTGCCTGCTAGAAGGGAAATTACTAAATTCAGAAAATGATGGACTCAAGTCTGAAACAAATATGAATGTAGATTTAGCCTTAGGTATGTTATTAATCATTTCTGCACATTTTAAAAAGCATTCTGATTTCAGTTTAGCCTGGTAAATACTTGATTGCAGAATAAGTTAAAGAAATTATGATATCCTTAATAATCCTGACTAAATGGTGTCATCATTTAACCCAGCAACTCACTACTCCCCACTGCTGGGACGGAGGAGAGAATTATAATAGTAAAAGTGAGAAAACTCATGAGTTGAGATAAAGACAGTTTAACAGGTAATGCAAAAATCGTGTGCACAAGCAAAGCAAAACAAGGAATTCATTCACCACTTCCCAAGAGCAGGCAGGTGCTCAGCCATCCCCAGGAAAGCAGAACTCCATCACATGTAACATTGTCTTGAGACGACAAATGCCATCACTCTGAATGTCACCCCCACCACTTCCTTCTTCCTCCATCAGCTTTATATTTTGAGCACGAAGCCATATGATCTGGAATATCCCGTGGCTCATTTGGGATCAGCTGTCCCGGCCATGTCCCCTCACAACTCCCTGTGCACCCACAGCCTCCTCGCTGGTGGGGTGGGGTGAGGAGCAGAAAAGGTTTGGGCTCTGTGCAGGAGCTGCTCAGCAATAACTGAAACATGCCCGAGTTATCAACAGTGTTTCCAGATCCTGTGAAGAAAATTAACTCTATCCCAACCAAAACCAGCACATGTGGAGAGGAGCTGTTCCTCACTCTGCTTTGGATAAAATGCTGATGTGGTTCCCTGGAATTAATGATTCTATGTGTGGTTTTCACAAGCTGACTTTTAATTCCAGGTATATTGCAGTGACATTTAAGCAAAGATTTATTAGAAAATAAACATAAAACGCCCACTGCTTTGTTAGAAGTGAAGCAGAGAGACAACAGCTGGTTTTCCTGCAATCCCTGCTCTTTAAGAGCTTTCCACCTACTGCATCCATCTTTATTTGTACTTCGGCATGAATTGTGGTCCCTTTGCTTCTGGCAAGAACTAGGAAATGTGTTGGTAAAGATTTTCAGTTCTCTTTTAGGTGAAAAACAGCAGTAGAAAAAGGCAGGAGACATGCCATAGACAACTGTGTTTTACTTTAAATCTCAGCCAAATTAATATTATGGGACATAACACACCTCCTAAAAAAAAAAATAAAAAAATAAAAAAAGGACAACTGACATTAAAATGAGTCTTCCCACTATCATCAACATCAAGATCAAATTAATGCTTTAAAGCTAATAGAGCTAACCCTCTTTTTTAAAGTTCTCCTTAACAATTGCAGCTGCTTCAATTCTGTTAAATCCAAACCTCATTTTATTCATGCATGCATAGAATGAGGCCAAATACTTGGGGAGAAGAGTTCCCAGGGAATAAGTGATCCAATGTGCCATCTGTACATACATCATGTCTAATCAGACAGAGTGAGGTAGGAAAATTAAAAAAAAATAGTGTTTGTAGTAAGATCTTGATGTTTGGGTATCTTTTTTATTTCATGGATTTTCGGTGAAATTTACTGAATTATATAAGCCAGTGAAAAGAAGCATGCACTTAAATTACTTGGATAATTTCCCTCTCTGCTATTCTCTGAAGCCATCTGCTTCTCTGCACTGATATAGTACACTCAAAGTCTATGGAACACAAGTAGGCAATAAGACACAAAAATATTTCCAAAATTATCAAAACAGTAATTGGAAATTATTTTTTAAGTGATTAAAAGAGGAAATTCAAAGTATTGTATTGAGAAATGCTAGTAAAAGAAATTCACTTTTAGAGATCCTCAACCATGACTCCTCCACTTCCTTCCATCTTAGAGTTTGTGTCACTGACGCTAAAAAATACCTGGAAAATCTATGGTCATGCAAGATTGACTCTTCAAGTAAATTGAGGATTGTAGGGATCTTTTTGCACCTTACCAGCCTTTATTCTTGTATATATATATATATATGAGTTTAAATGCAACCCAAACATGTATTATTGAATAGATAAAATTATCAAGGGAAGAGAGGGAAGGAGTGGAAGACTCTCAGAGAAGGATATGATAAACATGAGAGAATAACTTTCTGGTTAAGATTCCACAGCAAAAATTCAGAATCCTTTGCATATTATGTGTATTTTGGAGTTCAATAAAAAAATTTACTTTAAAAAAAAATCTCTTTTTAAGTAATACTAAATTGGAGCACCTCAGGAGAATAGCAATGAGCAGCTGTTAGACCTCTCTCCTGGGTAAGCCTGCTCTTCTGCCTCCTGTCACATGCTTCAGCAGATAGGTAGGCAGAAATAGGGGAGCTTTGTGCTATTTCTTATCTTTTCAAGCCTGTCATAAGTTAGTATTATTGATACACACTAGAGAAAAACAAAAAATTTGGAAAACATTTGTTTGAGAAAGCCCAGGTTTAGCATTGACCAGAGAGCTAGAAGTCACACTATGATAAACAATCTGAGTATTGTTCCTTGTCCAAAAATATATATTTCTTAAAAATGTATGTTTCTCAAAAATGTATGTTTCTCAAATATTCAGAAGTTCATGACTCACCACTTGCTTCAAGAGTAGTTACACTAAGAGCTGCATCACATAAATACTCTATGTTTGGATGAAACAATATTTTTTGACAGTATTCCTGTTGTGAAAACCTCTTAATCATCTTCAGTCAAAATCAAGTCTTTGGTCCTGAGACAGAACCATTTTAGTCAGTGGGGTTTCATCAGTGTAGCTTGGAATAGAATTTGCCCATTAGCATGTTTAAAACATTTGCTCTCTGCCAGTGCTACCTTAATTCACTTTTCTGAATAAACTTCAATTTCAGCACTCAGAATCAGTTTAATATTGTGGGCAAATCAAATTATTTCAATCATAATGTGAAGAAGCCGAAAGAGCTAAGTAATTGCAGATGAAATATAACTAAATAAGGATGTTATTTATTTTTGAAACTTCCAAATGTGTGCAACGTGTTTGTAATAGAGCATATGGCCCCTTCTTGGCCTTGGGGATTTAAAGCTAGTTCTGCTTTTGCTGGAAATCAGCTAAAGAACACCAGTTCTAGCTGAAGAATGACATGGGACCCATCCCACAGGAGCAGAGGAAGAAGAGACAGGCTTGCTTTAGCCATCTTTATGAACACATAAAAGATTAAGTAGAATTTTTGTGCCTACCTAGTGAAATGGATTTTTTTTTCTGATACCAGAATTAGCTGGAGACTTTGTCCAGGAGTTGATTTGGAAGGAAGGTTGAAGCTTTATTTGATTATCTGGATGGTCCTATTTACTCTTCTCAAAACAGAATCAGTCTGGGAGACAACTGAGTGGTTAGAGCTGATATTTGCATGGAAGTAGATGAGATCAAGCTACTGTGTTCAATGGGAAAGAAAATGTTATTGTCTAGAATGAATGTAAGAACTAACAGAGATGTTATAAAAGAGCATGACAAGCAGCCATAGGGACAGGCAGGGATTACAGTGGTGTGATTAGATCATGACTCTTTCAAAAACCACTTAAAATCAAACAACTGAAATTGCTTTGCAGGGAGATATGAGTTCTCATGTTCAGTTTCCTGATGCTTCATATAATTCAGACTTCACCTGAAACTTCAAACAGAAGTTGCTTTACTTGATCTAGGTTTTGCAACAGGTAAAGAAGGTAGCAAAAATTCCTAAGCAAGTTATGTCTGTGCGTACCACAAAACAGAACTGAAGATTGATTATGATGTGAAGCAACTCCTGGAAGCAATCAGGTAATTTATCGAATGGTCTGTGTTTGCCATCTAGTGGTACAAAGCCAGCATTTTTGTTCTGATGCTTGAGAGCAGACATGACAGCTGAAATCTTGCTCAGAAGCAGACCTCTCCCACACAGAAATATGCCTGCTCCCAGGCAGATGGCGGTGACAACTGTATAACTGTCTTTTCAGGAACCAGGAGCAGAAATTTTTCAGCCCTTGATCCATCAGATTCAGGACTAGATTATCTGTCACTCCCTTTTACTATTCTGGTTATTGTTCCAGTCTTTCAATTTTACAGGTGTAAATTCTAAGAATATTCAGGCACCTAACTTTTCACCGCTTTCTGTGAAAATTCAATCAACTAAATATCACAGGGAGTTGAAATTATTTTCTAACATCTTTTAAACCATGCTTATAAACCCCTCACCCAAAGGCCCTCCAGATTTCTAGAGGCTTCAGCTTTGCTTTACAGCATCCTGTTTGAAGATATGTGGTTATCTTCTGACCAGGAGACTGATCTACAAAGAAATTAGCAACTCATAAAAAAATTGTACAGAGAATATACACCATCCTGGCACTGGAACACATATACCTGAACATAAGCTTTAAGACTGGTTTTATCTCTTTCAAGAATATTTGAATAAAGAATTAAGTAAAAAGATTAACTTTATTTGTCAGTTATGCCATATAGTAAATACAATTAATAGAAATATATTTTATCAGAAAAAGTTATATACAGAATGATACCTAATCATACATGTTACTTACCTGGATTTCTTGCTATGTAGTTAAGGAAATAATAATAATAATAATATATTGATTTTTATCACTATTCAGGAAGTCTAAATTAATTCCCACATCCCAATTACATGGTAAATGTTTTCGGATTTTACTATTAAAAAAACCTTAGGAATTAAGAATTGGAGTTTTTCTAGTATCTCCGTGATTCAGGAGCATCATTCAGTTCAGCTCTTCCTGGGATTTTCCCTCCTAAATCATACAGAATTTTTTGTAAATCCCTTTTACAAGTCACAATGAATGAAAACAAAGCTATACAAACCATACAGAAGACAAATCCCAGATGACTAAAACAAAGATTAATGAGATCGAATTAACTTTATTATGTAGTGTTAATCCTATTAACACTAATATGATTCTGAAAAGTGTACCTATACAATAACACCACATATATAACAAAATATGTGGAAGAGAAATAAAAACAATTACATGCTATTAGCTATGGTCCCTTCTTTTAAAGGAAATATTGAATCTTCTATTTATTGAGCAGCTGCTACATTCTTTCATTCATTCATCCACTCCTTCAACTGTTATTTATTTAATTAATTATTCAATCAATTGTTCACTGAGGGACCGTGTATGATCTATGTTTTACAATTGACCTCAAAGAGCGAGGCAGCTGAATGCATCCGATAGAAAATGGAAAAAGGCATCGCAAGGTTCACAACAATTATCCAGGGTTCAAAGCCAAAAACTATTTCTTCCAGTCCATTGTCATATTCCGGGCGGCACCCGAATGCCGGAGGTATCCACAGCTGCAGGGAAAGAACGCAAGGCCAATATTAATCACCAGCAATACAAGTCAATAGCCCTTAATGACTGTGACTCCACCGTACTGCAAATTGGTTTCAGAAATCCCTAAGAAAACGCTCCCTGTTGCTACCGGAGCACACTGGTGGAAGAGGGTTCCAGCTTCCACTGCTGCTGAAGTTTTTAGACTGTGACTGAAATGAGCCTAGGCTCCCATATTCCACGTTTAAATAACCTTTGTCCCCCCAAAGGCATATTCACTTCTTCCAGAAAAAGTAAAATGTATTTCCTACAAACTATAGGTCCATGTAATTTTAATATACTTATCAGACTTGAAAGGCTGGGAAGCTTTTGGATATTAACTTATGAATTATGTTCAAAATGTCTTACCGAAAGGTTGCAAAGGAATAAAAATGCAGCAATGTTCTTCAGAATTCTCCTCTTGTTGTTAGTAACTGAGTTTCTACTGTAAAATGAGAAATCTGAGGCCGCATGCATGACCGAAGTATTGTCCTGACTCGTTTCTTCTTTGGCAACACCAGCACCATCGTTATCTCTCCCACAGATACTGCCCTTAAACAGGCAGGGCACCTCCCCAGTGTCACAAGTGGCTCTGCCATTGTAAATCTCTTTGTACAAGGGGGTAAGGGACAAAGTGCTCCCCCGAGATATAGTCACTATTCGGAGAGTTTTAATGTCATCATTAACCTTTTCCTGCTCACGGTGTATGGATTCAATGATAAAGAGATTCTGAATATATTTCTCAATGATAACCAGAACAGAGTAGGGCAGGTTATACCAGGTATATTTTGGATGAGCTTGGGCACAGATAATGGCGAGGATGGAGCCCCAGGAGAGCAGCCAGGACCCTGCAGCTGTGCCCACCAGCAGTTCTGCATCAAGTTTTCGAGCGGGATTCTTTGAATTATCCAGCGATCTATCTTCCAGTCTGTAGATGAGAAGGGCGACAATTCCAGCTGTACACATGAGAGCCAGCACAAAGATAGCATGCAAGTAGAACATAGTGAGTGCTAACTCGCTTTTGATTTTTGACCCTCCAATCTGAATCAAATACACAACAACTATGGCTATTGTGCTGGTTAACACGATTAGTCCGAAAATCATTCCGACAGTTATGCCGTGGAATTTGAATCGAGTTTTGTTTTGCTGGTGGTGCTCAACTTTCCGGCCAACGTTCTTCCACAGGACATAGAGCATTGTGGATGCCAGGATGTGGTACTCTATATTAAAGGGATAGAGGTAATATATTCCTTGAGAAAATATAGAGCAGAGAGTTGTTGTTGTGCAGTTGCATTGAGGTGCATGATCATCTAGAACTAAAGGAGAAAGAGAGATTAGTTATGTGCATTATAAAGATTTCTTGTTTAAAGTGAATAAATAAAACATAAATTTAATAATAAAACACAAAAGATAAGATTTCAGTCAAACAACACCCAGCTACCCACCTAACCACTATTAACCCAGCAAAGCTTTTGCTGCTTCACTAGATTATGATCTCCAACTTCACTGCTCACTCACTGAGTAATAATCACACAGTGAACAAATATTGCACCAAAGTGTACAAAACTTCATCAGGTTCTTGTTAAAATTACTTTTTTTTATAACATGAAAATCCAGATGCCAAGGGCTTTGAGTCCTCAGCCCTTCAACAGAGAAGATTTTATAGAAGTTCAGGGATTGTTGATCAGATCAAGAAGAAGCTTAACAAGGAAAGGGCTCAGTTATACTCTCATTTTTATCAGTTATTTACACTAGTGTAGTGTCCAATAGCAAAACCACTTTATTAAAAAGTCATTTATGTTTAAGAAAGAGGTAAAATAAACCACAGATACTTTGAGTCAATGTCCCAGAATAGTTTTAAAGTAAAAACCAAACCAAACCAAACAAAATAAAAACAAACAAACAAACAAAACCACAAAAAACCCACCACCAAAAATCAATCTTCTCCATTTGAGAGGAACTTATGAAATCATTATATCTCTGCTGTGAGTTACCTGCAACGTAAACCGGTAAGGCATCTCAATGAACAACTGCTCATATTTGTAAAATAAATATATTTAATGTGCATATATAACCCAAGCAAATAATGTCAGAAATCAGAAATTTCCACAGTGGTGGAAAAAAAAAGACACCTATTTCCAATGTATTTATTTATAAATATATAACCACACATGCTTAAGAGCACATTTTTAGGTGTGGATTTTAGATCTGTGCCTGACAATTTTTCTTTTGTTTTCTGCAATTTCAAGACAGAAGAGAAGAGGAGAAAGTTGGTGTTGTTTTGTTTCAAATACACACTGTTAAGAGGTGGAAAAAATTGCTTTTGCAGTGGACTGTATATTAATGCCAATCTGGCCTTGTGGATCACTATTTCACTCCCCATTTTTCAGATGCTATTTCTGACTCTTCACATTGTATAAAAATTCTGGCAGCAGAATAATGGGGAAAAATATAAGGAAACTACTTTTATTTAACAAGTAAAGATATCAAGAAAAGCCATCAACTTCTGATTTGCCTGTTGTCTACCTAATGCTCCATGATTACAAAATCTCTGGACTGTCAATTCAGCTACCTGACTATTAATGGAAACTTGATAGTTTCCATGGATACATATAAAGGGCAATAATTGCCAACAGATGTAAATGGTGGTCATAATTTTAGACACAATTATAGTGAAATAGTATTTTATAGATTTTAAAGTTGTTTTCACTTATATGTGAACTTCGGTAGGAATTATTAAAAATGCCTAAAATTTTTCAATTTATAAAAATTATAAATAGGCCAAAAAGAAATTAGTTCAGGATTTGGCTTTATAGAGGCAAAATCAGGAGTTTTTGTACACAAGCACCATTGAATTCCTTGGGTGGAAAAACATACATTCTCGCTTTTAAAAACTGTCTGTCTTTTCCTTTGTGAACACAATCAAAATTTATCATCTGCACTGATAAATTTTCATGGGAAGAAAATTGCTTACAGCTACTGAGAACTTTTATTTCCTCTTAAAGTTAAGCACTCCTAATTTCCCCATGCTTCACTGGAGTTTGAAAGCAGAAAGTATCCCCAGAGGTTATAATAGAATCATAGAATGGCCCGAGTTGCAAGGGACCTTCAAGGTCATCTAGTTTCAACTTCTTGCCATGGGCAGAGACACCTTCCACTAGACCAGGTTGCTCAGGGTTCCATCCAACCTGGCCTTGAACACTTCCAGGGATGGAGCATCCATAACTTCTCTAAGCAATGTGTGCCAGTGCCTTACCAGACTCATAGTGAAGATTTTTTTTTTTATATCTTCCTTATACTAAATATTTGCTGACTACAACTTGCACCATCTTACCAATAGAGAAAATGGATTCATTATAAAAAAAGAACACCCAGTGCAAAATCCTTGTCTTGTAAAGCAGCACTAATGGATAACTCCTGTTCTTCTGAGCCACCCCACTGAACCCCGTAGGACCACAGACCACATGCAACCACTCTTCTGGGAAGGTTATCCATGCTTGTTTTTCTCTGAATAACTTAGTAAATAGTAAAGTCTCATTTTAAAGCCGCTGTGTTCAATTTACTTCTATGATTTACTAATAAAGGGGTTCTTCAATGATGTTGTTCCTGAAAATAAATGTTTTCAAAAATCTGTATGTTTGGAATTTAGAAGAAAACAACAGCCTTTATCACATATATGCTAATGATCATGTAACATTTTAGTTATGATTTGAACTTACTACGTACTGACTACCATTTGCTCCAGAATGACTATGCTGACATAACCATAAATGACCCAGCTCCAACCTACAGTGACACAGTATTTTGTATGAGTGTGCTAGAGCAGGAATTCCAAAATGTACCAACCCCTTCACTTACCTATAGTTATGTTCCCAAAACCAAGCGTGATTAGTCTTTCCTTATGTTCATTCAACTGATGTTTTGACTCTGCTAAGACTCCGTTTGTCCACAGGAGCAAATTTGTGAACACAGAATGGATAACCCCAAACCTACAAAATAAAGTAATTATTGAAGGAATCTGCACAAACTGTATCTCCATGTATTTTAGATGAAATGAATTAACTTTCTGTAGACAAGCTACATGGCACTATTTATTTGTTGGTGCAGGGGAAAAAAAACAGTCATCACCAATCTCTAAAGATGTTCTGCAGTGGAGCACTCTGAATATTAGACCTGCAAAATTTTACAGAAACGCATTGGCTTAATGTATTAAACTACTAATAGGATGCTGCTATTATTTGTTATGCTCTCTCATTGGGCTGAACAAGCTTCATGTTAATGACAGTGATTGAACAGTCTGAACAGGATTAATTGTTTTGCAAACTATATTTCACAGCCTTCTGCTGTGCTCCTTCATATTCACTGTATCTGGTCTGTCTTTGCAGAGACCGCTGCCTTCTCTAACTTCTAGTTCATGCCTTTTTGTCTCCTGGAGAGAGCTGAAGCTAACAGAGGGCTTTATTCCATTCAAAGTACTGGTACAATGAGGGTAGGTCTCCATGCATTTTTGAGACTCCTGGTCTCTGAGAGGAGACCATTTCAGACTTGCTGAAACAAAATGGCATTGGGGAAAGAAGTGCATTAATGGTTCTGAACTTTCTAATAAAATCCAGACAATAATGGTTTTCTATTGTCAAGCACTCCCTTTCTTTGTAGATGATCACAGTACCTCTTTCTCAGGCACAATCCTTTCACCTACCATTCTGCCAGGCATCCTCCTGTACCTGAAGCTCTTCATGTTCTTTCACCAAGAAAAAGTTCTTTCTTACTGCACTGTTCTCAGTGCTGAACTTGTAGTTAGGGATTTTTAAAATCTACTTATAAACAGAGCTGATATCACCAGCTGACACTGCAAAGCCTTCTGTGATAACTTCTCCTCATAGCAGCCTTCCAGTACCTAAAAGGGGCTTATGTGAAGGATGAGGACAGACTTTTTAGCAGGGACAAGGGGTTTTAAACTAAACCAGGGTAGATTCAGGTGCAACCCTGGAACAGGTTGCCCAGAGAGGTGGTAGATGCCCCATCCCTGGAAACGTTCAAGGCCAGGTTGCACAGAGCTCTGAGAAACCTGATCTAGTTGAAGATGTCCCTTCTTCCTGCAGGGTGGTTGGACTAGATGACCTTTAAAGGTTCCTTCCAACCCAACCTGTTCTATGTGTCTAAGATCTAGTTATAAAAAGGTGCTTTCCATAAAAATCAATATAAAATACCTCAGATACATTGCACTGACTGCAGGTTGCTGATGCAGATTCCATTTCAGTAGCTAAATAAATAAAACATAATATAGTCCATAGTCCTAAAACACAGACGTGACCCTTCCTTCAAAAAAAGTAAATGACACTGTGGTATCATACATTGCCATTTCCCTCTCTCATGAGAAAAATACATCTATTCTGTGACTATTGTATATTAAAAAATGTAAGTACAGTTTAAATAAGGGTAAATGGAGTTACTTTCTGTTTAACTATTCTATTTCTTTCTACGTAACACAATCAAGAAGAGAATCAACCTCTGTATATTTTCACTGTCTCTAATACAGTAAAAATGTAGGTGTTAAAGCCCTGTACAGACCTACACCTATTAACATGCCAGAGGAAGATCAGGTACACTTTACCTTTCAAGTGTTTTGAAAGACTGGATAACATCCTTCGCATGACACCACAGAAAGTAAACCTAAATGAAAGGAATACAGAGAAATATTATTACACTAATGAGCATGTGTGACACTGAGAAAGGAAAGTGCATCTATAGACAGAAACATTGCTAATTAAAATCTCTGATGATTTAAACTGATGCAGCTCCATCTCTGTGCATGTGAAAGAGCTCATGATTTCCTGTGACGTTCTCCCAGAACCTGAAGTTTCTTGTACACAAAATCAGTGGCTTAACAGTAGAAAGTCTCAGTATCACTCACAAAAACATATTTTGCTTCTGTATCTGAAGAGACTTTTATTTCGATGACAAAGGAAATAAAGCTACTAGCTGCAGATTGCAGTATGATTACTGTAGGGCATGGTCATGCTAAGTTTGAATAATTTATTAAATACATTAAATTCTATGGAGGGACAGAGATAGGTGAAAGGATGCCAGACTTGACTAATAAAACAGCAGACTCTCAGGAAGCAAGAGAAAAGCTTGTGCTATCAGCCTGAGAGACAACTCCATTAAGAACACAGCAGTTGCACTCAGTGATAGTGCAGAAAACTCAACTGGAGAATAAAAGAGAGAGATAACAACAATGAGTTAGCAAGTCAAGGTAAAAGAGGAATAAAATTAAGACTCTTTGTTTGTGGGAACATAATGGAGACCTCAGAAAGAGATTGCTGCTGATACAAAACTGGTTCCAAGTGCTGACAGGTTCAAGGAGAACTATACCAATATTTCTCAGGGATGTCAGGGTGAAGCTTGGAGTCCTGTTTACTCTCAGTAGTTCCTAGAATACTGAACTCAACAGTAGGTGAACTATCAGGAGAGAAAGAGTCCAAAGATTTCTCTTAGAAACCTGCCTAGTTTAGTGGTTCAGTAACGATCTGAAAAGTAAAAAGAATTTTAAGTTTTTCTTCAGCAATTGGAGTAACTGGAAGTCCATTTTACCACAGTTTCCATAAATGTAGGGTGCCTTCATAGCTGCTGTTGTCTGAAGCATTTAATGTCTAATTTTGGAAAAAGCTAGGCAAATGCAGTTCTCTATGGCTCACCTATGCTACCCAGCAATAACATTAATTCCTCTAATTGAAGCATTTATAAATAAGAGGTGTGGCCACTGTAAAACCCCAGTTTTGTACAGAGTACAAAATTTCATGCAGGTTTCAACTAAAATCAAATTGAAATTATCTTAGTCTCTAATGCCACACTCAAGTTCCCATTCTGGGCTTGATGCAGTAAAATCTGACAGCAGATCTGAAAGCATTTTTCAAAACTTAAAAAAAACGTAAGTTTTGAAGATCTGTTCAGACACAAGAAAGCGGGAGGGAATAGGAAAAGTCAGTAAAGAAATAGCATAAAATCCATTTTTTGCTCACAGAATACTCATTTCCTCAAAGGGATTCCTGCCTGTGAAAGAGGATAATGCACAGCCTGTCTTGGAAGGGCAGGTACATGTTAGTTCATACACAGGTGCAGTAAGTATATATTAATTTAATGGCATATATCAGGATGCCTCATTTAGAGTAAAACACAACAGAATCTGAGACATATTCTGGAGGAAACAAATCCTTTGGCTTTTAGGTGTTTTAGGGATGTTCTCTGCTGTAATTTCATCCTCTGTTTCAAAGACATGAGATATGTCTTAGGTAAGAGTTATCTGGTAAATTAGTTTTTAACTTTTTCTTTGATTGCTTAGGCTAACATTCAAGCTTTCATTATTTTAAGCTTTGTAGATGATAAATTCAGCAACACTGGGTGATGTAACATTTAAATTAGCATTCTTGTTCCTTTTGTTCATCACACATTGTTCTTCCACACTCCAGTTCATGGTGACTGGAAACCTTGTCAGCTCAGGGTCACTGGATGCAAGGGAGAATGCTGCATGCAGATCAGCAGGGCAAAGGGGCTTAATTTCATTGGTTTGTTTTTCAGAGGTAAAGCAAAGAGGTTGCAAGACCTGGAGAGTGCATATTACAAGAATGTGAAATTAAGATTATTTAAACCAAATCAGGATTTCACTCCCCAGAGAAAAACATTGTAGAGGTCAGAGCTACTACTTGTATGGCTATGCTTTTTTTTTTTTTTTTGTTACAAAAAACAGGAAAGTGTAGGTTGTTCAAAAGCTCATTTACATGCAACCACAACTGCTAGAAAAATCTTTCTTTTCTTTCTGAATGACTAAATCATCTTGGAAAGTGCATACAAGTACCTGGCTATAACTAAGAATCTCAGTTGAGTGGTTTTTTCTTTCCTTCTTTCCTAGAAACCTGCTGACAGGGGCTCAGAGGAATTAATATGAGAAACAATCAGCTATGGAGTGTCACCACACACTATGGAGCCAAAGCCTTACAACAGGCAAGCAGCTGGAATATTTTACAGGAGTCACTGACTGCTTGCTACTGTGCAGCCACTGATAAGCATAACAAAATGCTTCCAGAAGGAATATCTGTGTTCATTTGTTATAGGAAAGTTGTGCAAGTGTTTTTGAACCTGTTAGGAAGGGTTTTGTCCCTTTGACTTATCAGGCTCCGCTCTTGAACACAGTGGGACATCAGGAGAGACAGACTGAATTGAACTTGTATGACAAGTCTTACAAACAGAATCAAGGGAATTGTCTTTAGCTGAGCTACTCATTTCAGCCTGAAAATTGTGAAAATTACATATGTAACTCTAATTTAAAATACAATGTAACTTCAACTGTAGGAGAGTGTTTCCATATGATTTTATGGCTGAGCAATTCCAGGTTTGCAAAGCAAAGCTTGAATTTACACATACTTAATACATGCACAAGCATTTAGTCCTCCAAAGTATTCTGTGATATGCTTAGAAATTAAATTAGTGTAAAATCCACTGATAACAAAATAAAACATATTTTTGGGAAGGAATAAATTTGTAATATAAAACTGCAACCAGTGACTTTTACCTGTAAGATGGTGTGCACAGCATGTGTAACAGGAAAAATGCCTTCAGTTGGTGATAAACAGTTTGAAAAATCAATGTAATATCCAATTTTAAAAGAGTCCAGAATTAAAGTAATCACTGCAAACAAAGTAATCCCACCTACAAATGAAAAAGATACAAGAAAATGTCAATGTATAATTATAGTGTCTAGAGACAATTTGTACAATACACTAAAAGCTGTTTAGGGAAATAAAAGTCAATCAATATCTGTGTTCTTGGTTAGTAGAATAAAAGTAGATCGATGTTCATGAAGTTAATTGACTCAGTGTAATAAGTGCCTTTAATTTGTGAAAGCCTCTGCCCAATATATTCTGAAAGCAGATCACAGTACACACCCTTATGGCCAGTGTAGCACTGGCCAGGACCTGGAGACACTCAGCCCCGTTCAGGTGACTCCCAGCTCTGAGCAGGGTCAGCCTCTCAAGTACAGCTGCCACACAGGGCATGAATTAGTGCTCTAGACAGCCACACAGCAAACTGTACAGTTCTGGGGAGCTGAACAATCACCTTACAGTCTCCAAGCCCAAAAGCTCGACAGCGGGAAGTAACACAATCACTTGGTGTGCCCTCCCCGTGGCTCGGGGGTTACACTTTAACTGAGAGACCACAACTACAATGAGCTGTATGGTTTGTTCTCCTAGGAAGGAACTAAAGATTTAATTTCAGTATCTATATTTCACACACACAAAAATGCCCTAATATATTTCTCTAAATATGTATTTTGTATCCTAAAGGACTTTAAAATACATTTCCCATTGTTTAATTATTGATACCTTTTTTTATTATGGATTTGTACCTGTATGACTAAGCAACAACTGGCAATAAGATTACTGAACCAAACTAAAGCCTTCATTTACTTGGTTTTGGTTTGTTTTCAGGAGGGGGGCAGGGGGGTTGTTTTTTTTTTTCTTTAGGTTTTTAGTCAAACAAGCTTTCACCGGATTTAATTTGGGCTTATTTTACTGAAGACTAGACAAAAATTTACCATGGACCTTAACTGGACCTTATGATATCTATCTCCATCAGTATCCTAATCTTTCTTTGTAATGTAAATAACATCACTAGTGTTGACTTTGATGAATATTTATCTTTTATAAAGGACCACAACCTAATTTCCATATAAGCACAACATGTTCCACTTGACTCCTGATAATAAAAAAGTATTACTAAATTATTTATTTATTTAATTAATAATATCTTTGTTATTGTTGCGGCGGTCAAAAGTAAAGAAGAAAAACACGAACAGTCCAGTACTGAGCAAAGTACCAGAGTCTTTATTCTTTCCCACAAGTCTTTTTATATCCCATGTTAGCAAGCATCAGAAGGCAGGCAGATGACTGTATTTTTTAATTAGCTATTATTTGTTAGTAACACTGTTGGCAAAGCTCAAGGCCAAAGCTGGAGTTCTCATAGGACCAAACCTAAGCACTCCACAGCTGTCTTCTTTCAGCCAGGACTGCATACATACCTCTCCTATCTCAAGGATACACCCATAACTTTCCCAGGTCAAAATCTTCTTCCAAGGAGCTAACAGACCCACTGTCAGCCCTGACATACCTTTATTCTTAAAATTGCATCAATAAAATTAAGTAGAAATTATAAAAACACGGTGTAATTTTGTTTATTATTTCATTGATCCTTTAAAATTAAACAAAAATAGACTTCCAAAACCTTTTTAATTGCACAGGTGTGAATTTCAAGAGGATTTTGTGTCTCTGTTTTACAATCTCTCTATAAAAAATAAAAGCCAAATTACTGATTGATTGAAATTTCTACCAAGAGATAAAAACTTTTGCTTTAATATTGCAAAATCTAGAACCTCAGCTCTGCACTTCATGCATGTGTACAACCCCATGTAGTTTCCTAATTTATGCTTCTTACATCAGCCAAATTGTATTCTAACACATGTAACAGGAATGAAGACCACGTGTGCCATTATCATTATGTATGAAAGTACATGACATCACAATACACAAAATTCTATGCCACTCTTGAGATCAAATGATACATTTTCTTCCTTATCAAAAAAAATGTAAATAATTCTAAAATAAATTAGAATGGCTAATTCTTCTGAAATAACTCTACCTGAGGTAACTGGACGTGCTCTGACCAAGGTGTTCAGACTAGACGACTTTCAGAAGTCCCTTCCTACCTAAATTATTCTATGATTGATGTTGTGATTCATGGTTTATTTAAAAAGTATGCAGGAAACAGCCTATTTGTCTGGAACATGACAGTTAGAGGGACTTCACGTGTGTTATGATTGTTTCAATAAGAAGACAAATGCTGTCTTCTGAAGCAAAAGATTATCAGTAACTCTACAGTGAATTGCTGTGCATATGTTGACTTTACAGAGTACTTTAGAAAGATATTTAAGTCCCCAGTCATGACAGGAGTAAAGTAATTTCCCAATGAATTTATGATGCACATTTAAGCCCTAAGGATCTGTTTCAGTGAAGTAGTAATGTCAAACCAAAGTGGGTGGAAAATGTGTTTTGTAAGAAAAAATTCTGCATCCTTGCTTCCATTATTCATGAGAGTGGCTCAGCAGAATAGAACCACAAGGGACCTGTTAACTAGAAAAAATGTGAAGAGGGAAGGGAAGACAAGGCAAGGCAAGGCAAGGGAAGGCAAGGGAAGGCAAGGAAAGGCAAGGTAAGAGGCTCAGGTTTAAATTCACAAAAGTGGAAAGGAAACACATTTTAGATTAATGATCTGTCTCCTGCACCATACATGCATCTTGTTTTTACAAAGATGACCTGTAGTGTAGTTCCACTCTGTCTTGCTTCCATTTCACAAGGTCTATATTTCAGCTGTACAGTCTTAATAGCTTTAACTCAGTGTCCAGCAGATCACTGAGAGGGAAACAACAACAACAATAAGACACACAAAGTTTCTTTCACATTGAGTATTTTGGTTTATGCCTTCAAATCACTCTTTATGTTTCTTTTATATCCATCAGAGATTTGGTAGGCTTCAACCTGTTTCCACTGAAATCAATAGTTTTGCCATTGTCCTCTAGGGATTAGAAGATTTTATATGACTCTTTTAATGTTAGATTATTTCATTTATTCAAATGGTATCTAGATATTTCTTGCAATCACTCAGGTGGCCACACTACAGGTGTATACAAAGTGTCCAACGTGCTTATTTATTTATGGGCTTTGAAAGAGAATGATTGTACTAGTTTGCTTAGTCAAAAATCAAAGCACAACAGACGTGACCATACATGTGGTATGATAATGGTTTCTGTGTTAATTTTTCCTGATGGAGACTTCAGTATTATGTACTAATGCTAAATGAATATCAGTAATTGCAAGGAAGATAATTCCACTGTTTTGCTGTTTCCATTTGAAAGTTTAAGAAACGTGAAATGATTGCTATTGAGCACTGTTTCTTTAATTTTTTTAAAATACTCATTGAAACCTGTCTGTCTTAAGGGACCAGTATTAGGATTTTCAATATTGCTAAATGCTGGCTTGTTTCTTTCTATCAATCGTCAAGAAGAATAAAAGCCATAATGATACAGTTGCAAAAATACCACTCTCAATTTCAAATACTGTTCAAATAACTGACAATTCAATGCAAGCAGTAAAAAGATATAAGCTGAAGTCTGCCAAGAGCTTTGCAAGTTGACCAATTTTCAATGCTGTAAACAGAAGTTGTGCTGCTGGAGAATGTAATAAAACAAAGCCATTTGTGAAGCCAATTTATTTTAATTTTGAGTTCCCTGGCTCACTTGGCTGAACTTCAAAAAAAATGGTCAGAGAGCTTTTCCTAATAGGAAAGTGTACTTAGGGGAATAACATTTGTAGTAAGTCAAGGAAAGGGCTTCTTAAGACTCTCTGTGATTATCTGGGTCAGGATAACTGTGTCATATTAAAGATAAAGCTCTCCTGGAAACTTTTCCCACATTCAGACTACAGGAGTGATTCTTGGTGCCCATGCAAGCAGGAAGACAACCATGCTCTGGGGTTCACACAACTGATACCTTGGTGCAAAAAGGCTCAAGGAAACCTTCTTGAGAGCAATTCTTGTAATCTGAGCAACTGTTCTTCTAGCATTGTTAAATATGTACAAGGACTCAGTTATAGGAGGATTTTGTTAAATTGTTCTTTTTCAACAGTTGTCATAGCAAAATGCTCTAAGTAGGCAGCTACCACCACTTTTACTAAAATTGTATTCACAATTTTAGTAAAAATGTGGATTTCATGAAAATATACTCATTTTATACTGTTTAATACAAGGACATTTGCTCTCACAAGGACAGCAAGGAGATATTCTTCAAAAACAGCTGATAAAGCTAGTAAAAAATTGCAGAAAGCTTTCCATGGAAAGACTTGATGAAAATGTCTCTGTCCCCTCCATCCCCCCTTTTCTTTTTGGACTTTTAGTCTTTCAGTTAAAAGATTTCTATGACAAAAACATTGATAAAGAGGAGGGCAAGGGGGATCTTGGCAAAAGAATTGTCACCTGAGTTTTTCCTTAGCTCAAATAAGTTTTCTTTTCCCAACAGAGGATAAAGGAATTGTACAGACTTATTGTAAATACAAGAAACTCCTAAGAATAGGAAAGTGTAGGTCATTCCCTAAGGGCAAATTTGATGAATTGCAGCCTAGACATCCAAGAGAAGTCATGGAAGCCGCACCACTTGAGAAGCCAGTACAAAGAGCCATCCTGTGCTGGTAAAAGAAATGGGTAAGGTAACCTAGTAGTTCAATCCAGGATCTTATTTCTAAGTTTCTGTGACTCCTTATAACCTGTAGGACAAATAAAATGCTGTGAATGCAGTGCCAAAAGAAAAAGGGCAGGGGATCCTGCTGTACTTACCCATGTTAAGCTGTAGTTATTCCATACTTAGAAGGGGAAAGCTACCCTCTGAGTAACAAAAGCATAGCTTGGTCCAAGTTAGGATCAAGTTAAGACTTGCATTAATGAATTTCAGAACGTTGTAAGCCATATAAGCTAATAAATGAAAAATGCCTGAGAGATTAATATGGCCTTGAAAAACAGTAAATAAACAAGAGAAACAATTCCACAGCTGATATGTGAACTCCATACATTTCAAGAAAGAGTCTACAGACCATGGCTGTATGTTAGACATCCAAAAAAAAAAAATATTTTCTGTGAGCAATTCATACACTATTTTTAGCAGTTGCAAAGAAAATAAAAGACACACGAGCACCGACATTGAGAACAAACTACATTTCCACAACCTCACTTTTCAAAATAATCAGGTGTTAGATGTTCTTGGAATTTTAATTTAGGTATTTTATTAGCTGTTGTGATAATTAACTGTTGTCTCATTGCTAGTGGGTAGGAAATATTTTATGGAAAAGCTGTCTTACAGCATTCCACTTAAAATACTTACTTTCCAATCTATCGCTTACAGTGCTGAGACTGGAAAAGAGGAGGAGGTTGGTAAAACTGGGCTTGCCTGTTGCTCCACACAGCACTGATGTAGGTTGTTTCTTTTTTCTTGGTACTTAGAAACAGCATTCCTGTCACTGCAACTCTGTAATGTGCTCCCCAAATACCTTCTCTCAAGATACCTTTATATCCTCACTCCAGTACACACCTGACTCTGCAGATAAGGGCCATCACATCCCACCACTATAGTTGCAAACTTGTATACTTTTCCTACAAGCTAATGCTAGTTTTAGATTCCTTGCTTAACTGCTTTATATACTGATCTACCTACTGATCTGGTCAGGGATTTTGTCCTTTTCTGTCTAAGTCCAGATGTTTCTAAAGCATCACTGTACACATATAAATGGGAATCTCTGATATACATTGGTATAGAAAGCACTTGAGGACCCTTCTGACTGGTACTACCCTTAAGTAAGTTGCATTATATCATCTGGAAAAGGTGGTAATTCATCCAAAAGATCTGCAAGACACCAAAAAATTGCCTCTTCCAGTACCTATATTTAATTTTTCAAGAGTTGCCAAACGAGCCTGCTAAGGGAAAAAGGCACCAGAGCTTTCAGCACTGTAAACGGTAGGTTGGAAAGTGAGGATGTTTAGCAAACAGCTTTCCCATACAATCTCTGAGTATGTTCAGCTTATGCATATATTTACTTTAGAGTGCACTGCATGTGCGCTCAGTTCACGAATAGCAGGATGCCTCCTGGTAGGGATGGAGAGGGTAACAAAGAGGTAGCAGACACAGGTGATGGCACAGATGTCTCTTGTGCGGTACCACCCTTTGTGCCGCCGGCCGGTACTTACACTTCAGCCAGCGGGCTCCGGCGTGGGTGTCCTTGTCCCGGATCAGCCTCCTCTGCGTGCAGCTCCTGCAAAGGTACCACAACATCCACAGCAGCTGGATGAGCATCAGCGTGATGAGGTAGGAGAGCAGGTGGCTCTTGCTGATGCCCACGGCGTGCACAGCCCAGGCGAAGGTGAGCAGCAGCCCGGCCAGGAAGAGGTTGATGCCATACTGGCTGCTGAGGATCTCGGCGTTTTTCTGCGGGTAGCTGCCGCCCACCGCGGGGAAACCGGCGGCTTTCTCCATCTCCCACGCCGCTGGCCAGGTGCTGCAAGCAGGCGGCCGCGCTTCCCCCGGGAGCCCCGAGGCTGGCCCGTCCCCCATCCCGGCCGGGGGCGGAGCGGGGCCGCGGCCCTGGCCGTGCCTGCCCGCGGGCGGGGACCGCCGGGGGTCCCTTGCCGGGGCCGAGCCCCAGGACCCCGATGGGAAGGGAGGCCGCCGGGGGGGGAAAGGATGCTGAGGTGTTTGCGGGACAGCGTTGCCTGAGACTCAGACAACAGCTGATGTCGAGACCAGGGTAAGGGAGCAGGTTACTCCAGAGGCAGCCGGTCGTGTCCCTCGTGAAGGGGCAGGTGAGCCCTGCCCGGCTGGCTTTGGTGAGGGATACGGAGCTTCCATCCGTGTTGACAGAGACCTGTGCAGTGTAACACGTTTCCTAGACAGGGAGATGGGAAAGACAGCGAGCGTTGTACAAAACCCCCTGACCATTAGCAGCTGTGATTGGAAAGCCGAGGAACAGCCAACGTGTGGAAGGAAGATGCTGGGAGAAAGCAAGGACAGGTGGATGGAACCTGCTCTGCAGCCAACAGCTGGTGATGGAGTTCCTTTGCATGGAGGTGGCAACGGGATCACCCACCACGCTTCACACTCTGGGCCCCACAGGTCCCCTACTTTTGGGCAACCAGTACTTCCATCAGTAGCACAGAATCTCCATTTTCAGGAATTGTCTAGCCCTTTCAAAAGCAGCAATTTGCCTTATTTTTTTAGGAAGTCTATTCCGACAACACAGTATTATAGCAATTGCTAGCTGGAGAAGCAACTACTGAGCACAAAGTAACAAAAACTTCTGCAGAATTTACTCCACTTCTTATTTATTCATTTTCCCAGTATTTATACACATTTTAAGTATTGACCCTTTTCTACTTAAACTGCCTAGTTCTAACTGTGACCCAAGGTCACAAGCTATTTAGGTATGCAAACCTCAAGATTTGGAGCACCAGTTGATTGCCTGTAGGGGTTGAGAGGAATTTAGCCCAGGGTAAACCATTATTTTTTTTAAATTATATTTTGTTTGCATACAATATGAATTCTCATAACTCTAGGTTTTTGGGTACTGAGACATTGTTTGGAGGCCAAATACCAAGATAGACTGGTCCTTGTTCTGGCCAGGCAGGTCTTACATATTTACTCTGTACCTGTTGGTAGCATATTGATTACCCAAAGTATTGGTTTTTACAGAGAGTGACCCACCCACATCTCACATGAAATTAAGCCACTAGTTCAGTTACATCAAAAAAAAAATTGGATATATTGAAAATACAGCATTTATTTTCTCCACTTCCTCGGCCAAAACTTAGAGTGGTTTTTCTCTTTTGAAGCCAGAAATTATTAAAGAGGGTTTTTTCTTAAATAACAAAGGACACCTTGAACTTACATGTAAATGTCTGGGATTGTCATTCCTCTTAAAGAATAGGGAAGAAAAACAAAATGGCAGAAGGGTGGAATGAGTGAATTCTGGACAATCACCTTATGTTTAGGTAAACATAAGGAAGTAGTAGCTCATGTCCTTTATTCATTTTGGCCTGTTCTCAAGAAACAAGTATTTTAAGCCATCTGCAAATTTTCCCTTTGAAGAATGCACTTAACTGGAAGCCCTATGTTTCTGTCAAGTCTGTAACAGCAGTATAAATAAAAAGCATAAATAATCAAACTGCTCAGGCTTCAACAGCTTCTAGCTCATAGCTACATCCATCATTCTCAAAAGCTTGTGGAAATGCCAAATCCTACTTTTACCTTATGCAATGTAACCTTTAAAGAATAATTAAGAAAGATGCTTCCATTTTAAAGAGCTTTTGTGGGTAACTGTGATAAATAATCTTCACTATGTGGACTATTTTACTTCAAGATTATCCAAGACCATCTCTTGTCACCTGTAAACTAAAGCTTTTTGGTGCTGATACATATTCTCATACTTAAATGAAATTAATGTAAATGGATACAGAAGATACCTATGGTGGTCTGTAGCAAGATGGTACATTCAAGCTTTGGTAGGGGTGGGGGTTTTGATTGCCTGATAGTTTTTTTTCAGGGAACTATTAAGACTTTGCAGGACTTTTGTACAATGAAATATCTATCCAGGATTCGCAGAAAAAGACATCAAAGTAGTCAGAGAGCAAACAGCTCTCCAAAGATGAACAGAATGATATTACACCTTCAGTAAACACAGTGAGGGGTCATGAAAGACAAAGATACTCCAAGTCAAGTACAGTATTTAAAATCTACATGAACATCCATTTTATAGGAAAAATGATGGGATGCACTCCAAATCTCCAAGAAAGTGGAATTAGACAGTTAAATAATTAGGTACTGAACAATAACTGATCACTTTTGTACAAAGTTTATTAAGATGTCCAGAGGAATAAATTTGAAAAACCATGTAGCAAATAGTAATTTTAATTCCAGATTACAAGGCAACTTAAAACACCTAGAGCATTTATATAGTTGACAAATAAAATACAGTGATAATTACCATCCCTGAGTAACACTGCATTTTAAATATCATAATAAACAAAGTTACTCAAATGTACCTATGGATGCAGACATAAAATAGTTAAAATTAATTAAAAGATGGACACCTGAAGATAAGCAATTTGCTCTTTAAGGATGTGAAGCACAACTGGTTTTGGCAAACCTAAATATTACATTTCAACAAATCAAGCTGCTAACTTACTCCACAAACTACCAAAAGCAGTGCTGAATGTATTTTATTTTGGTTTGACTGATCTTTTTTATCACATGCCAATAGCAACTTTTTTCCTTAATGGAACAGTAACAGCCAAAGACAATGTCTACCTTTTTCATGTAAACTAAACATTTCACATATTTTGTATTCAGCAATGCTGTGAATTTGAAAGCCAGAACGAAGAACACAGTATCCTCTGACAGTCCAGACTTCAAGCAACAGTCACAAGGCGTAAATTTTAACACGTTTCCACACCCAGCTTCTACATTCTCCTATTTTCCAAAAGCTGTGGGTGGGAAAGTATTTAACACAAGGATCTACACAGAGTGGTCTAGCAACTGGATGGTGCCCAGGTCTCCAGATAGCCAAGTATCTCAGTCAACACGAACAGTCACCTAATAAAAATAAAATGCTATTTTATTTTCCCAACTGAGTATGACCAATAGCTTTTAAGTTAATATCAGCCTCTTCATTGCTGAGGAAGGAAAATGGCAACTTCATTAACAGGCACTGCTAAGAATCAAAAGTTAATTTACAGAAATAAAAACATCCTGAATACTGAAAAATAGTGCATACATCAAAAGAATTTAATTTGTTCTCTGAATTTCTTGTGTACTGTTAGTAGTGTTCATTATATTGCTGGTTATTCACAGTTTGATCATCCACCTTTAGCTGTGGACAAACTGTATCAGCACAAGTAGAATTTATTTATTTAATTGATGGCCCTGCCAAATGTCAACCAGCTTTCTAGGCCCTATCCATACTTTTTTCCAAACACTAGCAGATCTGAATTCAAGAGATTATGTAATATTTCCTACATGGTAACAAATATAACATTAGAAATGTAATAGATCAAGAAATGCCTCCTATAAGTAAGTTTATAAGTACAAACACAGGTTCCAGATAACAGTATTTTAGCTGTCAATTCAAATGGAAAGAATATAGTATTAAAACTCCATTACACTTCAATTAAACATCAATTACTTCCAAGTCAAACAACATGATTTGAGCAGGAAGTTGACTAGGTGACATCTGAGGTCCCCAGAGATAATTAAGGTCCCTTTCAACACCAACTATTCTATGTTTCCATGACTTATTACCCATGTGCTTAATATTAAAACATAAACAGAAGCTTTACAAAGCAGCAGTGAAATGCTTTACGTTACCAAGAGATGTAAAACCTATCTATCTTTCAATTATTCACTATTCAGTTTCTTTTTCCTACAGTTATGTCCATTGATTTATAAATCAGGTAGATTAAGAATTACTGTATCAGTTAGAGCAAAAAGGCAGCATTAGAAACAATAAAAGTACTGGAATGTAACAAAAGTGACATCCACTTTGCAGGATAACAGTTACTTGAGTCCTTCACATGAAGCTGAAAGAAAAGAAAAAACGAACACAATTTGACAAAAGTTTTGGAAGAGTGTATATATACTGCACAAGCTGTATCTTGTACTAACTCTATAAGTTAATGATTTTGCAACACCAAGTAATTACTTAGCCCTAATTATTAGGCAAAGAATTCTTTGGCCTAATATAGAACTTCCCCACATCCTTACAGTGCTCAGACAGAACATAGCTAATGACAGAACTAACAAACATAATTTGAATAAGTTTGCGTCAGTAAGTGTGACTGAAGCTCTCACAGTAAAGAGACTCTGAATTAAGTATTGTATTTTTCAGAAGTACATAGGTGTTGTCAGAATAAGGCCTAAGTTAATTGACTCCTGAAAAAACTCAGGTTTCTTGGTATCTAGAAAATAGGAGGAAAAATGCAACACTAGTTTCAGTTTGTTTATGTAAAAAAAAAAAAAAATAAAATCTGCATTTCACTGTCCAAGCCATTAGAACATGTTTTGCCTACAACTGTGGCACTACAGTGATGTAAATCCAGCACTGTCATATTCTTCTTACTGCACTCATAAAACTGCTGAGGGACTTCCTCACCAAAAAGGATTTGTGATGGCAAGCAAAGCTAAACAGCTCCCCCACATTCTCTTAAGAACAACAAAGAAGAGTAACTTCCCTGGATGACGTAGACACCTGTGACATCCCTGACCCCATTTACTGAGCTCTCTTTGATGTCTTCCTTAGCTTTTTCCATTTCACAGGATTCATTTGATAAATATATCCTAACAAAAGATGTGGGAACCCATTTTCAATGTAGCAGTTATTGAAAATTAATTTCTCAAGTCAACAAAACAGACGTTTTTGCCTTTGAAAAGTTTTTTTAGGAATAACAAAGAACTTCTCGTATCTGGCAGTTTTCCAGACAAGCAGGTTGATCTGTACTGTTCATCACAGCAAATGAAAACAACATACCTAAAGACAAAAGTAAGACAAAGCTTTTGAATTAAAAAAAAAATAGAGAAGGCAGTTGCATATGGATGTTAATAGCTTCTCCCCTTTAGTCAGACCAAGCAGCTTTGCTAAGAAGTTTTCCCAGTCCAGGTAAAAGCTGCAGATATTTGACCTATATGTCTCCAAACCATCCATTCTCACTAATCACTTCTTTTCACTGTCTAGAATGAAATCTTAGAGAGGAAAAAAGGATATTCTTCCCCTTCGGATAATTGCATGTTCTCTGGTTATTCTATATGCCACAAAATGTCAATATTGTAGAAATGTAGACAAAACATAGAGAAGGAATCCTTAAACGGTCTTACAATCTTTAAATGTCTAACAAAGCAGTTCACACAACAAGATAAATGCTTTTGTGTGCTTAAAAAATTAAATTATTTACCTGAAGGACTCATCCCAGGAGTGATACAAGCATCACAACACCCATAAACTGAATGAAGAGCAACAAAGGTGTCAAAAATGACCAGACAGGCCACAAGGCAACATTGAAACTGGGAATAAAAGCAGGAAGTATTTGGTAAATTCAGTTGCCATACTATAGAAATACCAGACATACAAAGAAAGCTTCACAAGAGGAAATAAGATTTAAATTACTTAACCTGGAAAAATACTTGCTTCTTTATGAAAACAAAATTAAAACGCTCCAGTATTACTTATTAAATTGGTATCTTAGTTTACTGTTTACTTAATGACTACTCATCCTAGACCTTCAGCAGCTGCTGCAGGTTTTGCACTGAGCAAGTCCAGTCAGTCCCATCAAGGGTAAAGATACGTTTTACTTTCAGAATCTCTGTACCTGAAGCCCCTGGAAATGACCTACTCTTTGATTTTTCCATGGGCACGTGGCAGCTGAGAAAAGCCTTAATCTGAACTTCCAGCCAGCCAGATTTCAGTTAACTGAAGAGACAGGGGGAAAACCAACTTATTTTACAACTGAATTACAATAATTATAGGTTTGACTAATTCTAAACTATAGAGAACCTTTATTTTCTTCAATCTTCCTTTTTTTCCCACCGTTGCAACAAATACTGACTTTCAGATACAACAGCTAAACAAGAGGAAACCAGCTTTCATGCAGAGAGCAAATATAATGGCACACACACATATAATTTTTTTCACTCATATGCACATTTGCTCAATCCTGACTCTTATAATCTCATAAATAAAGTGTCTGACAACATTTTGTGTATGTTTGCTACTTACAGATTATTTGATAATGAAGAACTCTGACAGGAACTGATCAGGTTTTTTCTCAGCTAGGGAATACCCCTTTGCCTTAATTTGTAAACTGCACAAATAGTTGCCAAAGGTGATAAATTTACAAAGCTAAGGACTTCAGTGTTCCCATACATTTTCAAGATAGAAAAGATCTAGTATACCTGCAAGTACATTTAATATACAATTTCAACTGTTCCAACTCTTGCTTTGTGGATGCAAGTTGAAACTGGAAGAAATTATGCTATGCAGAACTAGTATTGTGACCAATACACACAGTAGAATTACAGAAATTATACTTATAAAATGAGCCCATTAACACACAGACTTGCACAGGTTTAGCAGAAGTTTGTACAGCGTTTGAACTCACCAAATTGCTGCTGCTATAAAGGTAGCTGTTGTGATAGGTATCAGTGCTGGATACTGTGCATCATAGTCCACAATTCCACAGTACCACTCAAGATACAGGATGCAGTAAAAGGCAACGGATAAACACACAGCCATCAAACAAGTGCCACTGGCAAGCCACCAACTGCAGGAAGGAAAGCATATTAAACCATGTTAAGCAAAGTCACATTGTAGTTGGCACGTTAATCTTCACTCCAGTCTAGAAACAGAACAGACAATATCTGTTAATTACACAGATTATGGCCTAGAGTTCCTGTAGTTTTTATCTTAAATTACTTTTACAAAACACTTTTTGCCCTTCAAAGCTGTCTAATATACACAACTGAGTTTAATTTTGTGATGCAGCATTTCATTCATTTTTCTCTCAAGCATCTTGGAAATCAATGCAACAGATCTTGTCAGGGATCTACTATGCTACCACACCAAAACTACTTTGTCAGTAATGAAACAAAAGAGGCTTCACTGCAACTGTGCTTCTCACTGTAACTTTTTGTGCAACAGAAATTTTGCAGAAAGCTTTAATGAGATTTCAGTTTGTGAACTCTCAAATTTCACAGACAAGAAGCATTAAGATTTTTCTTTACAGATGCTGAAGAAAACCAGAGAGAAATCCAGGACTTCAAACTCAGAGTCAAGAAAACACAGGGTATGTGATTTGATTATTTAGGACGACACACTTTTGAGTCTCTTTGAGGACATACTTCAAGACTAGAATGGGAAAGACAATTTGTGAGGAAGGTGCACTTGAATAAAATCTTACACTTATTTGAATGCGTATTTAGCAAATAAAAATTTTAAAAAGCAAATTCTTATTGCTATTGTTTGATTACTAAGTTACAAAGGGTAATCAAGGATCTTCCTACTCAGGTAACATTTGTTCTGGAATGGTACAGCAAAATATCAGGGGTTATTTTGGTACCTTGGTACTACCAATTGTGAATTCTGCATTAAGAGAGCAGTTGCCATAGTCTACTTACACAAGCAGTGCAAGAAGACAGGGTCCCGACACCCAAAATTTTGATTTCATCCTGGAGTCACTAGTTTGTTTTCACAGCCAACTGGATGAAGGGTGCATCCAGCCTGGAAGAGCAGCTCCAGAGAACCCCTCAGCCCAGAGCAAGGCCCTGTGCAGTTTCCACATGCTGACACAATAACGACAATGGCAATGGGAGTTTTAAAAGCACTTCCAGCCGAGGGTATCTAAAAATATTTGACACCCATCAATCTCACTGAAATTCATTTAATGGAAAATAAATAGACTAGAAATAGAAATTGCTTCAGAGAAATTTTACTAATTTTTCACTGACCTACTCAAAGAGGCCTAGAGAACTTCTAGAGAAACAAACTTCAGTTTGACATTTCAAGATTAATTTCAAGGGGGTTTTATTAAAATAAAAGCAAAACTACAACACTTTCAACAAAAGAGGCAGCTATTTCTTGTACTTAAGTGAAAACTTGAAGGTACAGTAATAAAATGCCTGCTATCAGAACAAATTTTGCATGTACATAGATGGCTCAGTAGTCCACAGAAAAGAAATAATTATAGCAAAATTTTAAGCACTGTATTTACTTAAAAATTAGTTTAATAATATCAACTTAGGTGGTCATCTGGTTCAACCTTGCTCCTCAAGCAAGGTCAGCTGCTGCCAGTTGTCCAGGACCATGTCCAGATGGTTTTTGAGTATATCCAAGGATGGAGACTCCACAACCTATCTGGGCAACCTACAACACCAGTGCTCAGTCACTCTCACAATCATAAAGTGCTTCCTGATGTCCAGAGGCAACCTCCCATGTTTCATTTTGTGCCCACTGCCTCTGGTCCTGTCACTGGTCACCACTGAAAAGAGTCTGCCTCTGTCTTCTTAGCACCCTCCCCTCAGGTATTTGCATTGACAAGATGCCTCTGAGCCTTCTCCAAGTTGAACAGTCCCAGTTCCCTCTATTCCTATTGTAGATCTTGTTTATCCAAGATTTAAAATATAGTGTTCAAATGTAACAAAACTGAATATGATTGTAAGATGAAAACACAACTTTCTTTGTAAAAAAAGATACCTTACCTATCTGCTTGCATAGTTTCTTTAACAGTTTTAAAAAAATCAAAGTAGTATGTCACAGCTATTGATGCCAAAATCCAGAATGCAGAATGAATATTGAGTCTGGTAGGAGGCTTCATCTTCTTCTCTACAGCTGTAGACTCTTCTGTAAATAAGAATATAATTATAGCACTAAAGCCAGTCATTAAATGGAGTATGATTATAGCTATGTAAAACATGATGCTTTATCTTTTTAATTCATTTATCTTTGGATATTATAATACACTTTGTACTACAAATATTCTAAAAAGCTCTGAACGTTTACTGAAATAAAACTGACTAAGCAAGGTATCCTGTGATAAAAGGATAAAACACCAACAATCAGCACAATATCATGTCTGTGTACACTTTCAGGAAACAGCCGATTAGATTTTGTATGGGTTGTGTAACTAATTAAAGCCTCCTGGCATTATCAAAGCATTTTTATTAATCTAGCATATAGAATGTCAGGCTGGTATTTCCAATTACTAATTTATTTATACCCTTTTTAATGAATTTTGTATTTGTAAGTATTTCAGGCATAAATAATTTTCTTGTTCTTAACTGCAGTTAATTCACCAAAGATTTTCAGCTCCAGTTTCAGGAGCTAGCTTGACTCACGCTGCACACCTTCAGCAGGTGAAGTAGAACTATCATTGTGCAGAAAAGTATCTTCTCTTTTCCCTGTCATCACTATATGTTTAGAAGAAGCAAGATAACAGAGCAAGCAGATGAGAAAGTCTTTTTTTAAAGCACGACAGTAACCAAGTATTTAGGCACTCGGTATTTATACACAATGTCAAAAAAAGGTGTCAGAGGTGCTTTTGATGTCTCATACTCTGGAACTTTATCACCAGGAGTAGCCTGGTGCCTCCAGCAGTGTCGTGTATTCCGGCTCCTCCACACGCTTCACCACCAGCCGAGCGCTCCGACAGCTCCGCTGGAGCTCACGGGCCGTTTTATTTTTCATTTCCCAGATTTCTCCTCACACTACTAGAGCTTGGGCCCGGGAGAATTTAAGCACTTCATCCCCATCAAGCAATCCGCGGCCGTAAGTCGCGCCTCCCTTCCACATCCAGCTCGCTGTTAGGAGCAAACACCTGAGGGCGGAGGAGCTGCGGGCAGGCGGGCACCGCGCCGCTCCCTCCATCCGAGGGGCCCCCGTTCCTGCCGCAGCGCCCGCCCGGCAGCGCCCGGCCCCGTCTCCGCACCCCGGCACCACCCACCGGCCGTCCCGCCGGTCCCGGGACGCGGCTGCGGCGGCCGCGGGTCACAGGGCTCCGGCCCGCGCCGCACCGGGCGCCGGAGCCTCGGGAGAGCGTCCCCGTCCCCGCCGCCACCGCCGGGCTCCATCTTGGGCCGCTCCGGCAGTGACGCGGCGGGGCGGGAGCGGCGGCCGCGACGGCCCTGGCGTGAGGGGCGGCGGCGGGCACAGGGCGCCTCTGCCCGGCTCTCGGGCCGCGGGTGTGTCCTAAATAAACAGCCTCAGGGATCGCTCTAGTCCCCACTGAAAACAGCGAACAGCGTCACGTAAAGCCAAGTGCCGCAGTGACGGCTGTTATGTCAAAAATTATTAAGAAAATTATTAAGAAAACTAGTGGGAAACACAGTGCGTAGAAGTGTTTGGCTCATCGCATCCTGGCAACCAGGTGCTCTTGAGGGCAGATGTTAGGAAAATCTCTATTTTTGTGACAGAGAACAATAGTAAAGGTGGAACATGAGGCAAATACAAAGCTCTGAGGGGTTTCGAGAGCCACGAGGGTCCTGTAGCACTCCGGACTGCAGCTCATAACTGGAAATAATTAACATATTTGCATGACAAACTAAGTAAAAGTTAAATAACCTAGTAAAATGGTAAAATAGATTGTTTCGGTTCTGTAGCTGAGTTCTGCATGGCTAGATAAAAAGTCACATCACCATGTTTCTGCAAACAAAACCTTGAGACCTATTAGGTTATCATGGCTTTCTTGTTTATTCACAAACAATTTATGGACAGACTCAAAACTACTAAATTATGTTGACAGATTAATTTAAGGTCTGGTCCTTATCAGAATACTGTGAATATAAGTACTGTATCTTTTGGGGTGTGTTCAATGATTAAACCATTAAGCCATGGCTTATAAAATTGAAATTTGTTTCTAATAGTAATGATTCACCAGGTTGCTTAGATGATACATGTGGTTACAAATTCTGGTCTTTCTTAGACAAAATTGTGTGGTGTAATGTTCCAACTAACACAAAAATCCCGCTGACTTGAGAGTGGACGTACCTGTGCAATATGGCAGTTGTTATGGATAGCTTTTTTTTCCAGTGGAATTAAATGTAGAAATATTCGATAAAAGCTCAGATTATTATAAAGTAGATTGAAGAAAAAAAATTCTTTGCATACCAGGAGAAAAAGTTTGCAGATACTTCCTCTGTAGTTTCATGATGAGAAAGCAGGAAACTCAAAAAGAATGGAATGTAGACTGTGGTTAAATGGTTATGTATTTTATCAGTAAACTTTAAAAAATATTAGGCCGTCCTAAGGGTAGAGACTAAGTGGTAGAAACTAACTAGGCTAAAAACTAAACTTGCTCTGGCCTGCACTGCTCTTAAGCAGTTCTAAACCTGCTGGATAACTATATTTTCCTAAATATCCTGTTGTCTGCTTTATAGACGAGTGAGGTTCTAGGGACAAGGGAAACAAGGCTTCTGGTTTCTTTATTACTGTGTGTTGAGTTTGAGTAAATTCAGCCTAAAAGATTAAAGAACAGAAAAGAATTTTTTTTTTCTCTGCATAAAGTCAGGCCTTCATTTACATCTGAATTTCATGTGAGACGTGTCACTGTTTTCCCAGCCTTACAATATATGTCACGTAAGGGCCAACCACATCATAGTCCTCAGTGACTACAGGGATTATTTTTTAATTAATCCAGTTCAATATTTTGAAGTTAACAGCTCGTGGGAGCTCAGAGCTCTGCTTTCTTAGCAATGAAATAGAGCTTTCTTTGTTTTATTTCCTTTGAGTGGAATTACTACCTCAGCCTTCACTTTCATCTTAGTGATTCAAATAAGAAACAAAGGAAATCATGCTCTTTCTTTGCAAAAGCTATTCATAGGATATATCTTTGATTTAATCATAGCAACTAAATAAATATGTATGCTTGAAAAGATTAAGATCTGTTAGAGTTGTTAAACTGACCACTTCTGTTTACCTACAGACTAGGTATTGTGCAAAGAGCTGAAATAAGAGCTTCCCTTCCCAGACTCACTATTGACCTTAACTGAGACCGCTCATGTTCAGTGTTTGTAGAGCTAAGATGTTTCCTGTGATCTTTTCGCAGCGCTTCTCTGATTCAGAAATTATTAATCTGCTAAAGAGTAGATAGAGATCAGGAGCTGAACTGAGACAAAATGAACAACATAATTAATGAAGCATCTAATCAACGGGCCCATTGTGGATAATTAATTCTTGCAAGTTAACGTTTAAGAATCCTTGCAGAAATGTTAGGGTATTTTAAAATGTGGTGCTCGATTCAATAAATTTAGTTAACAGTCTGTGAAAGAAATTTGTGAATTTGAAGATTCAGTGAACAAAATGTACACAGAGTTTGCAGCAATTTTTTTGTTAACTGTATTCCTGGTCTCTTGCATAACATGATTCAGTTCCCACATTTTTGGAACTGAATTCAACACCTTTGCATTCTTTTCTTTTAAGTAGAAAATAATGCTTTGTTAGTTATTTGAATGTCTTTAAATGTTCAGGGTTTTCACCTATAACTACAAGCTGAATTTTGCAATCTAGTTGCGTATTTTGAATTTCATTTTCTTGTTGCTTGCTGAGGATTTGCTGTTTACTGATTAGTTGGTTTTATGTTGATTTACAGGTAACTCTTAATGACACCCACAAATGGTAACTTTTTATGTCTCTTGACTGGCTGGATATTTTAGAATTGGACTTCCCAGTTAAATTCTCACTTTTAGGAAGACAAATTAATTTTCTAGTATTCTAGCAAATATTTGTAATTTTTTCCCCATTACAGAAGTCAATAGCTAAATTAACCCAAGTGTTATCTGTTCACATAAGACCTAATTGGAACTTTCTTCATTCCAAAGTAAGGTGGTCTCCTGCCTATGTTAATTTTTAGCTGAAGTAGGTTGGATACAGTGTAGACATGTTTTTCATTTTGAGGAATGGCTGTGCTGTATACTCTGTGCTTTCTGTTCATGAACCAAGTAAAAATGAAGTGAGTAGTAATTTGCTGCTTATCTTCTACTATCAAGAGTAAAATGATTGGATGTGTAGAGACTCTCAGTCCTTTCTTTACCTTGTCCTTGCACTGAAGCATTTACACTATGTGAAAAAGTAAATACATTGTCTGACTCATCTAGGTTACAAAGAAGCCTCAAAATAGTACTACAGTTCTCTTGCTTTCATCTTGCATTCTTTTAACTATTTTAAATTCAGTACAATGGAAAAAAATCAGCAAAGGACTTAAAAGCACGTGGTGTGAATAACTTAACGCAGATCTGAAAAACGACTGAAGGTTAAAACTCAATTGACTCTGAATGTGGTCCATATACAAACTATTGAACTCAAGCTGAATTCTCATGCGAGTATTAAATTGCAGCACAGCCTTGAATTGACCCTTTAGGAAGGAAACAATGCATATAATAGTGTGTTTGATACCAAGAAGGCACTACATATAAGCATGCAAGCATTTGAACTTCATGAAGGAAAAGAAAGCAGGAAAGATAAAGACAGTCAAGAAGGTGAAGAGTGCATCTAAGAGAAGAGGAAAAAATCGCACTACGTATTGCCATCTGATTTATCTAGGTATGTTATTCTTCACCTTCAAAGTTGTCAGCAAATTACAAAGAAATAGCTGGTCCAGAACAGTACTTTAATCTGGAGTATCTATTTGATAGAAGACCATTTCAATACTCTCAATTACCCTGATTAAATATTAGGTAGCGTCAGTGTTTGACTCATGCCTTTCGCTATAATCAGCATTAAGAATATAAAATGAGAAGAGTGTTCTATTCATTCTGGCTTGCATGTTCGAATGTGTAAACAAAACCAGAATATTAATCCAAATTTATCCAAATGTCCAAAAGTTATCCTATTTATCCAAAATAAATCTGGATAAACCATTCTCCTAGAAGTTGCTAAGTAAATTTTCCTGCTGTCTCTTCTAAATCATTTCTTGAGTTTAGTTTCACTTAGCTATGCTTACTTTCTTAAGGGAATACAATGGCTCTCAAAATGTTTTCCCAAGACTACAGTTTAATGATACAAAGCATTTGGCAGCAGTACTCCAGCTGTAATTGTTCTTGACTACTCAATCCCTAGTAATGGTATATAATACCTCTCGGTTTGAGGATTTGATCTGCTTTTAAAAGCCTGCAAAAATGCAGGGGGTGGTGGAGAGGCAAAAACAAATAGCCAGATGTGGGAGGGTGGGAAAGGAAACACTTGGGAATTACTGAAACCGATTTCTTTATTGAGGAAAACGTCTGTGCAACCATGCATCTGTAACAATATGACAAGAATTTCATACTTAGGGCACTTAGGAACATCCTAAAGTTTTGTTTGGTTTTTGAATAATGAAGATTACACATCTAATTCACACAGAAAAGACTATCAATTGTGGGCACGGGCATTCAGCTGTGTTATTTATCAAACATTCACTGTACAGCAGTATTGGTCTCTTTCAATGTGACTTCATTTCTGCATTGGTAGAGGTTAACATTATTTTAGGCTGTGATAACATATTTACTATTATTTTGGGGACGTCTGGTGTCCCCACTGCCCGCGATTTCACTGATGTAAAAAAGAAGGTTCAAAGGTTCTTGGGCGCGTGGATCTCACTGTTAACGAGATTGGAAACTACAGATCATTTTCATGCGTTCAGCATAGCAACATCTCACTGATGTGTAGAGTGTGGGATCCAGCTCATGCTGTTTGCCTGGAGAATTTTTCTGTGGAGTCCTGAAAAAAAGTAAATACAAAACAAAGCTCTTACATGCTTCACTCATGTGTATAAGCAGGTTTTCTTTACCATCATCCTTCACAGTCCATTAGCACTTATGTAGGGTCAATTTTTCATGTATTTTTATCTGGTATTATAATTAATTGGGCAACAGAGTTAGAGGGAACACTGACAGTGCTATACTATCCAAGAGAGACAGGAAGAGAAAGATGTTTGCTTTAGGAAGACTGAATTCAGCAATTTGAAATTTTGGCTGGAGATGTTAGTACAATTCCCATATTGTTTTGACTAATCTGGTTAATATGAATAGGTCTTTAAGAGCATCAGCTGAGTTAATATTTTTTCTTCTCGTGGAAAACTTATCCAATGCTAAACTCTGAAATCACTTAAGTTCTGAAAGTTCACCAAAAGAGCTGAACTTTCAAAGGTTCAGCTGAGACAGAATTGTAGCAGCAAGAAGCAAGAGGAAACATATTTCATGGTGTAAGATAAAGAAATTGTAGAAACAGACCATAAAATGTGTTAATGTAAATGATAGAATGGATAGATCAGGAAAAAATTATTAAAACACTCTAAGAGATGTCTGTATGAGTCAGTCAAACCTTTTAGACTAGCAATTGATTTAGAAGTTCAAAGCAGAAATGCAGGCATTAAGTGAAGAACTTGCTTTAATGGTAAGAAAGAAGTCTAGAAGAAAATTCTGGTCCTGTGTCATCCATGGAAAACATGAGCCTTTGTCACGTATGGATATTATGCAGTGTGTTTTCCTCCTTGAATTCCTTGTCATCATCAAGAGCTAAAGGCCAGCAGAAGGGAAGAAAATATAATGCATAAAAGTGCATTTCATGGTTTACATTTATACATTAATGGCTCCGTTGTGGAAATTCACTAAATGGCTCCTGCAAAAACAGAATGAAGGACGAAACATCGTGTATTTTGAGCCATCTGCAATGCAGGTGGAATTCTGGTGTTATTTTTCATTCAGTTTGTCACCTAAATGAGATGTAGTGACTTGAATACTTTCAGATGGATGTCATGCTGCCTGAGAGGAAGATTCCAGTATGCTTAAAAGCATCTTTTTCTAATAAAACAAATATAGGTGAGTTCATTTTGACTGTAATCAGGCCTCAGTTAGGCTTTCTATACTAATTTAGTACTAATGCATTCCACCTAGAAGTTTGAGAATAGTGGTTTAATGGGTGGCTAGGCATACAGAGGCACAATTTCTGTTTTCCTATTACTTTTAAGTAATTTCAGAAACTATAAAACTACTTCTGTAGGAAGTCAGTATTTTCCTTTTGCTGTAACTCAGGTATGAGGTTGAGTAGCAAGAGCAGGTTTTATACAAAGAATCTAGTGAGAAGGGCAAAACACACAGTCTCCAAAGACTGAACAATTCTAAGTCTTGTAGAATAAATTTTAAAAGAAAGGATAAATAAAAAATAAGATGTGTTTGAGAAAGCTCTGTGATCTGCAGTCTTGCAGAATAAAGTTCAATTTAAGCAAAAAGCTTGAAGGTTTTACAACTTTTACACTGCGAGAGCAGAAAAGCACAAGGATTCAGGTGCAAAAGGAATTCCAAGAAGTGCAAAGAAAAGCAGTAGATTACAGGGGCAAAAGGAATTGTGTTTTAACAAGTGCAAAGGAAAGTTACTACTAAAACTTCCTCTGGTCCAAGTGAAATTTAGAATTCAATATAAAATAATGCTTCCTGTAAAAGTACTAATGGGAAACATAAGATGCTCCTTTTCTTGGCTGACAGAGCAGAAAAGAATCTTAGAGGACTTATTTTTTTTTTCTTGATGGCTAAATTGGGAGAAGAAAGGGGTAAATGTTGAATATATTAACTGAGATATCTTGTAACCTGTGAATACAGCTCAATGTACAGAACAATATGCCTTTTTTTCACTTATCTCACACAAAAAGTTTAATATTTGCTCTCTTATTTCCTTAATAAGGGTGAGTGTTACAGCCTTAAAAGTTTCCGAATGGAATCATGTGTTGGGTCTCTGTATCCTGTGGTCATCAGCTACGAGCCACTACTCATGTCGGGGTCTGACTACATTGTACTGATGCAATCGGATTATAGCACCAGGTGGGAGGATCGGTTTTCACTGGAGAAAGAAGAATGAACTCCTCTAATGCACCAGAACAGTGGAGGGCTGAGCACAACAAATAAGTAGCTGTCCTTTGAAGATTTTTTTTCTTCCAGTGATTAAACTTCCTGCTCAAGTGCTTATACTATACTTACAGTGAAAGCCACTAGCTTGAAACAATTTTCTAATTTACATTGCTTCTTCCTTCCCCACCCTGCCACAGACACTCAATTTCCAATGCGCTATTTTAGAAAGGAAAACTTTAACAGCAAGGCTTATTTTATTATGGAGCTCTATTATGCTGCTTAAAAAAAATCACTAAAACATATTCTGGAACATTCTGTAATGCTACATTACTGTTACCTGATGGTCTCTGCCAAGTTTACTGTGACTTCACATTAACAGTGATCGCTAAACATATAATTGGTGGAAAAGAAAATTTAAAAAAATTCCACATGATATTGTCAATTTGTATTAAATGCTAAGAGAAGCTTTATAAAAGCATTCTCTTGCACTAATTTTTCAGTACCCTGATCTATGTTACAGCAAAGTAATCCCCTGTGGTTACAGTACGAGTGAATACTGGAAAACTGTATATTGTTAACATTAATTTTATCTGTTTTCACATCTCAATTTGAAATGCAAGTGTAAAATCTGAAGTTACAAAGTAAATATTTAATTACTTTTTTCATACTGTAACACCCAGGTCTTGCTGGTAAAATCAGAACTCTATTTACATTCTCATTTATTGAGATTTTTCTGTACAAAAACTATACTAAAATACTAGCTTTAATGGTATAAATTCATGCAACTAAACTGGGAAACACACAAAATAGAATTCATACTGGTGCTACCCTATCTCCTTTTTTAAAAGTTATATGTTTTACAGTAGCTTTTCTGCTTCTGCAAAAGTTTGAAGGGCTCCCTCTTTTTTCTTCAGAATCTAGATTGGCAGCTGCAAGTATAAGAAAGTTCCTTCTGAATATTACTGTTGGTTGGTTGCAGCTGAGAAAAACACAAAAAAAAGTGCACGTCCACCAGCTGCATGATTCTGCAGTGTGGCATTAAGCAATGCCCCTTTGCCCTGAAAGCACAGGAAAAAGAAAATGGTGGGGAAAGGTGCTTTAAAATGCTTTAAAAATACTGTTGCACAACTTCAGAGCTTCTTTTTGGTTCTTGTTTCCATCAGATATAGATCAGCTTGTCTGTAGATTAGAAAATGCTGGTGCTTTTCATGAGGAGAAACCATCATTCTCCCAAGATGTGAAGGACAAATTGCAATATTCCAAAGTATGCATTTACTGTGAATATTTATTTTCAAATGAATAACATAAATAATCCAAACTGCCCTTACCAGTTTGAAAAAGGAAAAAAAGATGATGCAGCTGATGAGTTGGTGAGCACATTGAGAAAACAGCAGGGCCCTTACTGAGAACACGTGTGGGTACCGCAGGTGCCAGCAGTAGCATGGCCAGTAGTGCCACTCCACAACTTGCTGCCCTGCTCAGGAACTGACCCCAGCTACAATACCCTCCCACAACACAACAAGGCAGCTGGGACCAGCTGGATGATGGAAGCCAGGGCAGAGAGACAGAAGATAATCCTGGCTTGTGGACATGGAATTGGCCTTTTGAAGTGTAGGAAGAAATTCAGCAGATGCTTCAATATGTGCGTCAAACACGTGCTGTGGTCAAACAACAATTAAAGATGAAAAGTGTAAGGGAATGTCATAATTTGGAATTAATTCTAAACAAACAAAAAAAACCCCAAAACAAACATGAAACAATTACTTTCACAAACCTGTTTGTGATCTTAATGTAGCAGTATCTGTTGTAAAATTAATACAGTGAGTGATTAATTGCACTGTATTGATTTCAATTTCACTGACCTTTTATGTCCTAAATTTAAAAAAAAACCACAAAACCTAAACTTTTGAAATGTTCTCAACTTCTCAGTCTCTTCTCATGTCTGTAAATAAATTTTATTCTATTTATCTCCAAAACCATTTTTCATGAATTAACAAACACCAAAGAGATCTTAAATTTATTAGGTGCTTTTATTGCAACTTCTGTAAGACAAATATGTACTCAGAAAAACTGGACCCAGTGTATCAGACAGGTAATTTTTTCATATTAATACTTTTAATATATTCAGTATTTCTATAAATTCAGATATTTTTTACTATGGAGTTTTATAGAAGTGTATCTGCTTGAAATCACTAAGCAATTTTTAAAAAAAACACCATACCATCAACGGTTTTCTACCACTGTTTGTAACAGACTATTTCATGGTAGGAAACTTTCTAGATGGAAGTACTTTGCATTTCAGTAAAAACCTATAAAACTTCAAGTACCTTTCCCTAGGCAACTCT
>NW_016690291.1:1832404-1914058 GCF_001604755.1 Lepidothrix coronata
ACCTTCTACATGTTTATGTTTGCGTTTCTTTACTTTTGTTTCCTCTTCAACTTTACTCTGATGGCCATTTCCATTTGTTTCAAATTCATGTTTATGTTTGCGTTTCTTTACTTTTGTTTCCTCTTCAACTTTACTCTGATGGCCATTTCCATTTGTTTCAAATTCATGTTTATGTTTGCGTTTCTTTACTTTTGTTTCCTCTTCAACTTCACTCTGATGGCCATTTCCATTTGTTTCAAATTCATTCTCCACGCTCTCCTTTCCTTTCTTGGACTTTTTACTCTTTTTTAGCTCTGACTGGTTTTCTAATTTCAAATCTTTTTTCTCCTTCTTTTTGTTCTTTTGTCTCTCTTCTTTTCGTTCTCTCTTATTCTTTTTCTTCTCAACTTTATCATCTGTAACTCCATTTTCTTCTGCCACTGTTTTTATCTCAGTTTCTGCAGACTGGCGCTCTTCCTTCCGTTGTGGTTTGTCCTGTTCTTTTTCATTTGAAATCTTTTGTTGAAAAAGAAGATTATTACAATTTTTACATGCCTTGTTTTGACACTGCAACTTTCCCCTACTAGAAAATTCATGAAGAACATTAATTTCTCGAAATCAATTAAATTTCTTACATATGGTAACACCAGATACCTGAGAAATAGCACGAGTGTGTCTGATTCCTCTTTTAACTAAAGACTAAATGCTAATTAACGTCAAAGAAGAAATGTTATCTTACAACATATTTAATTTTTAGTTGAAGTAAATGTCCATGTGTTTTAACATAATTGCTAAATGTAATTAAGAGAGTGACAACTCTTTGATTTACACAAGCAAAACATTACAGCAACATACAGAACCTATTCCCAAATATACAGCCCTTGAGTAATAATCTTAGTTTTGCCACCCAGTTCCCTGTCTTGGGATATGTCTGGGACAACAAACCGTTATTGCATGATGTTAACAAAGGCACTTCTGGTTGTTTTAATTTTACTTTTCTCACCTTAATATATTTGGTCTTCTTCTAACATTCCTTGGCTGATAATTATTTTCTTGTTGAAGAATGAATATATTAATGAAAAAAATAATATTTAACTTTAAATTTAATAATTACTAGTGAAATACAATTACTGAAACGTTAGTGTGGCTATTTAGTAAGATAATAGATCTTTATACAAGGCAACTTAACACCAACATGGTTTTGTAAGGAGTAATTTCAATTAAATTTGAATTCTACTTAAGAATGTCCATTGAGTACATAAAATTCAAGGTATGTTTTACAAAGAATATCTTAAAGAGTTTTTTTAAGAACTCTTAAAGGTGCATTGAAATGATCTGAGCAAGAAAGCTGTGCTATATATTTTACTTTAATGCTATGCTCTATGAACAATGTAAATTGTTTGTATTTAAATAGAAGTTTTTCAGATTGAAGATTTATTTTCTTTAAAAATAAGTTTAAGTCAAGAGAGAATATTTTATGACTTAAATGAAGTTCTGTTGACTCAGTATTAATGTTCCAGCAAAACAATGTACTTCAGATTCAGTGTCCAGAGCTAATATTATGTTCATATCTTTTAAAAAATGTGTTTCTTTCCTTCCTGGCTCTTATATTTGGATTCTTCAGAAAAACTGCAAATAGATGTAACTGGAATCATCAAATCAGAAACATGAAGCATAATCAACAGGGGATTAATGCCAAATCTATGCCTACGCTCTTCCTCAAAAGAATGTGGGGGGAGAGCATCTTTACCTCAACAGAGAAATGAGATCTGTGACAGCTTTCTAATAGAAGCAATACATGTACACAATCACAACAACACCCTACCAAAACATGCTAAGCTAGTAATGAAATAGCAAAGAATTAGGCACTGACAAAAATGTCAGGGTGAGTCCACAATTTGGACAAAGAAGTGGGAGGAATTTCTGTCATGAACTGGAGGATCTTCTCTCTCCCCACTAATGAGATCGGTGAGCTGGGTGCTGTTAATTTTTCAGTCCAATACACATAAATTTGGGGCCAATAAAGTTCTGAAAAGATATTTGATTCCATCTCAGTGTGCACTAAAAGACTGGAACCAAAGATAAAGGTAGTGGGTTTTCCTTTCTTTATGTACTAGTAGCATTAAGTTGAATTAGCCTTCTGATTATCATGTCACAATCGTGTCACTGTGTCCAAGTTTTCAATCACAACCTACCCAGTATTCACAACTACTTCAGCAATAGTCTGTTCCACAAGTAAGCAATTCAGTCTAGAAATATTATATTATAACAGAATCCATGGTAACAACAGGAGACAATGTTTCTGCCAGCATCTACAAAAGGAGTCTGAAAGGCTTTCCTTCCAGCATTTTGAACCACATTCTTGTTGTATGATGTTGTACCTCTAACTTAACTTACCTTTCTGGTTGCTTCTGAGAAAACATCCCACACTTGATCTTGTAAAGTGCTGTCAGTAATTCTCAAACTGTTCTTGATCCAATTCTGTGCAGGGAAAAACCAGCAATAACTGAAAATGTGCACCTCTGATTTTCTTTCTTAATTACCATATATTTGGTTCTTGGATTTATTTTTCATTTAAGAATCTAATCACTGCTTCTGACTAAGATCTGGTTACAAGTTACTGCTATGAATCTCTCAAGCCTCCTTACTAAAATGTACTATGGCTATGTACATAATGCCTATGTACTGTTATGAGGCTACACCACTCTGAATTGCCTCACCAACAGCAATCCCAAAGAGGTTAAGTATATACAAAAGATAATCCTCAAGCTTTTGAATACAACTGGTTATGTTAATGTCCTACCAAACCTTCTGACTGTTCCCATGAGTTAAAACATTAAGGATCTGATCTTATTTATTTGTGTACTGGACAGATGGTCATGCTCCTCAATGGATATCTTAGTTTATTACAGAAAAGTAAAATTTAAACAAATGTCTCGATGTAAACATTTGAAAGTTGTTTGGGTTATTGCAGGAGCTCCTGGTGAAACAAAGCCATAAATTTCTACTTATCTGTTTACACTATCAGCAACAGATCAACTTTCAGAACCATGGAATTCTATATAAAACCTAATGTAAAGATTTTTGCATTGCACTGAAAATCCCAAGAAAGGTGCATTAGTAAATTGAACAATGAACTGCAAAAACATTTGATCTTTCACTGCAACATATATTACCAAAAAGAAAGCGGCTTCTTGACAATATAATTTTCCCTGCTTAGAACATTAACTTTCTAGAAAAGTATTTTAACCTTCAGCTCACTAGCAGCAATTTCACCACAGTTCTATTAGGTTCTATTTGAGTGCTTTGGGAGCAAGAATGATCTTCTCTCAGCCTCACCATCTGAGGCACAAAACAGAGAGGGTCAAAAAAAAAAGGCAGCTTGTCAGTAATTCTTTACTGATACCACATGAAACATTTGGAATTTACTTTAGTGAAGCGTGCAGTGTGGAAGATTCTGTCAGAATACTGAGTAACAGGAAAACTCTCAAAACAGGATCTTGCCTTCACCAGGGAAAAACAAAGCCAGAGAAATAAAAAATCTTTAAAAGTATGTCTAAGAATTTGGACATTCAATAGAAATTGGAAATAGGGAAAAAAGAAAGGTATTGAAAAAAAGAACAATTTAAAGATTATGCTTAAATGGTGAGTCTCTGGCTTAATATCTAATTAAACTGGCACACAAAGATTCCTTTTAAGCACGGAAATGTATTTTACAAATATTGCCTATTTGAAAGTCAGGCATTACACCATCTATACCAATGCCCAAAAAAGCAATTTGTCCCACCTTTGTTAAAAGAGAGTAGCACTTCCTAAGAAAGTCTATTTTTAAGCTCACTGCACGGATTACTACAAATCTCCATTAAAACATACCTGAAACTTTACTTTTTTTCTTGGAATGTTATCAAAGGCACGCATCTGCTCCAGGATGTTCCGCACTTTAGGGCTTATATTTGGCTTCTTCATTACTTCATGGATTTTCTAAATAAGAAAAACAGAATTAAATCAGAAAAGCAGCATAAGGATCAAATGGTACATCCAAGGTGTGCAAGTCTGAAGTACACTGGAGAGAATCACCCAGCACCCACAGCTGGTATAGTCTGTTCACAGGAAATGTTCAAAATGCATGAGAAAAAGACTGATCTTTGGTTTAATCACAGATCATTAGATGCATCAAAGTTACCTATCTAAGCATTTATACCTATACAGTAAGCACAGGCAAGCAGGACTGCTCACCAGTGCTTTGTGATGTACAAGTTACAATCTATAATAAATACATTTTAAAGTAAAGAAACTGTACCATATTAGGGATTCTTGCAGCATGAAAAAGACCTTTATTAAGAAAAGCAATTGTCAACTTATTGGTTTTTTGCAAGCTTCTGGAGTTAATTCTGACAAATCAGGCTTACTTAGATGCCACAGTTTGATATGTTTTTCTTTTGGCAGCAGTGCCAGCTTCCGCAACTATTAATCCCTGTAAGACTGTTCAGGATATTCCCATGCTAAGGGTGTCAGCATAAGAGAACAGAGATTAGGCCAGGGCAGTTCCTCATGGCAGTTCCTTGAACAGCACTGCTGCTTGTGGGGGTGATAAATGGCTGAGCTTCCTGGTACTTAAAGACGCAGCCACTGGACACTGGAGAGTCTTCCTGTACTAAGGTTTTGTGGATGTGTTAAGACTATTGGAAAAGGGTGTTTGGTAATAATCCCTCAGCTTTCTGTGTAGGAAGAACTTACTTCTGAGGCAGGCTTACAATGTTCATGAGCAGTAGCTCTCACATCATGCTGCCTTTAACAATGTCCTCAAACCATGTTCAATCTCAACCACTACTCATCTTTGACTGTATTACTCATATACCTTGCGTGTGTGTGTAGCTTAGTACCTTGTTAGATTGTGTTCTATACAAGATAGAAATCAACAAATCTATGTATAAAGGTGATTAACTTTAAAGGTGTTACTAATGGGGTTTTAAAAATGTGTTTGAGTTCCTTCCACAAATCAACGAATAGCCTTAAGAGGGCAGATTCTTGCACAAGACAGAAAGGGTATTAGACAACTGTGCTGGAGCCTCTCTTGTTCAACATATTTACAAAATATCTGACAAGACGACAGGAAAATTTTCCTGATGATTGTGAAGCTATTCAGGATAAGGACTATAAGGACTGCAGAAAGATTTTAAGAAAACGAGTGACTAGGTAATAAAAGGGTAAATTACAGCCAACACAAATTCATGTAAAGCAGGATGCAAAGGAAAAGCAGTCTTAACTTCACATCTAAAATGGTAGGCTTTAAGTTGACCGCTGGAGCGTAGACACAAGATCTTGGGTTTAAAATAGCCAATTCCATGAAAATGCCAGAACAATGATCAGCAGCAGCAAAAAAACAAAACAAAAAACCAAAAACAGATTGGCTGGCAAAAATCACTTTCAAAGATACAAAGAAGGACACAGAAAACATCATTATGACACACAGTAAATCTATGGTTCATCCATATCTTGAACTCTACTTCACAAACATACAGTAGAACTGGGAAGACTTCAGAAGACCAAAGAGATAACTTACATATGAAGAACAACTGAGCAGAGTAGAATTTCTCAGCCTGGAGCACACACTCAGTGTGCAACTGAGAAAACTACATTAAATCAAACTAGTAAGAGATAAATTCAAAACAAACAAAAGATACATTTCTTACCAGGATAAGCAAAAGACCTACCTAAGACATGCCAAAAGAAATTTGAGGATATTGGGAAAAACAGATCTCTGGTTTGATCCAGTATAGCCTTTCTAGCGTCTGTAACAATTATAAACAATAGTTATTTATCATATCTGGATATAATACAAACTTACCTGAATCCACTCCTGCTGTTTGGCATCTCCTTTGTTAGTTTTGGCTTCAAAACCTTTTCCACCATATTTCTGGTCTTCACTTACGCACTTCACATGTTCCTTATAGTCATCACCCCTGAACATACGAGATTTTTAACCACAGGTCACAGAGATGCTTCAGTCCTTTGAAACGTGCAACACCTAATCAACAAGTTCAGTATGTTCCAAAAGGAACATTATTGCCAATTTCACTCTCTCTGCAGTAGCAGAGTAAATAACAGCTGTTGATGACCAGAAGCTGAAAGCTCTGTCGCTGATGCCTGTTTACTGTTGAGGTTTAGTTGTCTATGAGGTTCAAACTTGGATGATTAAGCCTAAGTTTCTATAAAAACATGTATATTTTTAAATACAAATATTATTATTCAGACATAGCCACATTTAATTCTAAAAGACCACAGGAAAAAACTTGTATTTGTGACAACCTCTGCAGAGTGAGAAAAGCTATTTCACATCCTTTACGTACCAGAAATCCTTGCCACAATCCATGCAAGACAGGCACTGACAGTTTCTGCAGATGTTCACATGCTTTTCAACCTGTGCTTTCTTCACAGCTTCTCCACATGCATTGCATGTGAAAACCACCATGTTGGCGAGTGGTCAGGAGCTTCCAAGAAGTGAGTATAACCTCCTTCCTCCACATACAAGCACAACCCTAGAAACACAAAGAGATCTTACACTTGCGGCTTGAAAAAAACACGTGGATGGCCGAAAAGCACCTGCGCGTGCACCCACCCACAGACGGGGCGAGCAGTCCCATCCTGCAGGTGCAGGAGCTCGCCTTGCCTGACACCCTGAGCACAGGAGAGAGCAGTGACCCGGGAACCAGCACTCCCAGTACTCACCCCCGCAACCTGGGAACCAGTAACCCCCAAACAAGGAACCAGTAACCCCTGTACCCGCCACCGCAAACGAGGAATCAGCAATCCCTGTACCTGCAACCCCAACCTGGGAACCAGTGACCCCCAATCGAGGAACCAGTGACCCCCACACCACCCCAAACCGGGAACCAGTAACCTCCATATCCATGACCCCAATCGAGGAACCACTAAACCCCATACCCACCGCCCCAACCCGGGAACCAATGATCCCCCATTACCACCACCCAACCAGGGAAACAGTAAACCCCAACCCAGGAACCAGCAATCCCTGTACCCCCTACCCCGATCCGCCTCCTTTTCCCGGCACGACCTCCCCCAGCCCTTCCGTCCCGCTCCCCTCAGCAGACCCGTCCCGGCCGGGTCCAGGCGAGCGGCGCTGCCGAGGGGTGGCCCGGCCACACGGCGTACCCGCCACCCGCGCACCTGGCCGGCAGCCGCTGCTGCTGTGCCGTGCCGCCGCTCCTGCTCCCTCTCCCATTCCCCTTCCCGTTCCCGTCCCCTGCACCCCCGCACCTCAGCGGCCGCCGCCTCCCGCAGCCGCCCCGCGCGGCACGTGCCGCCGCCCCGTTCCCGCCGCGCCTCGGCCCCGCTCCGCCCGGCGCCTGCGCCGCCCCCGCCCCGCCCCGCGCTGCGCAGCGGAACGGGAAGGGCAGGGGCAGGGAAGGGGAAGGGAAAGGGAAGGAGCGGCGGCGGAAGTGGCCGGTGGCGGGGATGGAGCTGGGAGGTGGCCGGAGCCGGTAAGCGCTGGGCTGGGCAGGGCCGGGCCGGCTCCCGCCCCTCGGCCGCTCTCCCGCCTCAGCCGGGCGGCGCCGCGTCCCCCCCGCCCGCAGCCCCGGCCCTGCGGCAGCGGCTGCTCCGACACCGGCCAGAGCCCGCTCTCTCCCCTCGGGGCCCTCTCCCCTGTACCCTCTGTGCCTTTCTCCGTGAGACACCTCGAGCCTGAGCTCAGCTGGGCCAGGCTTAATCATACTTACACATCATAAATAGCGACTGTGTTGCGGGGGTTCCCCCTGTTCGGGAGCGGCTCTCCATGCTCGCCTTTCCCGCTGGGAGACAGGCACCTGATGGCTGAGAGGCAGTTCGCTGGTTGTCAAAGTATTTGCAGGATGCCGTGGTGGGAGACGTACACAGAGAAAGCAACTGCTTGGCAAACAGATGTGGTTTCTTTATTTGAAAGCCTGGTAGAAGACATGATAAACGTTCATAGAGAAGAAGCACAATGTAATAGCCCACGTTGTAATACAGCAGGAGGCAGTGAATCACAGAGTAACAGGATAAACTAAAAAGTGGAACCTTTGGTCCTCATGAGAATTGAGAATAGGGCAACCACTTTCTGGTCATGTTTAACCCAAAGTGGTCTTTCTGCTTCATTAGTTAGAACGGTAGAAGTTCCAATTGTAATAGTCGGAGTTCTCATTTACAAGTGTGCAGGGGAAGAATTACATCTTTCTTTAGAAAAAAAAGAAGTATAGAATTAAATGTAAATATGTTCAGTGGGAATTACTTGTATTTTCAATCTGTTCTAAGAAGGATTTTTTTCATTTGAACATTATATTGTATTAAAAAATAACTATGTCTAATCAAAGCCACATGGGAAATGTATTTAGCTAGGACAGCAACAAATATGTCTTCAATAATACTAGTACTATATTCTCCCCTTTCAGTTTAGAGGGTGAGGAAACTGAGGTTTACCTTTACAGATGATATTAATTTTGCAGGCATGATGTGTTTTTGCCTTAGAATCTAGTTCTTGTCCAAGTTGTCTAAATCAAGGTGTGATTTTTTCTGGTTATAGAGTTCAATTTATTGGCAGCACCATTAGATTTTTGCAGAAGCTCTTTGTTGTAAGCAAAACTTCATTAAAATCAGTATTTCCTATGTATATTGCTGTGCCTCTACAGGTGAGCAGTACTGTGACTCATCTTTAATCAGAAAAATGTCATTAGAGCTCACATTGCAGGTGTAAACTGTAGTCTGTTTCCTTCGGAAGCTAAAACAAATTGTGAAAATGTTCCTAATATTTTAAATTAATTTTGCATTATAATATTTAAAATTCATCTTAGCATTTTATTTCATTGTAGGTAATTTAAGTGATTTTCTAGCATGGACACTGTTGCTAGCCATAGTTGTCATCTTCTCCAGCAGCTACATGAACAGCGCATTCAGGGGCTTCTCTGTGACTGCATGCTGGTGGTAAAAGGTGTATGCTTCAAAGCACACAAAAATGTATTAGCTGCTTTCAGTCAATATTTCAGGTATGTGATAGAAAATTCTTCTTTTTAAAATGATAATTAAATGCTGTTGGTTGAGGTTTTCTTTGAGAAGGGTATTTTTTTCTGGTAGTTGCAGAGTAAAGTAACTGTTGGGAATATAATGAGAAAAGGGAAATTGTTTGTCCAGAGATAAATCTGTGTCAGGTATTCATACTATGCTGTTGGATTGTTGGCATTTTCCTGATCCTTACTTGCTTATAGTGCCTCATATAATGGATTCTGGCATAGACCTGCATTCAGTATTTCATTAAGGAAAGACAACTGCTTAGAAGGAACATAGAGTACATGAACAGAGCCAGATAAGGGATATAACTGATGAAACATTATTCACTTCTGAATAATGTGACTTGTTTCATCAATCATATATTCAAAATAAAATTTGACCATATAGGTTACTATCGAATCTCTGTTTAGAACAGATTCTCAGAGATAACAACTGTGTTTTAAAGTAATACAGGTGACCCATTATGCCATATCGCTGGTTTCTTTCCCTTCTGTGCTGCCCTCAATTGACCCTCCAAATTTTGGAGGATGCTGCATCTCCTGACTTAGTGTTTTACATTACTTATCTAACTGCTGTTAGATCTGGCAGTTTTTAGACCTTGTTTTTTGAAGCATCTCTAAAGTAAGAAAATTATTTCTATGTTACAACCAGGGAAAAAAGATAAGAGGTTCCTTTTTCTCTTCTAGTGGTGTAATCCTGCTGATGAAGTGCAATTATGCTCAAAGACTGAATTTTTAAAGTAGTTAAAAAGAACTAAGCACTCAACTCCTATTAAAATTCAATAGGATATAAGTGGCTAATTAATTTAGACTCTCAACCCAGATCTGTTCATTATAGTTCTGGTTTTAATTTAGATAGGATAGTCTCGATTTCTGAAAGAATTTTGATATGGACACTGGCTTCAGAGTAGCCTCTGCATTTCTAAAGTTTAGGCATAGGGTCTCATTTCCTTAAGATTTAGAGCTCATTGATATTATGCCCACCTTTAAACAAAACCTAATTTGAAAGTTTGGCCACAAAGAGGAACCATCAAGTTTGGGGCATTTTGTAGCGAGGAAAATAACTACATAGGAGTGACCTGACCCCGTTTGTTTATATGTCATTGTTTGCTGTGAGAGTATCAGGTTAGAGACTGGGGATTTTAATGGGAGGGTGTGAAGTTCTTGATTGAGACAGAGTATGAACCCACTTAATCTAGGACTAGTTGTGAATGTGAAGAGCTACAGCTCTGAATGCGAGAATACTTTACATCTAATAGTAAGTTTTGTGAATTCATTTACTTTAATGATTTAATGACAATTCAGTGGGTATTGGTTGCACTGTTGGTTTAGGCTTACGTACTTGTGCTCTTTATTATTCTTTTACTTGGTTGTTGTCTAGTGCCAGTAAAAAAAGTACTTCTTTGGATATGAGATAATAGATTGAAAATAATGCCATCTTCTTGCTTAATGTCGCCATCCTCCTGTGTATTTGTGGTGAAAGAACTAATACTAAGAACTTTAATAAGATTTACTGATAGAGTTTGATGGACAAGCTCAGTTGCCAGAAGAGTTTAGCTGACTTGGAGGTGTTATCTTCTCCCTTTTACTAGCAAATTTCATATGTCCTGTTTTTATTGCCATGATGAAAGGAGAAACACCATTCTAAGTAAAACAATGTTTGAAAATTGTCCGTAAATACTCCACTGCACTTAATATGTGAATAACAGTGGATAGGGAACCACAAGGATAGGGTGTCATTTCAAAACATTAAAAATACAAAATTGAAATTATATATGGATCATTTGTTTTGATTTATACTTTAAGTGCACTAATGTAGGACTAATATATGACAAGTAATTGAGACATTTTGAGACTGTAAAAATACAGCACTCTAGGTAAGGCCTTAGAGTATAAATTGTTTCATACCAGACAGTCTATTTGAGGTGTATGTGTATTTTTCTTATTAAAGTGCCTGTGAATAATTTCTGTTTGTATTTGAGTATTTGCCTTATTTTATCAGGACCCTTTTCCAGAATTCTTCAGGCCAGAAGAACGATGTATTTCACTTGGACATTAAAAATGTAGGTGGCATAGGCCAGATCTTGGACTTCATGTACACGTCTCACCTGGATCTTAGTCAGGACAATGTACAAGCTATGCTGGACATTGCACAGTGTCTCCAAGTGCAAAATGTGCTGAACATTTGCCACACCTTTTTAAAATCTTCTACAGCTGTAGAGCAAGCAGCCAGCATGCCTTGTAATAGTGTATTTTCACTGCAGAATACTTTGGCTACAGATGGGAGCTGTGCCAGTGACGGTTATGGGACAAACCTGTTGCACGAGTGCTCATCTGACACACAGGCCAATAAAGTCTTGGCTGACCACCATTCTCATGCATCGCAGTCTGTTAATCTGCACACACCCCCAGGTGACGCACAGAAACAGCCACAAGACTCCTTAGATGGCAACTGCACAGAGCTTCCATTTAAACAACCAAATTACTATTACAAACTACGCAACTTTTACAGTAAACAGTTCTACAAACAAAATGCTTGCTCTGATCATGAGAGAGGAGCAGAACCATCCTTTTCTTACAACACACCCACAGAAATAAACGCAGTGGAGAATAATTCTTGCACTGTCAGTCACTCTGAGTGTATTCTGGAAACTTCTGATCATTTACCATCAAACTTTCTGGTTCAGTCTGGGAACGAAGCTGCTCCAGACCAAGATGCAGAAAGCACACTTATGCAGCCAACCAAAGAGATGCGGCTGAAAAAGGCAATACACCTCAAAAAGTTAAATTTTCTGAGATCTCAGAAATCTGCAGAGCAGCCACCTGAGCCTAAAAGGGATGACAATAGAGCACCAGAAGTAATTGAACCTGTAAATGAAAGTACCACAGACATGACAAATGTTAGAGTTACTGATGAAAAAGAAGATGAAGATTTAGTGAATTCTGAGAATTTTGAACAAACTGTTGAAATGGAAAGATCTCAAGGTTCTTTGGAACAAGAAGGACAATCACAGACTCTTCAGTCACAGAGACAATATACTTGTGAATTATGTGGAAAGGCTTTCAAACATCCAAGCAATTTGGAGCTTCATAAAAGGTCTCATACAGGTACAGTTATCAGTTACTTGGTCTGCAGACCAAATATTTCAGTTAAAGAGACTATCTTGCAGTGTCTCTTGATTCAGAGATGCTGGTTAAGGGTCTGCTTTCAAAAGGTGATGGTTTTGTGGTTTGTTTGGGTTTTTTTTTAAGTGAATAATCATACAGAAATAAAGACTGTAATACTGAATTTAGCTGAGAGTTGTAGAAAAATATGTCCTATGTATTTGTTTGGGTGCTTTTTTAAAGAATGTTGTTTGAATTCAATGAAAATGAAATTTCAATGAGAACTTTATTTTTATCTTGCATTGAGATGAGTGATTTCTAGTCAGTTTGTCAGGTGGCCCAGAAGTTTCAGCCAGATAGCAATAAAAAGTGTAAATGAATAAGTGATACTACAAGTGTTCTAGAACACCTCATTTCTCTCTGGTCATATATTCATTGTGAGATACAAGTAATTGGTGTTTGGTGGTCATGTTTTTTAACTGTAGAAATATTTTTTATAACAACTTTCATTGTGTTTACCTAGAGAGTAAGGCTCTTGCAGACAAGTAGGCTGCAGAATGAATGGGAATTTTGAAATAATTTACTTTGTTTAAAAAACTCACAAGTAATATTTTTAAACCTAACATAGATTTATTTCTAAGTACCTTTTTATTCTAGTGAAAAACAAGACTTGGTCTGACTTTGAATTAATTAATTTGTCTGTTCAATTTAACCAGCATTTTCTATTATTAGATATACTTTTTTTAAGGAGTTTAAGAATTACCTTATCTAGTCAGGTAATACTATTGATTCAAAGTCAGAGATAGCATTATTCCTGATTAAGCTGTTGAATATTTCTTTTTCCCTGTATTAAATATACAAACACATCTCTCTCAATCTTGTCAAATAAACATCACTTTGGAAATGAGCATACATGTATTGGTACTTTGACAGTAAATATGAAACCCTCTTAGCAGACGTTAATTTATTTTGTTAATTGGTCCTTAGTATTAAAAGTTTATTTTTCCACATTATGAGTAGAAAAATCTTTCCAGAACCTGAAAATACAGACATTTTGCATTAGCTTCGTAAAGTTTTCAGTTGTTACCTTTGACTACTTCTGTATGTTCATACTCCTTATACTTTTTTTTTTTAATTTGGTCTCCTGTGATAGAGTTGTATGTCTCTTTCCTAGATCCTCTCTTTGCCTTGTATTTTTTTGAATCTTATCCAATTTGAGCTGACACCATCAGATATATTGAAATATCCTAAAAATTTCAGGAAAATAGGTGATCAGATGGAAGACAGAGCATCTAGAAAAGTCCCAGCTGAGGGAGAGGCTGCAGTAACATTTGAGTTTGTGCTAGAGACGCCCCAAGATTCAGGAATTCCATGCTGCTTTTCATACACTGTTTTCTTCCAGCAGTTTTTAAAAATTCCAGACTTGAATGCTTCTTAGTTTGGCATCAACATTCTTCTCTAGATGTGCTAAACTAAAAGTTCAAGAGCGTAAGTTTAACAAATAATAAGCACATAAAAGGATGGGAAAACTGAAGCAAGAATATGACTAGAAATGCCTGGTTGCTTCCCTGTTATCCTTGGGTCACATTATTTTGTTTTTAAATATCCAACTAGTGCAAAAAGAGTACTTGGAAAACTGCAGTGGACAGGCAGTAGGATGTTAATATAGGCATACGGGGCACATCTGTATTGCTGACTTTAGATACACTAGCAGTTAAGTAATATTAGTGTATACTAAAAGCCATTTCTATTCACTTGCCACTTCAGAAAGCACAGCAGATTGCTAGCTAATCAATTTTATTTAAAAACATTTATCTTCTAAAACTAAGCAAAAGGTTTAGCAAGCATTTAGCTATTACAGTGCTCACTGAAAGTCCTTCCAATCTGGCTTTGCTGAAGAGATAAGATACTGAAATGGATCTTTCACACTGGAAAACCTGTTTTTAACCCACAAATGACAATTCTTTCAACACAAGTGCAGTGGTGGTCTGGTTGTCAAGAAAAAGTGTGCGTGAAATTCTCTCTCCCTGACCAATAGGAACTACTGAAGAATTCACAGGTTTGCATGATTGCATTGATGAGTTTTCTATGTGAAGGCAGCCATACTGTGTGCAACACAGGTTGTTGTACTGGGATGTCTGGCTGTTTTAATTCTATTGCTACTGGATACTTAAAGGAATCTCTAAAGAGAGCTTACTCTCATTGACTTTGACTGATTTTGACTTGACTGAATGTTATAATTTGTTTTTATTATATTGACATGTCTGAAAAAAAGGAAGCAAGTATATTTCTCTTATACAGTCCATACCTGTCCAAAAACATCCAGTGTTTTTGTTGGGATTTTTAAGAAATATTTTCGGGGAACATCTCAAAAAACTACCCAAAACAAATCCAGCCCCATGGAATGAACCCTTGGCAGGATGGAACACAACAGGACAGAGTAATGCTGTCATAATACATTGTTGATCCTCAACCTTTTAATTCTGAGCTTTGCTTGAGTGCCAGCATTCCATGTCTTAGTGGGTCTTGCTCCTCACTCTTATGATCTTTTCAGGAATACCACTTCTGCATTTCATGCCTTTCTCCTCTGGAGCTGATACACCATGGCTTTGATCCCACTATTGTGTACTTTATCTTCATCTCTTCTTGTAGAGTGCTGAACGAGAAGGATGCAGCAGGGGACAGAAAACACGAAGCAGTCCAAGGGTTCAAAAGTGAAGTCTCATGACTGTTTGTTGAAGCATTGTCTTAATTGTAGCTCAGTTATTGCTTTTTCCCAAATTTTCTCTATTGCTGCTGATCCAGCCCTGGTCTTTGGGAAGATTAGTGTCCTCAGATAGAGTTTTTTGGTTTGGAATTAATTGACAGCTGTAGAGTCATAGAATACTTTAGATTAGTTTGGATCTCTGGAGGTCATCTAGGCCCATCCTCTACTCAAGGCACATCAAATTACATTGGGTTATTTTGCTCATGACCTTGTGTAGTCAAATCTTGGACATCTCTAAGGACAGAGATTCCACCTCTCTAGGCAATCACTTCCAGTGTCTGACAGAGATTCCACCTCTCTAGGCAATCACTTCCAGTGTCTGACCACCCTTGTGGGGAAAACATTATTTTCTTATATCTGATCGGAATTTCTCATGATCAAACTTGTGTCTGTCACCTCTTGTCCTAAAACTGTGTACCAAGAACAACCTGGTTGCATCTGTCTTCCCATGTAGGGGAAGGCAGATGTTCCATGTAGAAGAATAAGATTTCCCATTTGCCTTCTTTTCTTAAGGCTCCAGATACGGTCTCACCAGTGATAGGCAGAGAAGGATAATCTCCAGTTTAGCAGCTGCACTCTCACTAATACACCCCAAGGTACAGTGAGGCTAATTGAGCAACAGGGTACTTGATAAGCCCAGTGTTTTGGAATTTTATGCAAGTGCAAAATGGTTCTCCAAAACCTAATTTGATGTTTCTGTTTCAAACAAAACTAGTTTTATCTTTATCTTGGGGGGAAAAACTCCCAACTCTTTGTACATCATTACGATTATAATGAGTTTGCCTGCAACCTACAACAATAGTTTTGAGAAATTTGAGCCTCCAATTCCCTCCCTCCCCCTCTAGTCATTTCAGAGTGGATTCCTGTTCAGATACTAGTCTTTAGGTCTGCAGTAATTTTTTTTTGTGTGTGTAGGTAATTTCTGCAGAAATTGCTACTAGTGTTTTTTATCCTCCATTTCAAATTACCTTGATGCTTTGACAATTTTCAGAATCCTTCCCAGTTGCTACAGATATGGCTCCCCGTTGGTTTCATTTAGATTTGTGTTGTCAATACCAGAAATTTGCATGTTTAGAGCCATAATGAAATTAAATTAAGCCTCAGTGCTCTTTATAGGTGAGTTACTGGTTTCATAATTTTTATCTTTAATTGAATAAAAGCTTTTTTAAAACTGCCAGAAGATTTCCATTCTTCATTAAGTAGATAAAGCCTCAAGTTCTCAGATTAACTGCAGGATTGCTATCTGTGGAGCAACATAACTGTATGTTTACTCTGTGTTTTAAAATCTAAAGAGAATTGCATTTAGTCCTTGATCTTAAAATATGTGGAAAGAACTTTATCTGCTTTGGCAGCAGGAAAGGAAAATGGAACCTCAGCACTTGAGTATGGTAGATGTTGCTTGTAACATTTCTAAGGGTGGAGGAAAAATACTGATGTAGAGAATACTTGGTGGAAGAGAAGCCAAGAGGTGTTCTGTAAAGTGAGGAAAACTAGAATTAAAAAAGTAAATAAAAGTCTATAGACACATTTTTGAATAAGCACAAAGATGAAACACATTTTAAGATCTCTTTTTCTCTTTGGAAACATCTGATTTCAAAATCACATGGATTTAGACTAGTTTTGTTGCCCTGTACCAGTGGGCCAGATTATATATGTCCTTTAAATGTACAGTTAGACTCATCAAAGATGATTAGAAATCTGACTGTCATTGAATTCAGTGATATTTGAGCATTATTATTGTTTTAAAAAGTCTAGAAGTTGCACAGAGAATTTTATCTACAGTGTAAAAACTAGGAACTAAGCAGAGAAAAAAACCAACTTTATGAAATACTGTGGAGGAGAAAAAGTTATTACAAAAACATACTTGTCTTATATTGACAGCTAGAGAATTGAAGTATTGTGCAGTCACATTTTAGACTGAGTGTCAAGTTATTTTGAAAAGCTAAAGTGGGCTGCGCTTGTTTTTTACTAAAGCTGCTCACGTGTTTTTGGAGAATCAAGAATACCAGTTTTATATGTATAAATTCAGAATTTTGGAGAAAAATACATGGGTTAATCTGCAGACATATAGGGTGAGAATTTGAAGGCAAATATAAGGAAGCGAATGGCTACGTGCTGAGCAGAGGTGTGCGGTACACACTGAAACTGGAAAACAGAACCCTGTCAAATTGGCTTCTCTACATTCCTCCTTCTTTTTAAGATTATGTCTCTGTACAAGTGAAAAAACAGGTGCACTTCCCATCATTGTTGTTGTAGGATCTTGTCATCTATTCTGTTCTTCCTGGCAATATGATACAGCTTTCAAAATGAAAAAAAAAAAGTATTTAAAAAAATTAAAACCTGCACCCATTCGTATCAGAACTCTTCTACCTACTCGTTTTGAATGATCAATTCTGTTTCTGAGCAAGTCTGCCTTACAAGTTTTATGGTAAATGCTGTACTTCCCTCTTGAATTTCCCCTTAAATACATGGGTAAGTGTCCTTTTGGGGATATTTTTACTTTTAAGTTACATGTTTTAAAAGGAAGTGTACCAATTGAAAACATTTTTTTTATTCCATTGCAACTATTAGAAGTTCTATGTTCTGTTTCTTCTTTTAGGTGAGAAACCTTTTGAATGTAACATTTGTGGGAAACACTTCTCACAGGTGGGAATATTTTATGTATTATGGTACTTAGACTTGAAATGCATCTATGTGTTGATTCTAAAAAACTTGGGCTTAAGTCTATAGATAAAGATTTTTTTTGTTCAAAGACACTTCACTTTAGGGATAAATTATTGTCTTATTTGAAAGTAATATGTTAAGTGGTTTAGATTTCTTTGATGCATTTTGTACCTTTGATTCTGTCTGCTCTCAATAGATGTGTTATGTATTTTACCTTCAAATGAATATTTAACTATCCAGAGACACACTATATTTGAAATACAGAGAACATTCATTTACAAACTGTTCTTTTGACTTATGCTTAGGGATATGTGTGAATAGCATTTTTACAGTGTCTGAAAAAAGTACAGGTTAGAATTTTCTATGATGTTGTGTTCACAATACAGTTTTATCTTCCTAAATGGCATAAATTATTAAGCAGATTTGAATCAGATAAAAAAGTTTGTATCCATGTAATTGGGCTTAGTTTCCTTCAGTGAGAACATCACTGTCTGAAGTGACAGAACTCAGCTATGATTTAAAAAAAAACCTCCTGTAAAATTCTGTACTTACATACAGGGCCTAAGCTTTAGCTGTCTTAATTTGCCCTCCAATGCTTGCTTCCTGTTCTGGGTACAGCACTTAATTTGTATTCCTGAAAATTTGGTGCCTAATTGTCTCACATTTCCAAAATGTCTATTTCTTTTCCGTTTTCTTGTTTGGACTGCGCACATCTAAGTACAGGAGACAATAAACAGATACATATTTTTATACTAAAATTAAATAATAATTATTGTTAAATAACTTTGGTATTTCTCATGGATCCTGATTTAAGAATTAGAGTTATGTGTTCTTTGTCTACCCACCCACAACTATTTGTGTTTCTCTTGTTTCAGTTTCATAGTCTACCAGTGGGACTTGTTTACCCATGAATCTGATGCAGTTGTGTCCTCCACTTGTTGCTTAATATGAATATAAGACTGAATATAATACCCTGAACAGTACTGTTTCATCATGCTTATTGAGCCATTTTGAGAAAAACTAGGTCTGCTTAGTAGACAAAGAAGTGCATTTTTATTCATTTTGATGGCTGAACTTTTGGTTATTAAAAGCAAAACATGAATATTTCCAAATTCTATTAAAAGTACTTTTGGCAAATAGTGGTACTCGGTACCACTGTTGCGGGGGAGAGAGAGTATAAAAAAGCTTCACACACTCAGAGTGTATGACAGGCATGACAGACTCCTCACGCAACATCCTTAACTAAAAAAAAAAACAAACCCCCCAACAAAACTGGAAGTTTCTGCCTTTCACTTTAACACACTCAAACAGCTCTCCTTTCCTCCTCATTACCTCACTTGCCTGAAGCTATAGGTAGATACATAGGGGTGGACAATTCCCACATGTCCAGCACATGAGCCATAGTGCTCAGCTTGGGTGCTGCAGCTGGTCATAAAGAATCTTGTGTATTCCTGAGGTACATGCTTTTGAATCCTGCAAATGAGTAAGATTCCACCTACCAGAAAGCTGCAAGGATAATTACTATCTACTTTTTGCTTAAAAGACCATGTTTGATCTTGATCTTCTCCATCTGCAGGCACAGAAGTAGAAACACTTTTATTTAAGCCTTCATGTTCAGTACTTTTGAGACAGTGCAGTCATTGTGCCTGGTGGTATTTCTGCTCCTGCTGGACGTAACTGATGTTCTGTGTGTTAGAATGCGGAGCAGAAAGTGATGGAAGTAGGGGAAATGGACATGGGAACTCATAGCTGGGAACAAGTAGCAATAAATGTGTTTGATTTTTTGAGGAAAAAGGTACCTTCTGTACTTCAAAGCTTGCATCCTCCCTTACTACAGCACACAACCTTTTGTAATGTGAACCTTTTCTGGCTGGTGATCTGGGTATCATGTTTTACCTCCTTCTGCAGAGCTTCTTTTGGGTGTTTCTATCCTTAAGGTCTTTCAATTCAAAAGCAAGCCAGTTACAAATGGACTAAGTCTAGCATATCTCTTTAGTCTCCAAATTTGTGAGGAGTGCTGTGCAACCAGTATGAGGATTCTTTTGAGCATTTTTTTTCTTTCTCTGAAATGCTAGCAAAAGTCCTCTTATGTTTTTTTCATTGACATGGCATTGTCAATGCTGCTTTAAGCAAGCTTGTGTGCCAGCTTTAAAGCTTAGGAAGAGTACAAGCTATTGATGGGGTTTTTTTGTCTTAGCACAGTTAATAACAAGCTTTGGCCTCATTAGGAGGAAATTACATAGAGTTGTAATAAATAAATGGATCTACTTGCTGCTCTCTGTAGATTGTTTTTATTCTTCATTAAAATGCTTGTATGGGAACTGTTTTAGAATGGTTGTTGCACTTCAAATTCACCTTCTGTCTTTATCCAGAATAACTTTTAAGTGCCCATGATAGGGTTTGTTTTGTGACATGGATAGAAGTAAAGGCTCTGTCTTTTATACGTTTTCTCTCAAATGCACCACTGAATAAAATTCCTTGTCTTTGCAAGGCAGAAATTATTCCATGGTTTGTCTCCTTCCTCAGACATAGGTGCCTAATGCCTCTCTTTGAATGGATTTCAGGATTATAAAGTTTGGCCTGAGAAAATAGTGGTTCAGTCACACTGCAGTCTGAAAAAAATTACAGAGGTTAAAGAGAGCTCTCTCAGGGTTCAAACATTGATACATTTGATACTGTCCTCTGTCTGTGTTTGTGTGTGTCTGCTCTACTTGAGTTCTGGTATATTGTAAGCTCTGATTACAGTGATGGATCATCACTGGTAATTTATTATCTAAAGGAGTCAAAAGAAATTACTGTGGATCTTATTTTTATTGTCTTACTGTGACTGAGGAGGACATGATAACCTTTTGCATCCCAAATTTTCTTTCCCAATGGAAAGGACTCAATGTTCCTTTAGTGTACTTAAATGAAACCAGGCAGCTATCAGTCACAGAGAATGGAAGGGTTAAAAGCTGACTGTGAAAGTATGCACGATTTAGGAACACCTGCAGCTCTTCTATCCAGACTAGCTGTATCTTGTGCTTTGAGAACTGGACTCTCAGTGGATTAGCCATTCAGAAGAACCAGTGGCTTTAAAAAGCACTTTAAAAATAGTTGGACAGAGTAAGAAGGTTTTATCTAGTCATTGTTTGGTTTGCCTGTTAGACTAGCATTCTTTTTATAGGATTGAGAGAGGAAAGATGTAATAATTAGTTACCATTAATCCCATTCATTCATTTCTGTACTTCCTTTTCTGTTTTCTTTTGATATGACTGAATATATATAGGTTTGGAGCACTTGGCTCTAGTATTTTATGGGTTGAAAAATTTCCACACTATTCTTTTCTTTTTAACCTCCTGGTAGGTGAATTCAGATATCCTCATGTAACAATATTTTATTTGTAGGACAGGGAAAATGAGACATGAACTGTATTACTAATAAGTTTTCTACTCCACTGCATTCTAGATGGTGTAATTTTCATTTATAATTGGATCTGTTTTAAACTATAGGTCTTTTCTTTTCTTAGCATTTGATCCCAGGGTTATTTTTTTTCCCCATTTCTCTTCTTGTCAACATATAATTGCATACATAAACAATTTGTTCTTGAAGTACATGGTAGTCTGTCTTTACTAGATCAGAATGCTTGAGTTCATACATCCTTTGTAGTCTTCACTGCCTTAGAAGTAGGAATAAAAAGCCAGTCTCATAGTTCCCATAATTTTTTTTATATCTACAACAACAGACTAACTGAATTTAAATGCTTAAATTACTGTCCCTTCAGGCAGGTAATCTCCAGACACATCTACGTCGGCATTCTGGTGAGAAGCCATACATTTGTGAAATCTGTGGGAAAAGGTGAGTAGAAGTGTTCACCTTAGTAAAATTAACATGATAAAATTTGGTCATGTTTTCTGCTAATCTTCATGATAAACTAAGGGCCAAGAGCTAAGGCATCATGCTGATCAATTTTGTTCAAAAGACACTGGGTTTAAATGTGTACTGATGGAATTAAAATACAGTTTTGCAGTTGTCTTGTTGCAAGTACATAATAAGGTAATTATATCACCATAGTTTGTGGTCTTAGTTTTATTTTTTGGATATTGGTATGTAGCTAAGAATATACTGTTGTGTGTATTTTGAACAGTGTGAGTCGTAATAAATCATGCAGGTTTGTACCTTTTCATCATTTTTTTTTCATTATTTGGTGATAAAATTGTTTTTACATTTTAGGGAGTTCTGAAGTATGGGAAACCTGACAAATTTAAGCAAAGCATTAAATAATTCTGCCTTCTGCTAGCTAGCAAGTGACAGAAAATACACTAATGCAGGAGTAGCATAAAATGCAGAATGAATTAGTAACATTAATAGTAAAAAGGTTGGGTTTGGGCATTTTTTCTAGTGTAAATTTAATTGGACATTGCCAGTTTCAAAACGTTTTTCTGAAATGCATCCATTTATCTGTGGTTTAGATCTTAATCTTTGTTCAGAACATCAGGCATTCATTTTACTCAATTTCTGCACGGTACTTAGTTTAGCAAAATAATAGGTCTTATAAAGACACTAATTAGGTTTCTGTACTGTGTTACAGATTTGCTGCTTCTGGTGATGTTCAGCGTCATATTATTATTCATTCTGGAGAAAAGCCTCATCTGTGTGATATCTGTGGCAGAGGTATGTGAGAACCAAAGTTTCTGCCTCTCAGGTTTTTTGACTGAAATGTGAGCAGTCATTTTAATCTCAGACTCTGTCATATTTTTCTAGGATTCAGTAACTTCAGTAATTTAAAGGAGCACAAAAAGACCCATACAGCAGATAAAGTATTCACCTGTGATGAATGTGGAAAGTCATTTAATATGCAACGAAAGTTGGTAAAGCACAGAATTAGGCACACTGGAGAGAGACCATACAGCTGTTCAGCATGTGGTAAGAATTACTCTGCATAGCTTGGTTATGTCTTTGCTCTTTAAATGATAAGTAGAAGTTCCTTTGTCAACAGAATAAAAATTAACCAAAATGGTTTCAAATTGAAATACCATGTTGTGAAAGTTACTCACCAAATCTTTTGGCTTGCATACTCTACAGTCTTTTGTTTGGTGTAACTCCTTTATCTGTCACAAGTTTAAAGAGAATTTCAGTTGAAGAGTAAAGGAAATAAGAGGAATCTACATCGTATGTGTACGTGTTTGCTAACGAGGTAGTGATACTAGCTGCTTCAAAAATAGATTTATTTTCAGAATAGTCCTTTCTGATGGCAAGTTAGGTTTGACATCACTTGGCTGTCAATGGGGTCTTTTTTTTTTTTTCTTTCCCCTCAGTTGAATACTGTTTGGTTTTAACTGCATTCACCCGTAGAGTTTGATAATAAAAACCTTTTTATTCATTTGCTTCAACCTCTGGAATAAAATCAAAACTCAATCAATGTTTCGTACCAGAGAACACCTGTTTTCAAAATCTGAGCCATACTTCCAAGTGGTCTGAAAGTGGCTCTTTGATCAATGATTCATCCTTCTATAACATAGTTCTCAGAAATTGCATTGTCTATCCTGATCTCTTATGTTACTTACCATCCTGCATACTACTCATATTTTTGTCCTTAGGTGCTATTTTGATATCATTTTATGAATTTCTAAGGAATCAGCTTTGGAGGAGGGTAGTTTCATCTGTTAAAGTCCAATTGCAGTATGTTTTATTTGCAATGCCTTGAGGCACAAGAAAAAGCCAATATTATCAGGAGGTCTTCCATCAGAATGAGGAAATATAGACATGTGGGATATGAAAGTATAAACAGTCATTTGTGTTGCTGTCCTTAAAACAGGCTTGTTTCCATCTTCCTTTATAGTGGTCTTTTGAATATTTTTCATTTTAGCCAAGTCATCTTGTACTGAGAAGGCAAAAATTGTGCAAAGAGGATTTGATCAAGCATTAAGAAATCATTGACATTATGCAAAAAATCCAAATGTATCACTCTAGTAATTTGTAATCTTACCATTATTGTTTAATGGCTGTTCTGAAAAGAAATCTGTGTTGTAAAATAAAAAGTATAATGCTGAAAATTGAGACTTCAGTTTTACTATGCATTCGTTTAATAAAGTTAATTTTTACTGATATCTGTCCTTACAAAATAAATGAGATAAAAATCAGAAATAGGTACCAGCTTACTTCTGCTATGTTAAAGAATGTGAGGTGTCTGAATCATGTAGTAATTCTGGAAATTGTTCTTTTGTTCTGTTTGTTCTTCTGCACTTTGCCACGGTTCAGCCTCAGACACTTTTTTCTTTGCAGTATGGTGATTGAGCTTATTTTAGTCTGTTGTTCTGAAGATAGCCAAACAGTTGAATATTTTTTTTTGTATTCTAATATTTGCAGCAATAAAAATTACAGCTCTCATGCATTCCCTGTCTAGAATATTAAAAAAGACTGCTATATTATGCTAGCTTACAGTTAACAAAAAAGCTAACTTTGTCAGCACTTTTGAGAATAGTTCCTTGGTAATGAACAAACCATTTCTTTCTACGATGCAGCTCTCACTGGAAGAATATAATTAGAAGTTTATCAGCATGCTGTTTTTCCAGACAAATTAAATTGATAATTTCAATTTTTTTTTTCTCCACGAAGATCAATATAAACTGAGAGCACTCACAGCTTTCAAATACTAATGGATATTCCTGTCTCTGGAGAAAAAAGCTAAACACACTTGTTGGGAAACACAAGTTAAAAAATCAGATCAAGAAGAAGAAACAAGTTAATGGAATTGTAAAAATAGATTGAACTTGTTTGAACCTGTTCTGCATAGACAAATTACCACAACTGGGACATGTCGCTTGATATTTTCTCTAATTAAAACATGTTTATTCACTTGTGTTAAGAACAAATTCTTAATCTATCACTTCTGTCTTGTAGGGAAATGTTTTGCAGGCTCTGGTGACCTGCGTAGACATGTGAGGACTCACACAGGAGAAAAACCCTACACTTGTGAGACCTGTAACAAATGCTTCACTCGCTCTGCTGTTCTGCGGCGGCACAAGAAAATGCACTGTAAGGCCTCTGAGGAGGGGCCAAATGCACTGGATGAATTTACTCCAGGGATTGAAACTTCTGACCTCGACAAGTCTCAGAGTTCTGACTCGTTTGGCCAAGAAATGTCTGTTACATTGTTACCAGTGTCTGTTAAATTTCCAGTTCGTCCAACTGGGAATTCCACTGAATTTGATAGTTCTGCAGATCCGTACTGTAAGTTGCGATCAATGGCTCAACACCACGACTCAGCAAACCAGCAGAAACTCAGCGTGGATTCTGCTAAACTCCCGAAAGCTCAGACTCAGCAACCACCACCATACGCTTACGCGGACGTTGATGTGTCTTCCGCAGAAGAACCCTTGCAGTCGGATGGTATTCCCATGATTCGCTCCTCCATGGTCAGCTTGGACGGCCACTGCAATGACCCGCTGGGCAGTCGAACATCGGCGGCCACGTACAAGAATAATGAAGGGCCCTTCTTCTCCAGCATGACCCTCTGGGGTTTAGCCATGAAGACCTTGCAGAACGAAAGCGAACTGGAACAATGAGGGCTCAGGTGACTGCACCGAAACTTCTTAGAGGCATTTCACGTTCAAGTGATTGCAATTGCACTGCAGCATAGGGGGATCAGAGCTGGTTTTTAAGCCAGGTTGCTTGGATACTGATAGGAGTCAAGATATGCATGCCCAGAACCCTGTGTAGGCTGACTTTATTTACACTGCTTCTCAGCAAAGTTCAAATCTACTTTTGGGGACCTTTGTTATTCTGTGACTGCACTGTGTAGCTCATGTGTTGCCATGATTTATTAAAACTTGCCATTTACTAAATTTGCCATTTAACTTGGAATTTTTTACCTGATAATGGAGGAAAGGATGGCCAGTGTCTAATTTCATTATATGGGTACAATTCCAAGTATGGGCCGTCAGAGCTGTGTAAGGGTGTAGATATGACAAGACAAAAATACTTAACAAATCCCTAGTGAACCTGAGTTTCAGTAGTGGCTTTCTTACCAGTAGGGTCACTGGTTTACAGGACTTGAGTATTGTGACAGTAAATTTAATGTTAAATACTGGGTAATATTTGTGATAGTGCAAAGTAACTGTATATCTAGAAACTTTATTTTTTTACAATAAAAGCTTTTTTTAGTATTTTATAAACTATTTTGCACAGCAGATTATTTGTACAATGGAGGCCAAGATCAAGACGTGAATAAAGGGAAGTTGTTTTACCCTGTATCTTAATTGCTCCATGTGTTTCATCTTTTTGTGAAAGATTTTCAGTAACAGTGTCATCTATTCCAGGTATCTTTATAATGCTAATGAGGATGCCACTGCAAGAAGAGCTGCACTGCAAAATAAACACAATCAAGACACCAGTAGGTTGTCTTGTACTTCGGCAAATGAGTATAAAACATTGGCTAATTAATAGACTGTTACAGGATAGAAACTTCGCTGAGAGGCCTTTTTCTGCTTTGGTGCTTTGGATGGTTGCATTCATTTCCACTATAGATGTGTTGCTGCATTTCAAACTGCCTGCTATGGACACATGAGTTTTACTGGCCTCTTTCCAACCCACAAAGAAGTTTTAGCAGTGCTTTGTGAAGCCTTATGCTAAAACTTTCCTTACATATTGTAGTTTCTGAAGTGAAAATATCCTCATGTTCCTTTTTTCTGAAATTCATTCACAGGCTGGAAGGTCTGCTTGAAGCACATACTTCTTATTTCCTATAAGGAGTCTCAATGTTTGTAGGCTGAGAAGTAGGTTTGAGTGTTTTGCAACAGCTAACAACATCTATTATCACCACTATTTTAATAACACTGCAGTTCCTCTGCTGAAAAAAATCATGTGTGTATAAAACTAACAGCTGGAACTGTCTAGTAATTAATATATCATATATTCCTGGTATTAGAAAATACATTGTCACTTGTAAAGTACAAAGATTCAACTCTGTTGTGGTCATCTGGTTCTTGGTTGCACAAGAATTAGTTTTGCTAGAACATGAATATAGACTGGAGGTGACTTACAATCCACTGCTTGCATTCTGTGGAATTTCAAAGCTTGGAAAATACAGTATTTTTTCATATTTTTAAAGTGCTCACCACTCTTTTCCCCCCAGGAATTCAAAACCAGCTGTTCTGTTTCTTGTGTTAACACCATGCGTTAAAATTTGTGGCTTCACTTCCTTAATGTGGCCCCTGTACCTTCTTGTTTTTAGCTGCTTTCAACCTGAGTTGAAATGGGAAAGAGCATTGCTGGCCAGAGCATGGCAGCCTTCAAACAAAAGGGGCAGAACATTACACTGTCAAAGTTTCAAGACATACACATTTTTCTCAGTCATTGTTTAATGTTATGAAAAACATTTTTTTGCTACACTAACAGACCAGTTTAAAAAAAAAAAAAGAATCCAGATGCACTGGAGAGCAAATTGGGATTTTTTTTTCACCTTTGTTTTCTTGTAGTGCATATATACTAGGAAGCTTAAAAGCATCTCTATTTTTCCAGCCAGTGAAGTCAGAACACAGAAGCTTTTGCAGCATGTGTGTGTTAAAAATAACACATAGGCTACATGAACACAGTCCCATATGGATTAAGCAGGGAACACTTCATATATGTGAACCCTTAGCTCTCCCCTCATTCATTGTCTTTTACATTATTTGCCTTTGAACACTGCAGATCTTTGTGGGAATTATCTATGTGCTATTCAACAGTCCAGGTATTATGGTTCTGTCCCTGACCACGTGTGCTCATCCTCGCTCTCACTCTGCTTTCCTTGCACTACTGCCTAAGGCAAAATGTGGGTACCTGTCAGTCACTAGCTCTGTAGGTTTCCTCTTGTCAGAAACTATTTTTAAATTTACTTATCCCAAGAGAAAATAGAAATTTGATTCTCTTCCCACCAGCATTCTGCTGCTTGGAAAGGACAAATTGCAATTTGTGAACCTCATAATTTTTAGTTTCCTCTGGTTCTGCAGTGGTTTTGCTTCCTTTGTTGTATTTTGGAGGAGTCACTATAGGATTAAGTTTAAAACAAGCCATGTTGTAACCTTGGTGCTCTTCTAACAGAGCGTTGGAGGTCTGTACGCTGGTTTGAAGGAATGTGTAAGACTGTCTTAAAGAGAAAATGGCATCTTGAGATACTTGTAAGCACACAGATTAGATTGCAGGTATCGTGTGTTTTGTGCCAAGAGGACAGCTCTGATGCACTAAGGATAATTCCCCTTGCTTGGCAGTATATCTTTCTGTGAAAGTGTTTCACGCCAAAAACATGAAGGTCCTCCAACACGCTACCAGGCTGTGAATGCTGTTTGCAGGGTTTTTCTGAGGGTTTGTTAAAACACCACATTGCAACGTGGCATCTTTGAGAAGGAAGTTAGAGCAAATACTGGTAGGAGGAAGCTGCCCCATCTGAGTTTGTGCACTGGAACCAGAAAACACAGGAGTTGCAGCACTGGGCAGGAGCACTGAGAACTGTTGCTTCTAGGTGGCTTGAAGGAAAAGCTGAGAAAGGGAAAATTCAAAAGATTAGGTGGAGTCAGATGGAAGAGAATTAATTTTTATGAGTGAAGCAAGAAGTTTTGGATTAAGAAGCCCCATCCCTGCAGCCACTTTGCAGTGAATATAACTGCCTGATTGCAAGAAAATGTATTTTGCATTTGTGTTTACAAAATCGAATACAGCGTGTCATGTCATTTTAGTATTGCCTGAGCTTTCCTCAGTGAGACCTCAGTAGAAAATTACCTCAAAGGAGAATCTTTCTCTGTATCCTAATGATTTCCTACGCCAACCCACAGGTCCATAATGAAGAGGATGTTTGAGTGGGAATAGCAAATATGGTCTGATAGTCCTAATGCTGCCATAAAGCTGGCACAGCTGGAGAAGAGCAGCTCCCCCGTGACTTTGAAAAACAGGTGGAAACCGTGACACAATTGCTGAGCCAATAGTATTTTACAAGCAGCAGACACCCATCCCTAGCTTGCTCATAAATATCCACAGCCAGCGTGCTGAGGGGGATGAATAAGAATCAGTCCCTTGGCTAGTAGCAGGCACTGCTGAAGTGCCATTGTAGTTGATGTACATAGCAAGCTATTAAAAAAGACTTTTGGGGAAAGAGAATGTAACCTGCCTGGCCTAGTAAAATTGAAGGACTGCTAGTTGTTATTTCTTGAAATAACTATCCTGAAACTCAGAGCTGCTGTTCATCTTGCAAACTTGAATCACTTCTGGTTACAGAAGATGCAGGTGACTGCTCAGGGCTTTGTGTGGGTTTGTTCAGTGCAGAAATCTCTCTCATTTGACTCCTAAACAAGATTAAAAAAATTAAATTAGTGTTTAAACTTTTGAAGGCATTACTGTGGGGTTTTTTTGATCATTTAAGAGCATTAAACATATATGAAATATGCCATTTTATGTGGACATGTTTTCTGGATGTACATAGGAAAATGATACACCATATAATTACATCTAAGTTCAAATAACTCCCTGTAAAAAAACAATCCTCTGCTTGAGACTTATGATCTAGTTTAGTTAGAACTGAAAAAGTATAAGGAAGGAGAACTTCACTAGGAAGGACTTACTGCTTGTTTATTACCTGTTGCTGTTGAGCATATAAAGTGTTTTTGTGGTCCGACACTTCATCCGCATTCTCTCATGCTCTTTTTAAACCCGGTCTACTAGATTTTTTTGCAGTTTCTTGAATTTAGAGGTTGGGCTTTCGAACAGAGCACTTGTGCTTTGTTTCCATGGCTTCTTCAGCAACTCCAAATAAGCTTAAACTCCTGTTGATAATTTTACAGGGAAGTAATTGCTATACATGAAGTCCTCCCAAAACATCCAAGTGGCATATACAAGAGCAAGCCAAATTTAAGACAAAATCAGTGTGAAGCAAGTGGAACTGGCCCCATAGGCCATTTGCTTCTTGAATCCACTTTTTTCTTTCCTTGCTTTGTCTTCCCCACTGTGGGTAGCTCCATTCATATGTGGACAGCTGCATTCAATTCTTGCTGCTCACTTCATGCCACTTACCCACCCCTCATAATCCAGACCAGAGGTTAACATATTCAAGCTCCGTAAGGAAAAGTGTGGAGGCACATAGGTAAAGAGAGTCCCACATGATTGTAAAACTTTATAAAAACGGCCAGTCTCCACACTTTGGGGTGTGTGCTGGGGCTTAGGATATTTAGCTTTCTTGCTAAAGAGCTTGTTTGAGAAATAATATGCAAAACAAACATGACAAGAAATGCAGATGGTCCTCCTTGAACAGAAGACTTAATAGAAAGCAAACAAACATGAGCTTTATAGACAGATTTGAAAGAAGAAAATGTGATAGCTTGGGAAATGTGTTCTAATGACAACTGAAGGGCCTTAGATGCAGCTATTTGGTAATTCAGTATGCTAATGACTTCAAAGTGACCTGTGCTCCACTGTGCTGCAAATAGATTTCTTTGTATTGGTATACACAGGCTTGTGCTTTCTGGTCCATAGCCTTATTCATTAATCCTTACTGACATCTATTATTGAATTTGCCTTCTCCAAACAGTTGGTTTCCACCTCTGCTATTAAATCTCCATCCTAGCAAATAGATAACACTACCTTTAAAACACAGCCTAGTGAAGACACAAGCTAGTGACTCAGACATTCTTTTTTTCTAAAGACAGTACCCCTACTGTTTAAATATATTTTTTTTCTTTTTTTGTAGTTGATATTCACATGTGTGTTCAGATCTGACAACAGTTTTGTTCTCTTGGTGAGGGAATTTTTCCTGGAAGGTTACAAAAGCCCATTAATAGAAGTGCACAATGCAGTGCTGAGGAGCGTGCATGCATGAACTACAAGTCTGCCAGCTTTTTGTGAAGCTCTGCATGGGGCAGTATACTGAAATAAAGCCTTTCAGACCCTTTTAATGTAGTTCTGACCTTCCACTCTATATTAAACAGATGACTGGAACCAGAAAGATAGGTCATTGTGATTGCAGTTAATATTTGTAAGGACCAAAGCAGCTCTCAGCCTTTGAGGTAGAAGGGAATCATCTTAAGTGTGAAAATGTATCATCACAAGAATGGAGAGGATCAAAGGAAGGCCAGCTGGTGCTCGGACATCTTTTCATAACCTTTATTACAATGCTAGAATACACTAACCTCAATGGGAAGTCCATTCAGTTCATGTATTTCAAACAGATAATCTGTATTCTAGTGAAACAAAGAAAGCTAAAATAGCCCTTTCTAAAAAGGGGGTGGTCGGCACAAATTGCCTATGATTTAATCATTTTGGTTTTCTGAAATCAGCTTAGCTTTTTCAATGCAAATATATGAATGTTTAACACGCTTATTTTAGAAGTGACTGAAAATTTGTAAAATTTAGGTACAGAGAGTTCTAACTGATTTTAACTGTGTTTTACTTCTTCTTTAGAATAAAGGCCCTCCACATTTTCACTTGCAATGCACAAAAATAACACAGTTATTTCAGGAAAAAAACTATACAGAAAAACCATAAGCATCAACTATCCAGGAGGCATGTATATGTGGAGTTGTGAAAAAGCCAAGATTAAGCCTAACTAGTTTTGGCAAACACCAAAATTTCAAGTTTGGGCTTTCAGGGAACATCAATCCACTATAAGTACATAAGTATATATGATATTAGCAATAACAAAACAGAAAATCAATGAAGATTGCTGTTTGTTGGTCAGCTGCTACAGTAAAAAATGGATAGGGAAAAGCAGTGCAATTGTAGGTATAGACTAGAGGTGAGCACTTCTGCCATGATATTTTTTATGTGGGGAATGCTATAGATGACTAAAACATCAAAGTTCAAACTCAAGTGTTAAATTGTTTAGTCCTTGCTTTTGGATTTGAATTTCAATCAGTCGCTTTCTGAATTTGTTCTGTGGATGCAGAGTGGGGAAAGTATCCCTTCTACTTGACGAGCAGAGATTTATTTCCAACCAATTCTATTAAACTTTTTGTCTGAAGATTGACACCAATGTCACAATTGCATTATTTATGAAGTTAGGCCTTGACAGGAAATGCAGCAGTCAGTCTCTTAATATTGCAAAACACCAAATGGACAAAAGAATATTGCCTTTTCCTACCCAGAAAGTGAGGGCAGTCATCGCATCAGCTGGGTAAAAACTGCAGCCTGTGAAACGGGTCTGAGGGGCAATGAAATTCTGACAGCCTCAGGACACACAACTTCAATTCAATTCAAAAGTCATTAAAATAATTCCTAATTTCTAAAGCTTAGAAGAAAAGGTATTTAATTTCTTTTTCTCCAAGTAATTTGCATGTCAAATCTCTCTCCCTCTCTCTCACACATGCTTCTCCCCCTCTCTCTCCTGTCAGTGATGTCTCTCTCAGCAGCTGTCTAGTCATGAATCACTCCCGTCATCTGAAGCATATTTTAAACACTTCTGGACGTGCTCTAAAAGCAAATGCTCTTAAGCAAACAATTTGCACTGTTTTTCCATACACTCCCTTCACTTCCCAAAATCTTTCATAATCATGACTTTAAAAGCTGGGTCACAGGGGAATCAGGTACTGGAAAATACAACCTTTTGTGCTTGTGAGAGTATCATAATGTTACATCAAGTTCTTGTGTAATGCAGATCTTATCTGACTTGCAGAAGACTTGAAGTTGCCTGAAGCTTGAGAATATCACTTCATTAAGATTCATATAAATGTTGCCTTTGGTTTCACCCATTGTATTCTGCACCCCCTCAAGCTCAAACTTCAGTCTCAGTTTAGGAACTGAGCAGATAAAAAGAAAATCACTGTCAAAGGTTAGTTCAGCTGCTGTTACGGTAAAGCAGATCAGATTATGCCATATTTGCTTCAGAGTAGTTACTTCACAACCTGAAATGGAAAACATAATCATGGAGCTAATAAATTATTTGTCATGTAATCATGAGTTTCAGAGCTACCAGAAAAAGGATATTGACTGAAAAGGTTTTGATCTTAAAAGCTCTTCTGTTTTTCTCATCTATTCTGTGGCAGAAGGATGCCCAGCAAGGCCTTAGGGCACCAAGGCTTTTTGCTAAGTGTCTGGAAGGCCTTTAGAACCATCCAGTAACAAGTCAAAGAGGAATAAAAGTATACTGTCTTCTGCTAGTAAGTGACTCTTCTGGTAATTTGAATATTTGACAGGAATACAAGTTTTGAGCTCCAGATCCAAATGATTACATTTGGCACATGGGCAAAACAGGAATACTAATTGTGCCCAATTGGAAAGAACTTTCTCTTTCCAAATAAAATGTGGCTTTTAAATACCTAGGACCAAGTTAGTTTTGTTTTTTTGCAAAGTCTAGAAGTGATAACCCTAAAGGATGCTTTTGTCTGAAGTCCTAATGGGGATACTTTCCCCACTCTGCATCCACAGAACAAATTCAGAAAGTGACTGATTGAAATCCAAATCCAAAAGCAAGAACTAAACAAGCCTTACACAAGCTATGAGCCACGTACTTCCACTTCATGTTTGCACTGGGAACTTTTCTTTCTTGCTGCTTTGATGTCACATCCTTCTGTATTTTTTTAAGTGCCTAGAAGAACCCTACTGTGACAAAACACTAAATAATAATCAAAGTTTGGAACATTAAATGATACTATCTAATATATTTCTGGTATGGAGTGCTGTCATATGTGGACTGTGATATGGATGACCACCTTGAGTGCTCTGACTGTCCTGCATATATCATTTCATCTTTCTTAGTAACCTGGTTCTAGTGGAATCATCAGAGTTATCACCTCAGAAAGTTTTGTTTTAAACAAGAAAGCTTTGTCAACCACCATTAATAATATCACCACTATTCAGCAGCTTAATTATGCGATTTTTGCTACTTGCTATTCCCAAAAGTCCTTCCCTCTGAAGAGAGGATTAGATAAAACCCACATTGAAAGGGGTTAGCCCTTGTTATTGCAAGAGAAGCCTGACATATTGCAAGTGCCTAGAAATCAGAAGACAAAAAGTATTTAAAAATATTTGTAGCCATCTGGAAGTCACATTCATGACGCTTTACGATATACCCACGTGATTTTTGAATGTGTGGTTTGTATAAAATAATAGGTTCATCTATCTCTCCCTTACTTCTCCATGAATTTAAGTCGTGCAAATCTGTCGTGTAAATCCGCAGAGCCAATGCATCTGATGCATCATCCTTAGTCAGTGGGATTCAGAGCCTATTTGCCCGCCGGGTGGCAGTGAAAGCCCGAGCTACAAAGGGGATGGGAGGGGATGGGATAGGATGGGATGGTCCCGATGGCTGAGCTGCTCTGCTGCGGCTCCGGCGGAGTCGGTGCCTTCCTACCGCACATCCGCGGTGGTCAGGCTGTGGCTTTATCCCTAATAATGATACACATCATTCCGTTGTGTTAGGAAGCGATAATGTATTTAATGGTTTGTTATCCGCATCTTTAACAAACCGTAAGGAGCTAATTTCTTGCCCTTGGGCACACCTGCCGAACAGAGCTGGAGATTGCATTGCAGTGACAGCCAGAACGTGTCTATGCTTCAGTCTCATGGATATTGTGATGTGCGACATAAATATCATTAGTTTTATAATGTGTTTTATCTCTGTGTGCTCTGTGAACACACGCTCCTGCCTTATGCCTGAATACTTTACAGCTGTTTCTCTTGCTGCAGGTTGTTGCACAAAATAAGCCAGCTCCCTGGTACTCATGCAGTGGTCCCTTGGGAAATGCTCTGACCCCATGGCAGAGCTCTGTGGACTCTCAGGACCTCTTACCATGTCCTGACACTTTTTTTTTAAATAAACCCTTAATCACTTGCACATTAAGTGAAAATGCTCAGTACACCAAGTCTTTTTAACACTACTCTATTTTGAACTGACTGTTAACCATCTTTTGCCATTCTTTAATTGTATGATGCCCACCTGCCAATTCACCTGCCAAATTAGGAAGTTATTCCCACTAGCTCTCCCTGCAGAACAAATGTTTTGTCTTCTACCTCTGGCGAGGACCTGAAAGTATTGCACTGCTGCATGTATTCAGGCTGAAAAGGGCAGAGATGGCAGAAGCCAGTCAAAGAATAAACAGTGAGAAGTTGTCCGTGTTCAGCACAATTAATGTATGAGTGTTTGGAAATTGCACGACTGAAATTGTTTAACAGTACCTTCTCCAGAACGGGAGGAGAACAGGTCAGAAATCAAGGAAAAAAATTCTGAGAGTGTTTCCTTCAAGGGTAAGCAAACATTCACTTTAAAAAATACAAAACCTAAACTCTAATAGTAAAGTGAAAAGCATAGATTTTGGTCCTTTCGTGTAGTTTCCAAGGATGTTTTGGTATGGAGTTGAGATGTTTGGCTTTGTGATTTTGGCTGAATAGCTTAGTAATAGATGAGGATCAAACACTGCCACTGGTTTTAAACCTAATTGCACATCTGGCAGGAATAAAGGTATCTATAAGTTGTTATGAGTCAAACAGCATGACTTTGTCAATACTATAGCTGTACAACCCAAGCACATTTCATTGTTTTACCACTTGTGGTGAGGGCTGTTATCACTATAACTGGTATTGCCTTGTTGCTACTCCCTGTGCCAAGGCCAAACAGCAGATTGCCTAAACTGATCCAGGATTTGCACCTCCCTTTTGCTCCAACAGGGGTTGTACTGCTGTAACATTTTCAACTCTGTTCAGTAGCATTTTTCCAAGGGAATCTTAACTAAATGTCAATGTGTTTATTTACATGTTATTACTCTTTGAAAGCATATTGCTTTCTGAGTGCACAGCAGCTGATAACAAGTACTGTGCTTGTTTATTGTAAGTAATTTAAGTGCTCAGCTCTACCAGAAGTGTCAATTGCTTTATTAATAGGCAGTTTTGTAATAGAGATCTGTTAAAATACTGTTCTGCAAAACGTTTCTAAAACAATTTGAATAAATTATTCTGTAGAAAACAATTACTTTCCAAATATTTTTAGTATTTTGGTACTAGTAGTACCTCACTAACTGGGTTTTCTTTAAGTAATTTAAATAAGTTATGTACATTGGATATTAAGAATATTCAGGTTATTAGATCTGTGAAAGCAATGAGGTGTCTCAAAAAGACACCCTCCTGTACCCACCTATATACAGGTACCTACAGAAATATGTAAAAATGTCTCTAAACGTTGGCCTTCAGTTTCCAGCAGATCTGGTCATTGGTGTTCTTTAGAGTTTGTGTATACAATGCATGTTGGGTTAGTTACACTACTGAGGGAATGCATGGTCCATATGTGCTATCTATATAGCAATATAATTGTATATACTTCTTGTAAGTGTAATTTTTCCCAAAAGAGAGGAAGAATAAACTTGATCAGGATGGGATGGCTTTAGAGAAATGGAACTGCCATTGTGTGTCCTGTCCTGTAGACATGAGGACACTGTTGTTTGGGTTTTTTTTAAAAAAAACAACCAAACTATGTCCCAAAGTCACAAAGCTGTAGCCTAGGAAAAATCATGTTTTGAACAGGCTTAAAATCCTCCAGAAAAATGTCTTGCATAAGAAAGTAAGTTAAAAATCCTCTACACATTAAGATCATAACTTTCGTCCAAAAGAAAATATCAGAGACTTAGACTTACTGAAACTCAGTATGACCTAGTTTAAGAAAAAATGTCAATATGGATTAAAAGCCCTTCCCCTGGAGCGGGGAGAAGGCAACCAGTCCCTGCTGCTGCTACTTCCAGGCTGTTTTCTAATATCCCTAGCTGCACAGTAGGACTAGGTTGGCAGATCAGACAGGACAGCTCTTGAATGGCTGATGTCTTCTTTTAGTAGAAGTGATAGATTCTTCCTCATCTTTGCCAATTATTTCCTTACACAGCACTCCTTGTTGACTTTCCAGTAGTCAACATCCACATACAATAATTGGAGACAGATGAAAACAAGAACAGACTACTGAGAAATGACAAAATTATCCACCTGCTCTCTGTGTGTCCAGTGGGTTGTTTCTTTATGATCCTATGACTATCTGCAGATTCTTCTTATGGTAAGAGCCAGTTGGATTGAGTTCAGCTGAGCAAAATGCAGTTAGGTAGCTGGGAATCTATTAGAATATATCACTTTGGACTTTTCTGTAGGAATTAAAACCTCAAGATTCTCACTAAACTACTACTAGTACTATGAATTATTTTGGCCATCCCAACACTCTCGAAGAATTGTCCTTTTCTGTCTCTCGGGCCTGATTTGTTTTTCTTTTGGAATTCAGCTTTGTCTGTAGTGGGAAATGGAACAGGGAATTGTTAGTTCATCTTTGTCCGGTGCTTTGAAGATGTAAAATATTTTTGGAAGCTGCTTGGTACAGTTGCCCATATTCTCCTCAGGGAAACAAATCTAACATTTGCTCTCCACAGCCTGCCCTTAGTGTAGTATTCAAGGAGATCTCTTTCCCTTTCTGTTCCCACAGGGCAACTGGATGCCTTTATTGCCACTTCTGCTTGAAGACACCAATTCAAGAACCCAATTTATGAAGAGTCTTGAATGTGTTTGGCAGATTTCCTCAGCTGATGTACTTTAATGTTCAGTGGGAACCCTGTCTTTCTGGAATTATTCCTCACTTCTCAGTTTTGTTTTCTCTTTTTCACTGCGTTTTCATTTTGACTAATTCTTCCTCAAATATGCACCATGGAGATTTGATTGATTTAAAATTCATAAGTGCTGGATTTAGATTTCTTAGCATGTAGGGTGCTTAATGCCCTCAGTTGCAGTTTCCTAAAGTAACATAAAGAATTCAAATACAGCAGTGACGATGCTGCACATTTTACAGAATACAAATAGGGGGGGGTTAGGTTCTTAGATCTCTTGCTGTGAAGTACCAGTAATCCTGTGCTAGTCAACATCTGTGCTGTCTGGATGTAGCTGGTCTTGTTTTTTATTTCAGCTAACAGAGAAGGAATTATTCCTGTGGCAACCAGATCCTGCAGGGTTAATACTATTTCTTTGAAGTTACTACTGATATTTCTTGCTACATCTTTTTGTCATCATTTTTCAAAGTATCTCCTGTTGCATGGATTGTCAGTTTAAAGGAATGCAAAATGGGTTACCAGGATAGGAAAAACTCTGCTGTTTTAAAGCCATGATAAAGCTCTAATCTTACAAATGAGTGTGATATGCAGTGCACATAAGTTGCATTGCATGTCACAGTTTTTGCTTTTACAGTTCTTAATAACAGGCAAGTGTAAAACCCTTTCCATCCAGAATATAAAACTAATACTACTACATGTTAATATCAATAAATTTTTAAGTCAAGAGTACCCTTCTGATAGTTAATTAGTTACAGTTTCCCTTCCCATTGAGTTACTTTATTTCACATGAGAATGGTTCAAAGCTGAGCCAGGGAGGTTTAGGCTGGACATTAGGAAGCATTTCTTTACTGAGAGGGTGGTCAAACACCAGAACAGCTCGATGCCCCAAGCCTGTCAGTGTTTAAGAGGCATTTGGACAATGCTCTTACTAATGTTCTTTAACTTTTGCTCAGCCCTGAATAAGTCAGGCAGCTGGACTAGAAGATCATTTTAAGTGCATTCCAGCTGAAACAGTCTATTCTATTCCATACCATTTCATTCCATTCCCATAATTGCCTTGCTCCACCCACCCTGAAAAATATGAATATAATAGTAAGGATAGTAACTTGGTTTTTAGTAACATCTCTGTTTGCAGTTTTGTTTTTCAATGTACCATATTTAAAGCTTTCTAAAAAAAAAAAAACCAAAACAAACAAAAACCAGTGGACAGCTGCTGCAGTTTAGGCACCTAATTCTAATAATTCATTACTTTCTAAAAGGTATAATTCATCCTTTCAGTAAAAGTAGCTGGCTTATTCATTACTTGCTTTGCTGGCTCCCTCTTATTTTTCACTTGATAGTGATCTGGAGTGAGCAGATGTTTTTTACATCCTCCTCTCTTCGTTTTTTGACATTTAGATATCTGTGTAAATACGCATATTTAGGAGTCCCCAAAAAACTGCCATAGTCAATAAATGAATGCTCTACAGATTTTGGCTTCTCTGTTATTTGGCCATTTTGGAAAACTCTTCCCATAATGCTACATCCCTTTCCTTTCTTTTCAGCATGTCTTCTCATCATATCTTTGAACATAGAAACTTTTTAAAGTGCTGACCTAAATTATCAAAAGTGATCTTTAATTTCCTATGCCTCAGATTTTAAGTGCTCAAATTAAGAGTGAATCCTGACTAGCTGGCTCTCTTCCCTTTGCTTTCTTGAAGCCTCTCACTTTCCCGGCTACAGACTGAGATACCCCAAAATCACTTGGCGCTTTTGGCAATTTCAGACAGTGGATACTGAAGTTAAAGTGCCATTGCCTTAGAACACCAACACAATTACAAATTGAATGAAAGAAAGAGCACAGTCACGAAAGATACAGAGCTTTGAATTTACATGTACATTAGAAAATGTGTGATTGCTATTTTTTTTCCTCTGGCCAAGTTCTATTTGCAAACTGAAATACAGCAAGATCAATGCCATGTGCAAAAACTTAAATGGCAGCTTTTGAGAAATTGCCCCATTAACCTGATGAGTTTCTAATTACAGTAAGACATAAGAGCTTTTTTTCCTCATGCTATGTAGGATTTTGTCCTAACAGGTTTTTTTTAAAGCTACCCTGCTGTTAAAATAATTTAACTGCAGTGTTTGAGTATAATTTGTCCTATATTTCTTTTGCTTTCTCTGAGGAGTTACATAACTTTTTAATTTCTAATGAGGTTTCCTAAATATAAATTGTGATGTTATATTATGCACCTCCTTTGGCTCCCAACCAATTAATTTGAAGTGGTTCAAGGCCAAAGAGAAGTCTAGGATCACATTCTAGCATTCCTGGTGAAAGGCTTGTTTATGCACTTTTTTTTTTTTAAATAAATGGTTTAGTGGTTAAGTCCAGCTTCTGTTGAAATTGATCTTATCCTTTAATTTCATGTAATACTCTAAATTATTAGAGGATCATTTAGGATAGTTACATGACCTTGTGTTACTTAGATGCTGTTTAAAATCCATTTGTATAATAGCCAAAACATTACTGGGCTCTCCTAAATCAGGTAACTTTAGCCATTTAAATGACTGTTTAATCATAAGCAGGATTAACCTGGGAAGAGATCAGTAAAAGATCAACCTCACTTTACCCCTAAAGCTGTGCTTCCTTGCCTTTAAGTATATCCCATCACTGTTGTCTCCCCAAATCCCCCTGCCAGACAGAGCTCTGCCTCCTCATCATCAGGACTGTCACTTTTCTGCCCCAACTTAGGAAAGTGGTGGGTCTGATATCTGGGAATAACAGGAGGCCTGGAGAACAATTTGTCTGTCTGTACCGACTCTCCTCTCCCTTTCTCCCCTGGACTCAGAGCACTGATCTCCTTGCTGTATTTTGGCACCTTCTCTTCACCAAGAGATGAACCTGCAGGCCTACAGATGGTGTGAGGACAGAGACAGGACATAATCTGCCTTGCAGCACAATTTATCCCTTCTGCTGCACATGCAAGCTCAGAGCACTGATTCTCAGAGCAATCCTTCTGGCTTTTACTGCCCTGTATTTTATGGGGGCGTATCACTGATGTTTGCATCACCATTTGAGAAATGCTGCTCTTGAGAATCTGAGTGCTTAGAACTTCCTCTGTCTCAGCATTATTCCAATGTGTGGACTACCTTCTTCCTGAAAAATGTTATTTACATGTCTGTGTCTGAATTCAGGATGATGGACATAAGGATGCCAGACTTGAAAAATTGTTCCATGTTTTAAAGAATTTCACAGCTTTCCAGTGACCATTCCTCAATTTTCCCCAAGGAATAATTCAATCTCCTCCTTCTCAGTAATTTTGGAAATAGCAGATGTGCATTCTTCAATATCAATACCTTTATTTCCATTTGACAATTCTACAAATCTGACAGTAACTGAAAATCATTATCCATTTCAGATTGCTGTTTTCTGTCATTAAGCTATTGCTTTTGTTCATGCACAGGTTCACTATTCATTTATCTACTATACATTTCAGTATGAATGTCACAATTCTAGAGTTGTTTACACATAAGCCTATCACATATACAAGTCAGAGAAGAAAAACCTAAAGAAAAAGTTCCATTTCTGTCCCAGTCTGGATTTACGGGGCAGAGAGAAGGACTAAAGATGCTTTATAAACCTTAGCGCTTCCTGGTGAGTTGAACTTGCTTGTATCACCTGCTAGTAGCTATGCAGCTGGCTCTACCTACACGGCTTCACCATGCACTTGCACCTCCTTTGGTACATCACTTAATCCATGTTTCCCTATTGCTGACTAAGAGTTTAATATAATTTCTGAAGATTATTGGCTTCTTAAAACGGACTGGTGGGAATGCTCTTCTTCCTCTGGTATTTGTAAATAACCTCAGATACCGAAGGGACTCGTTGCTTTAGGGTGAATAAACAGCAGGGATACTTGATGAACAACAATAGGTAGTGCTGCTTTACTTCAGCAGAGTTTGTCCCTTTTCATGAATGCTTATGTTGCACAAGCAATTGCAGCATTGCACTGCATCAGCACTGTTCCTAATCCTGATTTGGAAACATCAACTGTTAACTTGACAAAGCATGACACATGGTATGTTGAAGTGTTTTCAGCTGCACTAACACAGCAAATTGTAATGGTTCCAGAAGAGCCATTTCAGTTGATTGTGTCAATAAACCACAGCCCACAAAGAAAAAGACATGTGGTCAACCTGAATAAAGCATCATCAAATCATAAATAATAGATTAATTGTCACAATTTTTGTCCTCATTTTTAGAAAAAGAATTTTGCAGGAAAAAGAATCCTGTAATTCCCAGAGCTTTTGTCTGTGATGAATCAGAAGTCTAGCCCTATGGCACTTACCAGTTTACAACATTTCATAATGTCCATATGTAGAGAGTGTGTGACTTTGTTCTTCATAGTTCTGCTACAAAATGAGGGCTTGTCAGGTGTTCTTAGTCTAGGTCAAAATGTAAGCTGTCCATACAACTGGACTTTCTCCAGCTTATGTGAGACATAGGCCAACTGTTATTTAAGGAACACTTCTGTATCATTTCCCAGACTAAGTGCCAGCAAACAGAAGCTTCACATTACTTTTTTTTTTTCCTCCATTAGATAGTTTATTGGGAAGAACTACATCTGCTTGATGGTAGTACGAATTTTCTGCTTTCATAGTTAGGCTGATGGTACACACAGTGAATTCTAACCTCATTGAGACTATTAAGATTTCAGAGTAAGTAAATCAGGGTACAATCTGACTTAATGAGACTAGCCACTAGGTCATCAATTCTGTGTGTGTGCTGCTTTTTCTGTTGCCCACATACCAGTCAAAACCCACAAGGAGCTATTGTGCTTCCTCAGAGATCACTAACATTAGATAAAGATTGCTGGCCATGACACTTCAGTGGCTCAGCAAGGATGTGTGTTACTTGTTAAGCACCTGGAACTTGAGTTACTCTGTGGAAGACTGAGGACAGTCCCCCAAATTTAAAACCCCCTGAATAACCGTAGCAAAATGACCTACAGCAGGAGCCCTGGAGGAAAGAGGTATGCTAGTTTTGAAGACTCATTTCTTTTCACATATTCTCTGTGTTAATATATACCTTTTTGGATTGTTAAGGCAGCAATTTTTGACTAGGAAGCATGCGAGTTTTCTTACTAAGCTACCTCATTTCTCTCTTCTGAAACCATCAGTAGCAAATTACAGTTGGTTATTTGATATCAGAAATTAAATCCTTTTAACTGCTCATTTCACATACCTGGCAAATAAAGACACTTATTAGTCACAGATATTTGTGTGCATGTATATGCACATGCAAACACATAGCTTTTTTTTCTTTTACATCATAGTATATGGGGCGAAATGCACTTAAAATGAAAAAAGGTAAGCCAAGTATTTGCAGTTGTACTGAGTGGCAGCAAGTGTAGTATCCATTTGCTTAACAAAAGGATTTTTCTGTAAAACTAAAGAATTGGGTAAGATTAGTTAGTTTATGCTAAAGGCAGATATCATTAAAGAAATGCGCAATGCCAAAGAGAAGAATAACTTACTCTATAGACTATCCAAATTTCTCATTTTCCCTGCAAGAGACACTATAACTGAGGACCCCTGGAATATGCTCGCATAATCGAAAAAAATGCCTCACCAATCAACTGGGGAATTTACATCCATTCATCTTAATCTGACACTGATACTTCCTCAGGCACACACTTAATACACAATTGCCCAGAGCTTTTGACCAACTTCAGCCAACAGAAGGGCTCAAATATAAAATCACAGAAGCTGGAGATGAAAGGACTTAGTCACTCAATTTGTTAAACCATTTGCTGTGTTATTTTGGCTCCCTGTAGTATACTGTCAAATACACTTCTGATCATCACTTGGACTTTTGATGTCATTTGGATTCTGAATTACTTTGGCTTCACATAGAAATGAATGGATTACACTCATTCATCCGTGGGTTATTCATCTGTTCTGTTCAAGAACACTTGTAAGACAAGGATTTTGCCAAAATTAAATAATTCAAGTATTTCCTGTTTTCTGAGAAACCCCTTCATTTCCAATTACAGGTGCAATTTTCTACATAAAATGAAAAACTTTTTCTTCTATTTAACGCACACAAGTATGATTTATGAGATGTTAGTCAGGTAAGACAAGCTTATTTTACACTTTATTTACTCGGGACGGAACACTGATGGGAGAAATAAATGAGATAGACAGGATGATCCATAGTGGGAGACACGACTTGCTTTATGTCACAACCAGAAAGGAGCTCTGGGCCTCTATCATTACAGACCATTGACCTCAGAAAAATGAAACACATGTTGGATTGGGCAATTGGAACAAGCCACACAGAAGGGCTGCTCATGCTGTCATCTGCGAGGAGAGGCTGGCTGGTTTTGAAGCATAAAACTGGCTCTAGGCTGAGCACCTGTCTGCCTCTTCTCTCTCAGAGCTGCCTACCATCCCAGTCACTTGTTGCGTCGCCCACAGCGCTTTTGTTTCCACTGGCTGGAAAACGATGCACCTGTAAGACTACAAGATGAGCATGATGGTTTGCCTTAGGTTAGAGGAGACAGCGCAGTGAATATGAATCACTTTTATTGTTTTTTTTCCGCCCCGAGCCAGCCGGGCTGGTAAGATGTCCTCTCCCGCTCGGCTGCCAGGCTCCGCAATACGCCTTTGCCCTGAAGTGACGCGGGCGCCGGTTCCGATGCTCGCGTTCCCCCCGCTCTGCGGAGCGGGGACGGGGTCTCACCGTCCTCACAGCCCCGGCTTGTCCCTTCCTCCCGGGAGCGGCTGGAAGGGGAGAGCCGGCCATCGCCCCCCGGCTGAGGCGGCCAGAGGGAGCACCCCCTGCCATCCCCCGGCTCAGGGGCCGGCGCCCCGCCGCGCGGCGGGCAGGGCGAGGCCGGGTCCCCTCGCCGCCGCCTGATGTAGCGCAGTTTCCCCGACCGCGGCACCGACGCTGCCCTTGCCGCGGCTCCCCAGGGCCAGGACTCGCAGGGACCGGGGACAAGGGGCTGCCGAGCGGATCAGGGCGGCGGCTCCTCCGGCCCCCGTTGGCGCAGGACACGGGCAGCCGCCACCCCCAGCACCGTGAGGGAAGGAGGGAGGGAGGGAGGGAGGGGCGCGGAGGGCGGCGCGTCCCGGCCGGTCCCCCCCTACCACCGCCGCCTCCTCCTCCTCCACCTGCTGCCGCTGCGCCAGTCGCCGGCTGGGGGGAGCCGCCCGCCCGCTCATCCCCGCGGGGCCCCTTTGTGCTGCTGCTGCTCCAGAGCTGCCTCAGCCAAGCGCCGGCTGCGTCACGGCCCCGGCGCTGCGGCCGCCCAGAGCCACCCGCGGAGGGAGAGCCGCCGCCTCGCCCCCCGCTCCGCCATCGCTGCGCGGGCCGCGGCGAACGACGCCCCCCGAGGAAGGGCCGGGAGCCGCGGCGGTGAGTGGCGGCCGCGCTGCCCCTGCCCCGGGGAGGGGAGGCCGGGAGAAAGGAGCGGGGAGCCCTCCGGCACGGCGCGGGCAGGGGAGGGGGCGCGGGGAGGGGGCTCCGGAGCTCTGCGCATCCCGCGGGCTGCGGGGCGATGCCGCACCGGGCCGCGCGGGCAGCATCGCTGACGTGCCGCGGATTTTGGGGTGCTTTTTTGTGTGCGTGATGGTGGGTTTTTTGCTTGTTTTGTTTATTTTTTTAATTTTTATTTTAACTTCGATAGTAGAAGCTTTGGCCATCGTTCGTACTTAGCAGAACGCTAAAGCCTAACCTAGTCACAGCGACGAAGGCGTATTTTTTTTTTTTTATTTTATTTTATTTTTTGGCTATAAGGTATTTCTGACCCGCTGGGGAAAGGTCTGGTTTGTGATACTTTGCATTTCTGTGCGTGTGTGTCCGTGTGTGCCAGCAGAAAATCCCTCTATCCTGGAAGAATGGTGAAACTGGGGAATAATTTCAGCGAGAAGAGCACAAAGCAGCCCCTTTTGGAGGATGGATTTGACACCATCCCCCTGATCACACCCCTGGATGTCAATCAGCTCCAGTTCCCACCTCCTGATAAGGTACAGTAGGCTTTAGTTTCCACCCTGGAGAATCACACCCAAATCACAGGCAAACAACAAAAGAATAGGTTATGTGTAACGAGCAGCTTAGAAACGGCGAGAAATTTGGGGTGCTTTAAAGCATGCTAATTCCCTCTGGGGGAAAAAAACCAGTTAAGCTCATGAAAATCCAGTAATAGTGATTTGCATTAAAACCCAGTGCAAAATGTTAGCAGTAAGCATATATAGATTTCAGTGTTGTGTATGAAACATATAGACATAAATGTAAGCTTCTCTATGCTGTATTGTCATAGCCCTTCCTATTCTGCATCTTTCTTTTTTTATTATTATTTGTAAGGTACTGTGTATTCTGTGTGAATGATGTGAATTTTCTCTGTCCAGAAAATGCCTCTCTGATGGGGGGATAAAGCCCTGCTTTATTTCTCTGCAGCATGGGGACGGGCAGACTGGCAACAGAGAGCTCTTCCATCTTCCTTCTGTGCTTCAGTAGGAAACTAATGCTAATCCCAGATAAGCTGAAATAGATGAGAATAGGCCATTGAGTTTTTTCCATGGCAATTTATTTGGTTCAAAAACCTCCAAATAGGTGATTCAGATCCTCTGTAGTTGGAAGGAGACAGTCCAATGAGTGCTTACAGGTTGGAAGAGAAGTGTGCTTCCTGCATTCCTTATTATATGGCTTAATTATTGAGGATTTAATTTTAAAGCTTTAGGAAGGTGATGCGATAGCCTATAAATATGTTTATTGTCCTCACAATAAAGAATACAGTAAGTGTTACTACATGTAAGGCACACAGTAGTAGGAAAACCTTTTCAGGTTTTTCAGGATCCTATTTTAATAGGATAGCTACTTATACATTTCTCACATGCCTCTGGCAAAAAAAGCTTTGTGGTCTTCATACAGTTTTTATTTTTGGCCTTCCACACATTCAATTCTACTTCTAGTTAAACTGATATTTACAGGATATACAGATTACATATAATACATATACATACAAACAAATATATTCATTCCTCAAAGCTCAAAAAGATTCAGATAATAGTATCTTAGGGTAAAGAATTTTAGCTTGTAAAATTTTCCTTGGTAGAGTGTTGCTTGTAGGCAATACAAATAAATTTTTGACCTCCATTTTATTTGCTATCAACACCATTCTGTGTTGTGTGTGGTGACCAGTTGGCAGGCATAAATGCAATAAGCCATAACAGCTGTTGGAGAGCCTGAGGGTCCATTTTATGCCCTCAGTAACATGGGTGTAAATCTTGTAACTGAGGACAAAATCGCACCCTAAGGCTTTAAAACAAGTTAAGTCTTACAGTGTCTGATACGCCTGCCAACTGGTGACTGGATATAACCGATTACCAGGGACCAGTGTCCAAAGGATTTCGTTATGTTGCTGCACTGCTAAGCAGAAGTCTGAACTAGGGATCTGTATGGTAATAGGTTTAACCTGAGCGGAGCCTCTGTAGAGAGCTCAGGAGGTTCTGTGCTGGCCCTATGGCTCCTGCTAGAATGGGGCAGAACTCCTACCTTTAATGGCATTTGCCTCGAATAAAAGCAAATGTCCAGCTAGGCTAAAAGCTGAAATAAGGGAATATTTGATTGGTTTTTTACTTTCCACTGTCTAATTGTATATTAGTTTTTCTTTCCTTTTGTAAACATGGGAAAAATTAAAGCCATGAATTTATTGGTCCTGCTGGTTTCCTTCTGTAAGTGGTTAGTCATGTCATGTCAGTGTCTCTGTAGTGGTACAGACTCAAAGGCAGGAGCAGAGCAGCTGATGTGAAAAGAAGAAAAAAGTATTAAGGAAAGATTGGCACACAGATCAAATTCTGAAGTATGCAGACACTCATGTATAACGAATAGGAGTACATACTTCATATATCTATGCTTATTATTCACTTACAAGGCTCCAGTATGGCAGTGAAGCATAACTTCTTGAAAAGTAGTGACTACAGCACTAAGGATTTGATGATTTTGACAGTTTCTAAATTAAAGGGGTGAAGTGATTTAAATTCATATTCAGATATGTTAAACAAAAGAAGGCATTACATAACCAAGCAGTTAGAACTGTACATTCTGTGTCAGCTGAATGTGATTTGAGTTGCCTGAGATTACACAACATAAAAGGGGGAGGAATGTAAGTAAAATGTTAAAAAGCATTTCAGAACTCATCAGGCAGTTTACTTTCATGGTGCTGTTGGACAGTTATAAAGTTAAAATAGGTAATAACTACTATCTTACTAAGTATAGCTGAAAATAGGTAAAGAAGTTTCTAAACCACTGTCCTGCACAAATACTTGTAATGCTGTCAAAGTGTCTAATAAGCTTTATGGTACTGACTCTAGTACAGTTACACATTCTAGGTACCATTCAAGGAAGTGAGAAGAGGGGAACTCAAAGCTTGTCATTTCAATGCCTGGCTACCTGTGAGTGTCATAATCTTAATTTCGGAGAGATGGAAAGAGACTATTTACAAGGGCATGTAGTGACAGGACAAGGGGGAATGGATTCAAACTGAGTGTAGGTCTAGTTTAGATATTAGGAAGAAGTTCCTTACTTTAAGGGTGGTGCAGCTCTGGAACAGGTTGCTCAGAGAAGCTCTGGATGCCCCATCCCTGGAAGTGTTCAAGGCCAGGCTGGAGGGAGCTCTGAGCAACCTGGTCTAGTGGAAGGTGTCCCTGCCCTTGGAATTAGATCATCTTTAAGGTCTCTTTCAACCCAGGCCATCCTATGATTCTGTGATAATGTATTTGCTATTAATACCACAGGCTGTGCTAAAGATAGAATTTGATTCTAAAAATCTAAGAGTAGGTATTTATTCCTTGGAACAACAGAGAAAATTGAAAAAATCGTAATAGCGCTGTCAGTATGATGAACTGCACCCTATCTCGAGAATGATACTTAGAAAAAGATCCTGAAAAATGCAGAAGACAAAAATGAGGCAAATAGGTTAGGTATGAGAAAATTTTGTACAATTAGAATGCCTAGGAGAATAGTAGAGATTAGACTGACGTAGTGAATATTTTGGGAATACAGGTAAGGTGCTAAATGGTGCAGCTTGGGGCAGTAGTTGATAGTAAGGGATAAACTAAAGTTGAAGAGCCTTGGGTGTTTGAAGCAATCTCATTAACACAAGGGTTTGTGTGCATCTTGCTGCTTACAGCTGATAAATCAGAAATTAGATGTTAAAAATAAGAGTGCCAAAGGCCATAGTCTATCACATAGTGAATAGCAATTAGATGGGTCATTTCATGTTTTTTGAACTCAAGATCCTGCCATCAAAGAACATGGCATCTTGCAGGATTTCTGTGGGGCCCTCTTCAGTAATCTTCTCCTGTTGGTCTCCAGTTTGAAATCTCATTAATGGGATTTCCTGAAGCAAGTGGAGGTGACTGTTTTCAGACTATACAAAGTGAGAAGGACCATGATTTAGATTTAACCTACGCTTGCCTAGTACAGGAGCACAGTATCACCACAGATGAAGAAACTGGAAGTTTGTGAAACTGTTGTATAACAAGTCTTCCTGTAGGTCCATCAAGATCACTTTGAGAGATAACTTTGTTAATGATTGATATGCCAGAAAAATAAATAATAATTTACAGCTTTCAAAGAAGAATTACACAAAGAGGGGGGAGGAATATTTTGCTAGATGTGCTTGTGGGTAAAAGAAGAGTTAAAGAATAATTAAGGTTTCTGTGGCTAGTTTCAGCTGACAGTTTTTTTTATTTTTTTCTTAAAGGTTGTGGTCAAAACAAAAACAGAATATGAACCTGATCGCAAGAAGGGAAAGTTCCGTACTCCTAAAATAGCTGAATTCACAATCAGCATCACTGAAGGGGTTTCAGAAAGATTTAAGGTAAGCAGTGCTGTCTGAAGATGTTAATAGCTCCGTTGCATTCACAGAATTGCTTAAAATCAGTTGCTGATTGTAGTCAGAACTGGCTGTAACAGAGTGCCTGTTGTGGGTATAGCTGGACATGAGAAAAATAAATTCAGTGTTATAATAGTTCAGTATTTAACAGTTAGAAACAAAATCAAATCTTGAAGCATTACTGCTTGTAATCCCTCTCCAGCAGATGAATTCAGAAGGCGTTTCTGTCAGTGTGTGGGTTTCAGAACATGGCTGGCCAGGGTGTCTGCGGGCTGCACACAGGTAGTGCTCATGGCATGGATGAAACTCCTGTTTGTGCTGAAGGACAAGAACCACAAGAACATTTATTTTCTTTTTGGCTTCTTGTTATCACTGTGGCCAAACCATTCTCTTAAAAGCACTGTCATAGTCCATTATGTATTTTTTATGGTTAAGCGTATGACTTGGCAGCTCAGGGGTATATACCAGAGCTCTTTGCTGTCAGTTTTCCTGGTCCAATTAAATCATAAAGCTTGGTGACGACTCTTACTGTCATATGGTAGTTCACCAAGAATCTGACTCAGATTTACTCTTTAGTGTCCCTATTGCTTCCTTCAGTAGTCCCGTAGGAAACCTGAGAGCTTAACTGGTTCAAGGATTGAATTTCCCCCTTCTCACTAGAGATGGGTTTTCCTGCTCTGTGTAAGTAAAGCAAAACAGGAAAGTTGGTACTTCAACTCATGCTTCCCTACTTGTTCTTTTAACAAAGGAAGACTGCAGCTTTTCAGTCCTTTTAATTGGCATCTTACCCAAGGATGCCAAAGCATTTTTAAACAGTAGGCAACCACACTCTTCCCTGTGCAAGTACAAATATATTTGGAAAGCCTAACATTTAGTATGAGGGAGAAATACAGAGCTTCAGTAGAGATGTGGATTCTCTTTATATTGCATGCTTCTGAACTCTGCATGATAGGAGATTTTAGGGCACACCAGAGATTCTGGTTTTGTTGTGCCTGAGCAGTGGTTCTAAAAGCTGCCCAGGCCCAAGCTGACCTTCAGAAGTGTATATACAGCTCTCAGTGAAATCAGAGCATGCTAAACAAACAAAGTGAAGGCTCAGGGAGGGATTAGAATATATTTGGAAAGTAACTTTGCAGAGTGTTGCCACGACAAATGTTTTAAGTGCCAGTTACCTGGTGGAGTCGTCAGCCACACAGTGAAGCATGTAGGTTCCCAGTAAGCTATAGGGGGAACCACCCTGGATAGCTAAGAAGAAATGATATGGGGTGTGGTAGGGTTTTACTAAGCAGGTAAGAAACTTATTTCTAGTTTTTTCTATTCCCTGATTTGGGGCAAGGATGTCCTGTCCCTCAGGGAAAATGCTACATTCTGACTGATATCCTCTCTTTGTCCTCCTGGCACCATAGTACCACTCAGTCCTTGAGAGTAATCCCCTTCCTGTCAGGCGAGGGTTGGGAAAATGCAATTAGACAGCTCAGAACAAGGGGAACTTACGTCTTTGTGTGTGTCCTGGTCACACTAAGGTGACTGGAAAATGCTTACTATGTTGTAGAAGAGAAAGGGGAGAAAGTTTGAGTACCCTACTAGGACTTTGGTTCCAAGCAGCTGAGCAGATGAATTTTGCACTTATGCTTTAGCTGTAGGGACTAAGGGGTTTCATTGCTTGAACATTAAGATATCTTAATCACATCTAAGTGGTTTGCACATCCCTACGTAGATCTGTTTTTTTCTGTCTTTGTTGGGAGAGCTGAGCAAATGAGACCTTACTGAACAACAAATAAATATCATGCTGTTATCATGCTGTTGGGTAGTCTTTTCTAATACATATAGCTGAACAGTTACAAGCCTGAGCATCTTTGCATTGCATTTTTATATACTTTTGGATGGCATACTTAAGTAAAATATCCTTTAGATACTACTTTATGATGATCGTTCTGGGATTAATCTCATACTACAGGGTTGCTAGGTTTTGCTGCTAGGTAACTACTGCATCAGAGGGAGGTTTCAGTAAGATTTGGTATCTCTTGGGAATTGCAGAGTGATTCACACTGTGGCTGTAAGTCTAGGCTTCTAAAGAAGAGTGTGGGGGTTGATCAATTAGGAAAATTGTGGTTCAGTTAATTGAAAACAACGTTCATGCAGAACATTCAGGTCCTAAAAACGTCCCTTAATCTCCATATAGCAAGTTTTAGAATTGAATTATGCTGCTTGAAACATTTTAAAGAGAACTGACTGGTTCTCCAGCAGGGATGACTGTCATATTCACCACTCCCAGTAGTAAATATTAGATGAATAATTTATGACATTTCATAAATATGTAGATGAAAAGTACCGATTGTGTGAGGTTTTCTCCTGGGTCCTTATTAATTGTGAATCATCATGTCAACTGCTGATGTTGATTCTGAGAGAGCAAAAAGATATTTGTCTGAAAATTAAATATTTGCTATAATTATGAAATGCATTATTTAACTGGTGAGATATTGACTTTGGCTCATGTTCATGAAAAGTTTCAGATGCTGTTTTAATGACTTCAATATTGTACATCACCGATGCACAAGCCTGCCACAAGACACAGCCCAAATGTTGTGCTAAAAATAAAGCAAGTCAGTCAGTCATATTTACAAATAATTCACATGTGTATTCTAGGATGTACTTCTTAAATAAGGACAAAGCAGATTGCAGTTTTGGGATTCAACAGTGCAGATCATCTAAAGCTGTTCTTCTTGAGAAGTTATACATTATAACAAATGAAGCAACTCCAGCATGTGCATATGTCATGTAGATGGTGTTTTAGCACCTGGGTGAATAATCAATTACAAAATGTATTTTCTGCATTCAGTCCACATTACCACAGTTATTACAACAGAGCTGAGAATGTTTACAAAGAAAACTGCAAGTATAATTTTCTTCTATGAAGCCACATTCTGAATTCAAATCAGAATATCTCAGAAGAATGTGAAGATTTCCTGATTATGGGAACCCTGTTGTCTTAATTTAGTTTTATGGCACTAACCAGACTAAGAAGGATGTAATTTGTCACTGAAGATTATTTGCCATTGAGACATAGAAGTCTTGCTTTTGTTCTTTGAAAGTGTAGGCTAATGTGGGGAGTTGGGTCTTCGCAACTGGAAAGCAACTTTGAACGAGGCAGATTTTTCCCTCCTGTAAATTGTCTGCTGTACAGAGTAACACAACAAGGCTGGAAATGTCATTGCAAAGGACCCTTGTGAATCAGGACACAGGAGGAAGCTATGACAGAAGAAAATTGATGGTGTGAGTTACCCAAGGCCAAACCTTTGCTTCCCCCATTGACAGAGCAGTGTTCTTACAACCTCCAGTTGGATTTTGTAGTGGGATGTTTGTTCTGGCACCCATTGAATTGGGCTACAGTTGACAGTTATGCACAAACACACCAATTTAAAAAAATGTCTATTGTAGCAATGCATGACATTTTTTTTCTGTCTTTGGGAAAATCTCAATAAAGAAGATTCAGAGGTATTTTGAAAGCAAACACTTATGTTTCCCTATAAACTTTAAGCCCTTAAATAAACCCAAGCTGTAGTATGCCTTCAGCCTTTTGGTTCTCTTGAAAGGCAGTTCAGTTCTTCAGACTTCATCTCTACATACATCTAACTGCAGAGCCAAAGCCTGAAGCTTATTTCTGTGGTAAGACCATATGGTGCAAGCCGTGTACTATCAAGTAGCAAGCAGTTGAAATATCTTCATGAGGTTATGGAAGAGGAATTCAGACTGCTGTCAAGATCAGTTCTCGCAGTTTTACCTGGTCATTTTAAGACTGCAAAAACGTATGCAACATATATCTAACTATTCAGGTTTTTTTTTCTATCTTAAAAGGGGCATCCTTCAAGCATATTTTTGCCTCAAGACTCTTGTATCTCTTCTTAGTAATGCCAACAATTATTATTGCTGTAAAAATAATCAAGAGACAAGGAAGATAGATCTCTCTTGCTGTATGATTACTTTGTGTTGAGTAGCTCTTTGCTCCAACATTAAAAGTCTGTTAGGTGTATGAGATGTCTCCTGTACAGGATATCACCTCCTTAAGTACATTGTGTGTCTGTCACTTTGGCTGGAAGAGTGACAGGTACTTACTTACTGTCAGTAGTTCTGTTTCTTCAGTGGAACTGCTCACAGGATTAAAGTTGTTCACAAGTATAAGTGTTTGGCAGGCTTTGAATTCTTCCTTTATTGCTTAAAATAAGAAAAATAAAGGAGGTTCTTTTTTCAATGTAAGTACTATTTTAAAACAATTGATGTAAAGGCACTGCATGGCAACTGTCACTTTTTTTTTTCTTAAATATTTGATACTCTCTGATATGGCATTGACAATCTTCCTGCTAAATTTTTGTTTGAAAGGAATTTCTCCTCTGCTACTGTCTCTATTCACAGTAAAGGAAAAAGCAGACAAATAACGTCACTTAGCTTCGGACTTAACTTTGACCACCTTAGAAATCATTTTATTGGAAGAGAACCAGTGATACTGACAAAGATGTTTTGGAACTCTCCAGATATATCACTTAAATAGCCTTTCCTCTTCTGTAGTAACCTTAAGCAGCCTTTATCCTGGCCTCAGTAATATCTTCTGGGTTTGTATGTGAAGGTAATAAGATTCTTATCTTGGTGCCACAGGGTTTCTTGAACTGCTTCCTCAGATCTCTGTAGTTAAGAAACTAATACAGGGTGCCATGTGATGGAAGATGATGGGAACATTGTCATGAACAGCTGAGTTAAGCCACAGTGATAGGAACTCAAGGCCACTGCCTTGTTAACTTGTTTTTGTCTAACAGTATGTCCCTCAGGTTTCATTAATCAACTCCCTTGCAGACTGGTCCTGTTTCCTTGCACTGTTGCTGTTAATAAGTGCTGATTTTTTAGCTTCTTTTCTGTTACTGTCCTCATGAATCTATCTGCCTTTCTTGCTGCTACTCCCAATCATCTCCAGGTAAACATCCGAGACAGTTCTCTCCTTCTCTGTGTCGTCTCTGTTTGGGAAGGACAGTCTTTTGATTTCTCCTGCTTTTTCTATACAAACTGCCCCAAAACTGTCATCCTCTTTGAGCATAAAGGTTTGATGGGAATGTTCTAGTGAAGAAGTTGAGTTTAATAGATGGCTACCAGTCATAAAGCTAAACATGACATGTGATGTTAGAAATACACTTCTTGAAACGAGGCACCTGATTGTCTTGTATATGTATATATATTCCCATGGAAAGTATGGGACATTGTACCAAGTTATTCTGTGTAATTTGCATTGCTCTGTAAATGAATACGAGTCAAATGTTGCATGTATAGAGGTAAAGGTTCTCTTTTTTTCTTTTATGTTGCCATTTCCTGCAAATTGAACTTTTTTAATCCTTGAGTGCATTGTTTCAGACACATTTTTCATGTAAACTTCCAGAGGCAGGCTGAAGTAATAGCAAACAAGGACATAGTTTTTGAAAAGCAGTGATAAGTGGAGAGCTGATTTTGGTGTTCTCCAGTGTGCTGGTAGAGGGCATTGTGCAGCTGGAGATGCAGGATTTCAGGGGAGAGAGGTGAAATGGAGGTCACAGCCATTTGCAGGGAAGTCAATGCAGTGTTTTACAAATTTTTGTCTGTGGGATGCAGCCAGACGCAATCTATTGTAATTACAGTCTGTCTGCCTAAAATTCTCTTGTAGTTTAAATTCAATAGCAATAATCTTAATTTCCTGTCCTAAGTGGTTGTACAGAGTTGCTGTATTTCACCCCTGAGGTCTTTGCATTTAGCTGGTGAGCAAAGCATAAATTGGTTGTAAATCACTTCATATGAAAGGTGCTCTGTGTCTGTATGTCTTCACTCTTCTCGTTCAGTCATCAAGTCTGTACCTCACACTTTACAGACAGATCAGAAATGAAAGTTGTTTTGCCAGGAGGCTGAGTTGAAATAGATAATGCAGAGATGAGATGTGACCAAGTGCAGTGATTGAGCAGTGAATATTACTGCATATCTTGTTAGTTCCACGTTAGTTCCAGCTCTCATAATAACAGGAATGCTTCTATGTGGGTTTGTGTGCTGATGGAAGGAAAAGCATGAAGGAAGGCATGGTGCAAAGCAGCACAGTGTGAGTGGGTTAATGGAAGAATTTCAGACAAGAGGAGGAGGCATTAGAAAGGTGAAGGCAGAGGAGAAATGGATGGTACCCAGACTTTAGTGGGACAGTGGAACTCAGGCAAAATGGATGGAGCTGAGAGGAGCAAAAGGAGTAGACTTTTGCATGCCTTGAAACATGATTTGTAATTTATTCAGAAAGGGACAGGAGCCAGGAAAGGATGTGAAGATAAGCAGGCACTGTTGGTGCAATTGATTAATTTTGCTGTAATATTGCAGCTTGATTAAAAAGGGAGTCCAATAAACAGTAGTGGAGTAAGGAAGAAGGAGACTGCAGTAGCCAGGCAGAGAAGAATACAGCTTGCAGTGTTTCACAGCTGAGGTAAAGTAGGATGGACTGATAGGGAAGACCTAGCAGATCTTATGGTAAAGGCCTTATCACAACCTGCTTACATGTTAGTGTAGTTGTCAGATATGGTGAGTCTCACTTGTTCAGCTAACCACTTACAGAGTCTGAAGACAGGTTTTTTTGCTGTGGGTATGCTTAGTTCATTCATTAGTCATCTCTCATTTCGATTACTGTAATGGCTTCTGGCTAGACGTTGTCCTTCTTCTGCTCTTCACTTTCAATCTATTTAGAAATCTGCCACATAGATAGTATCTTGTCATCTTCTCTGTTCACTTCGTTTTGCTGCCAGATCCCCTTAAAACTAACTTTAAACGTCACACTCAAGATGAAAGCAAAGCCACACTTAGAATTCCTAGTTAAAAGAAATGGTTGTTTGTCCTATCTTGTAGTTATTTCATGAAAAGTATTTTAAAAGCCCATCACTCTTGCAGTGTGACAGTCACCTTGGAGTTCTGCAGGATCTGCATGGCAGTGAATGCTCATAGTAATTCACAAGACTTCTGCTCCCACTGTGTGTGGTCCTGCACTGCCAGCTGGGTACTACAAAGAGAGAAGAGATTCAAGATTTCCTTCCAGAAGAATGGGAGTGGTGCTTGTGCATGTATTGCATCTGCTCCTGCCTTGAACAGAGGAAGAGGGCAAGTTGCTGTTAGTGTGTTGGTAGGAAGACAGGAATAACTTTAGGTTACAGCGGGTATGCAAAGTTGCTGTGGAAGAAAGCAATAAAATGGCAGCTTTGGTGTTGGTGTTGGTTGTGGTCTGAAGAGCAGATTGTTGCCTTCTCTTTTTCCAGGCTTTTATTTCTGAAAGGCATCCAGTAGGAGAGGGCTCAGAAGGTGAAGCAGAGAGGTTAGGCTACACTATGTTACTGGCTGGGGAGAGAAGCTGACTGCAGTGAACATGGGGATCTGACAATTGTGGACCATCAGTGTGGGTTATTTTGAGAGTGAAGAAAAATGGCTATTAGAAGAAAGAGGACTGTCAGTTTATAAGGGAGAAGTAGATCAGATTAACAGGTGATTGTGATCACCTTGCAAAGAAATCCATCACTGGATTCCATCACTGGATTTGCATCTGCGACTGTCCTTAAATAGAAGTTACTCGTATCCTGAAGGATGGTAAGAGACGGGAGATTCTCTCCTAATAGGAAGGAGACAAGAGCTTACTTGATTAGGGATTTGCAAATGCAGTGTGATTGCAAATCATTGAAGATAATGAGAGTAAAAATTTACATGTTAATACCAAAATTAGTAACATCAGGAAATACAGTAAGTGAGAGAAAATTTTGAACCAGGAGCCCTGAAAGCTGTTCCCGGGGGCTTACTGGGTGGCAGTGGAAGAACTTGTACGAGCTGTGGAACTCACAGCTCCATGTCAGTCACTTGAAAACAGGTCTCAGCAAATACCTGAGGTTGTGGCTCTGCAACTTGCCAGGCTCCAGCAATCTACACAGCACTGGGCTTTTGTCCTCTTTTCAAAAAACAGTTACTTTCCAGAACAATTTTTGAGCTTTGAACAGAGTGATATTGCAGTGATTGTGGAAATACAGTCTTTTTTTTTTGTCTAATACCTATCCTCAGTTACAAAATAGCTTGTTAGTATGTTGTCTTGGTATGTTCCTGAGACCTCATCTGTATGTTAGAATAGTTACAACTGGGAAATGCTGTTATAATTCTACTACTGCCTGCTAGTAGAATGGCCAGGAAATAGGGTTAAAATGCTTTAAGATTTGAGAATATTTTTCAAAACTTTTTAAAACTGTTTGCTCCTATCTGTGGCAGAGACAAATGTGAGCTGAATTGGTCTGTGCCATAGCAATTGTTCTGCTTGATGTCCATGTCCTGTGTCACAGGCCTGTGCTCCTAAAGGGAGCAGTCTTTGTTGAAGGCTGCGTGGAGTATGTCTTGTGGAGCATGGGAAGCCTCAGCAAAAATCCCATCTGGCTTTTAGTTTTTCCATCCTAGCTCTCTAGTCTCTCTTTTTCCCTTTCTTCTCTAAGGTAAAGAGCAGCCACTGTCAGAGCAAAAGGAACATTCTAACATGTGCTTGGAGTCAGTGGGAAGTGAATGACCCAAACCTGCAAATTGGACTGGGCCCTGTGTGTATTGTAGATCTGCAGGGCTGGGTGAGGAGTGCTCTGTGTTTTCTGGTTCCTCATCTGCCCATGCTGCCCAGCAGCTGCTGGAGCTCAGCAGAGGAAGGCCTTGGGCCCATGGCCCTGCAGACAGAGCAGGCTGTGGACCGGCACTGGGGCCCAGGCATGGTGAGGCCCATGGGGCAGGAGGACCTAGGGCATCTGTGTACAGGTATGGGGTACCAGCAGGGCATTAAGGAGGTGGGACAAGGAGCCCCAAGTGGGAACTGCAGGCTTAGGGGAGAAGGGTCAATTTTTCTAGAGCCTGGAGTGCAAGGTAAATTTGGAGGGAGGGAACAGAGAATAAGGCTCATTACAGTTGTGGGGAGGGGAAAGCCCTGGAGGGTGGAATGCAAGGTTTGGGCCAGGCCAAAGTGTGAAGGGTACATGTACATGCACTTGTACATGTGTGTGGGTGGGATAGCTGAGGAAGCACAGGAAGAACACAACCATAGAAGAATAAAGGGAGAAGCCTGATTATAAACATATCTGAAGGGTTGAGCTAAGGCATCGCTTGGCCAGAAATGGGGGCGTGTCTGTGTTATGTTGTTCGTTATTAAACAGAGAATAACCAGGAAGGAAAGTGAAAATGTACTTTAGCTCTTGGATTTGTGCAGGATATTCTGAGACATGAAACATGTAAGCAGAAAACATGAGGTTGGCAAGACAGAGTGATCTATCCATGTTAACTTTTGTGTTTGCAAATGAGCAATAAACTCGGAGAAAGACAAATTAGATACGAAAATTCACGTCAATGTGAAGTTTTCAGAGGCTGATTATGATTGAATTATTTTTCTTTTTTAATCCAGTGACTGTCGAGAAACTGAACATTTAATTGGAAAGGTGCTTTGCTCCATGTCTCATTTCTAACGGCATTGTTACATTAATGTCTACATTTCTTCTGCTAAATTGCTTTTTGATGTGCAGTTCTCCCTGCCTCTAGTCCAGCCTTCCTTTTATGCTTATTTTCTGTCTATCAAAAATCCTTAAAAAATCCTTGGCTTCAGCAACACACAATACTTCCCAGCCTTGTTTCAGCCAGGAAATTTAGTACTCGCTGTTGTCTGCCCATGATGAAGTTTGCTTCCACAGCATAAGTCCCTAAAGTTCATTGCAGTCCTGTAGTGTCCTAATCTCACTGGCACACACAGTTTGCAGCGTTGCAAAGTCTGTTAGTTCAGGGATTTATCATTTTTAAAGGGACTTGTTTTTACCAAGAGGCAAAGCTACAATTTTTTGTTGTTGTTGCTTTCTCAAGTATCAGATTAGTCTTGTTTCAATTAATTGAACCTGACATGCCTAAATTCTTTTTTTAGGAGGTGTATATAGCTGGCTTATGCAACTTCCTTTAAAATTTAGATTATTTTATATTTTGGTTTAAGAAATTAATCTTGTTTGTTTCTGTTTATTATTGTTTCTTATGCTGTAGCACATGCTGGCTTACTTTCTAACTTGCCCAAAAGGAAATTAATCTCAACGACTCTTACTGCGTAATCTCCTTGGGGTACTAGTTAGTCTATCAGTAGTTGTTTTAGAATAATACTACACATCTGGGATACTGTCCCAGGTAATGAATGCTATTTGCTCAGCTCACACTTTCCACAAAAATGGGTCTGAATTAGAGAGCTTTGCAGTGTAACTACTAGGCCAGATTTGTGCTTTCTCTTGTCAGCGGGTGATGTAATTCTGAAGGTAGTTCTCTCTCCCGTCACACCTGAAAGGCTGCCGGTCTCCAGCTGCTCAGTTTGTCTGGGAAAGGTGAGCTTGATACTGACACTGAGTTCAGATTTTAAGTGTGTCTTGGATTTTGCTCCAGTGCAAATTCAGGACCAGAGAGCTACTGAAGGATATGGTGAAAAGCCAGTGCCATGTAAGGGAGTCTGTAGTGGCTTCTCTGTGGGCACTGAGAAAAGAGGTGCAACAGAGCTCCTCCAGGCTCGCCCTGTGGTGAACATGGTGTATTCCCTTACGGATTTGGCAGTGAATTACTCCTGTACAGTCTCTGTGTGATGAAGTAGTACTGTTTCAACTTAGAAATCAAGGAGCATTGAGCAACCAAGCATGCAGACTACTGGTGTAACTATCCATACATTCAGAGCAGGCACAACAAACTGATCTTACCAAGAGACTGCAGACATTACTTTCTCCATGCCCTGAAAGAGTCACCTTTGTATTATCTGGATGACACCTGTGCTAACTTACTGTCACCTGACTCCATTCTTGGACAGGCCCAGGGAAAACAAACATGTCTATCAGCTGACATAAACTAGACTTATGCTTACATCATCCAAATACTGGAAAAACAGCAGACCCAAGCTACCTTGTTGTGTCCTTCTGGCCTCATGTGTGTCCTAAACAGAAATGCAATCAAAAAAAGCAGTCCAGAGGCAGTGGGCCACTGACCAGATGATCTGCTTTCTTCTCTGAGAAGAGGGAGGTAGAAGCACTTACGTGCTGCTTCCCTGTTCTCCCTCCGTAATTCAGCAGCTTGTTTTATCCTTTGCTTGATTTTACTGTAAAGTGCATTCATAGCTGGCTGCTGCTGCCTGCAGTAACAAGGAGCAGTATAATAAGCAGTGCATTGCTAACATAAGCATGTTTTATTTTTCTTTACAGGTAACTGTGCTGGTCCTTTTTGCCCTTGCGTTCTTAACGTGTGTTGTATTTCTGGTAGTCTACAAGGTTTACAAGTATGATCACACCTGTCCGGAAGGATTTGTTTTCAAGGTAAATTGCACACCCGTTCTAGAGACACAGGAGAGTATGTAATATTCCGTGTTGTTCTATGCATAACCTTGATTAAGTCATGCTGTACTGCACAGAATTTTGTGATTCTTCTCATAGGTTAGTGTGCTTCCTGCTACGTTTTTCTTATTATCTGAGGTTGTACTATTGCACAATATTAAAAATGTTTTTATTTTGCTAATGCTTTAAACATTGAAAATATAGCAAAAATCCAAACACTGGTGTCCTTCAGACTTCATCTGCAGTTGTCCAGACAAAGCCCTCATTTAAGGGTCATATGGCTTAATGTTGAATGGTCTTTCAAAATAAAAGAATGATAAAACCTGGAGAAAAAAAATTCTGGAATATGTGTCAGAGAAACAGTAGAGTGATGTTCTCATTAAGAGTAGTAGAGTTACATGAGGGTTATTTTTGTAGGAAGAACTTCTTGTTCTAGAACAGTGACCTCCGAGCCCTACTGCCACAAGCCAAAAGTGATGCCAAAAAAGGGAAAATACATTTATTGGAAAAAAATACTGGTTCTAACCAAAAGAGAGGCTGGGCTGACTTCATTTATGTGAGGTGGTAGTGCTGGCTCCTCAGTTATGACCTGGGCTGAAAGTCAGAAAAGTAACATTGATTTCTGTTGTAAATTTAGCAGGGTTGAACTTGGCTGTAATTAGATAAGAAAAGTAGCAGTGAGGATGGCAGTCTTCCCTCTAATTTTCTAAAAATATTTAGTCACATAATGAATCAAATGAGTACCCAGTATGAACTTCAAAAGGAACTACTTGACAATTCAGGATTTCTATCTGTCACTGCAGGCACATAAATATCTTACAAGAATCCAGTCCAAAATTATAATCAGTGATGCCCTGTTGGATTAATTTAGCTTCAAGCATTCAGTTGGTTACTACTTTCCCAGCAAAAGATACTGTGGTTAGAATACTTGGCTGTAACTCAGGAGATCAGCTTTCAGTTCTGCTGTTGGTTTTTTGTGTTGTCTTAGACAAGCACTGAAACCCTTCTGCGCTCGTGTCTCGTGGGACAATAGCCCAGTAGCCCTTTTTCCCCCCCTAAGCTTTCTCTTGGCATAGAGGAATTTGGAATATGGACTATATGTTCCTACCAAACTTGTCTTCATGTGACCGTCACTTGACAGGAACAGCCAGTTATGTGCTCCTATGTAAGTCTAGCAACAGTCTCCTGCTTCTGCTTCCTTTCGCACCTTGTTGTCCTCTCCTTTGAGTTGCAGCCTTCTGGCTTCTTTTGGCTTTTCTTGCTAGTGCCACAAATATTTAAGGCAAGAACAGTTTCTTAGCTACATTTTAGTTGCACTGAGTCTGGTTGTGTTTCTTTCCTTAGGGTCCTGTGTTTGGGACAGAAGTTAGGCAGAATGTCCCATAGCTTGTGCCCTTTTAAGGTGCAGCACATATACAGGGCTGTGTTATGGTTACTCTCCTGGTGTTTTTTTGGAGGCTGCTTAGAGCTGCTTGATCGCATAATGCCAGAAGGCACGGCATCTTCAGTAATGTAACTCTAAAAAAGAGTTTTACAGGATAAACATGTTGGCAAATGACACAAGGCCTGAAACTACCAATGTTGAGATGAATTTTTGTTTGCCTGTGCATCTGTTTTGGGGAGAGTCCGTGATATGTTATGGCATAGCTTGGCACACATGTCCTAGGAGACATGAAATCTGTCACCTTGTGAGCAGTGTGTCAGTGGACTGGCTTCATCCTTAGGTAGACTCAAGAACATTTCTTGGCCTGGATGTCCCCAGGTTTCAGATGCTGATATGATTTCCTGGTTAAGGGCAAAGGTGTCCCTGCCTCAGGAAGCCTAGTTCTGTAGGAATCTCTACATAAAGGCTGAGCTATTGCAGCTGAGTCAGACTCGCTCTTCTCTGCTTTGATGCTCTCATACATGGAGCAGTTCCAAACATTTCTGCTGTCCTACGCCTCCAGGAGTTGAGGGTGTATTTTAAAAGGTGCTCATCTTCCTTTGTGCAGCAGTTTTAACCTGCTCCAGCCTTATTTCTGTGCTTGCTTAAGCTGAGACAGCCCTAGTACTGCTGCTATGCTGATTGCTCCTCTGAGAACTCTTCACTGCCTGTTGGTGAGACTCAAAACTTGAGTGCACTTACATCCTGGAGGAGTTTCTCCAGGACTTCAATATGCTCTGTACCATATTTGTTCCCCTTCAGCTTTTTTTGCCAAAGCACCTGCATTCTGTCAGACTTGTGGACAGTACCACAAAGTCATTTCAGTGCACTGGAGACCACAGCATCATCTGTGTAATTGGGAATTACTGACCCAGCAAAGTTAACGTGACAGAAGATACTATTTATAAGAGAATACCACTGGGGTCTTCATGTCAAAGGAACAAAAGGAGTCATCTTAATTCAGCCAGATATAGACTGGCAACCAGGGTTTTCTCTGGCATCAAAGGCCATAACCCATAACTAATTTCCAAAATTGAAGGGCTGTAAAAGAAAGAGACTGACTGTGGAGCATCTCACTTTCTCCTCATGGCCTTCTTACTTCTCTCACCTGGGAACCATGGAAACAAACAAAAAGGATAGAGAGAAATGTTCTGCACAGCTGAAAGTCTTAGGCAAGTGCCAGGATAACAATTGGCAGCAGTTCCCATAGCTCAGTCACTGGGTGCTGCATGGCTTGCCTTGATTGGGAACTAAGCAAAGGGGCTGCTCCTGGGCAGAACACAAGGGGCAGTGAGTAAAAGGAGAGATTTTCCCATCTTTTCTAGAAGAGCAAAATCCTGAGAGCAAAAATGCAGTCAAGATAGAAACTGCTGTGTGTTTCTTTAGGCTCTTCTGTCAGATGTTGTGCATGTTTATGACTACGAAAAAAAACCAAAACAAAAACCATTACTGAGTCATTTTTGCCTGTTACAAAGCAAATTGCTTCTAAAGGCAACGAAGGATTCTGTGGCATTTTTAAGACTGTCAATCTTGGCTTGTCTTCAGCTCTAATAATTATATTTGCTTGAAATTCCTTGGCAGATTTCATTAGCTCAATGGGTTGTGTTCCTTCTCCCATTTTAAATATTTAGAGTTGTGACTACATCCCATGACTGGGTGAAATAATCACTACAAATATGTCTGTATCTGTATACTTATTAGCCATTTATCACATCAGCATTAGTGTCAGTTATCCCAGATAAAGCACGGATAATACTTCCAGAAGATGGCATGTTGATGTAATTCAACATGTGTATCAAATAGCTCTATTCCAGATTCCTGGATTAAGGTTTTATAAATCTAGGTCCCAGTCTTGCAGCTGAAAACCTCTGCTGATTTAAACAGTGCTGAGTGGGCACAGGTGCTGCTCAGCTGGGGTTAAATCCCTTCTGCTTTGTTGTGCTACTTCAACAAAACGGAGAGGGAAGATTTGCCCCAGCTGCTGCCTTGACAGAAGATAACAAATAAGGGGAACCTGGGTGGATGTGGTAACTTTGGGCACTGTCAAGTCTGACACACTTCAAGGCTTCTGTCACACCTGCAGGTTCAAGCCTGTGAGGTGTTGTCTCTGTGGGAGGGCTGTTAGTTTTGTGACAGTGAGGCTTCTTTGAGCCATCAAATGTGCCATGTGATTGAATTCCCCAGGGGCAGGCAGCTTCATAAGACTACCCATGGGCCTGTTGTTTTGGCAGGTCTCCGTTTTTATTTTCCTACCTTTTGATGCCTTTTTATCACACTAACGTTTTTAGGATGCAAAATTTGTATTAAGCCAAGACTGTCTGCTGGATCTTCCTCCTTTTTGTGCTGTATGATTTTAACCAGTTGAAACTGTTGTTACTGGTGCTTATTTATGCTACTTCTCTTTTTCTTTTTGTCGGCAAGGACAAAAGTGAACTTAGAAGTAAATGTGGACACAGTTGAGGTAGCATCTGGTCCTAAAACCCATGGAATTTTTGCACGTATTTTTATGCTGAGAAATTGGCAGTATTAAATTTTCTTTGCTGAGCTGTAGGAGAACAGTAGCAGTTCAAAGTTGCTGTGCCATAATACTATAAATTTTAGTCCTCTGGTGCTGGAAGCAGGAAGACTGAACAGCCTATTTCTTTTTAAAAGAGCCAGAGTAGAAATGATTAAACTTATTTTTCTGAAGCTGCAGCTACTCATAGCTTACAGAGTCAATTCACTTGCTCAAGTGACTGTCCTAACATGCTGAGGTATCAAGCAAGACTGCCTGGTCTAGCTGGTGTGGAAAGAGGACCTGCAGAGAGACCCCATGACCTTATGGGGCAAAACTTAGGGGTCACAGTATATGTCCAAGTTGTTTTTTCCTTCAGTGCAACCAGCTTCTCTGTAGGCTCTTAATCACTGGAACAGTTGCTAGATAAGACCTGTGACAAATGCACTGCACAGGCACACTCACTTTGGGTTTTAAGATGACAGCAAAATTTGGATTCCACTTAGTATTTAACCCTCTAAATCACCTTTTTCACTCTCCAAAGCTCTAAGTATCTAGCAGGTTCTATGTAGTGCTCTTGCACTCCTGGGAAATGAAATAATGTAGTCCCACAGTTACAGAGAGCTTTTTAAAAGCGTGCTGTTGGCTACATCTTTCTGACGAAGAGTGAAGTATTTTCTGTGTGTGTACACACTTGTGCATATGCTTGGCCACCCGCAATGTTTTCCTGTATGTCTTAGTTACTGGGCTGTAAAACTGTTCATACGCTGGCACCAATATATCTGTATTAATTTCCATCCCTTGGTCTGCAAACACCATAGTAAATTGCCTGAAGTTAATCTAATGGTAGGATACAGACAGCTGTAGTTGCAAACCAACCAGTTGGAAGTAAGTGGGCAAGAAAAAACAGCAAAATATGGCTGGAACTAGAGACTGAAAACTTTAAAAAATAATTTTAGGCAAGCATGTTACGTTAATTATGCTGGCATATAAACCCAGATTGGTCTTTCTGGCAAATGCATGAATAGTTTAAGGAGTGCAGGGAAGAACATTTTGAACACAGTAGGACAACACTGTAGTTAATTGCTGTATATTGCATCTTGACTCACAGAATGTGACTGTTGGCTTAGACTAAAAGTAAAAGGAGAAAAAAACCCTAATCTGCTGCTGGTGTGTGTGGGGCTGTATCTGTAATCTAAGAGACGGATTTTCATTTCAGAATAATCAGTGCATTCCAGCTGGGTTGGAAAACTACTACTCTGAACAAGACTCCAGCGCTCGAGGGAAATTTTACACAGTCATAAACCACTACAACCTGGCCAAACAAACCATCACGCGCTCCGTGTCCCCGTGGATGACAGTACTGTCAGAAGAGAAACTGTCTGAACAGGAGACTGAAGCTGCTGAGAAATCAGCTTAGTATGATAAGCGAATTATTAAAAATATGTAATTTGAAGGTAACTAAGGGACTTCAAGGAACTTTTCACTGAATATAATTATGAATAATTTAGAGGTTACTCATGTTTATGGTGCAATTGCTTCTGTTTGCTGATACTGCTTTGCAAAAAAAAAAAAAAAACCAAAACAAAAACTTGCTGCAGAACATTCATGGGCATAACCCCAGGTGCATATCAGCATTGCTGTAGAGCTTTGACACCATTTTCAATGTTAAAAAAAAATCCAATGCTAAGATATGTTCTTGCAGTTTATTGGATACTGATAGATTTCATCACTGGATTTTCAGGGCTTGGACCTTAGATAAATGATGTGTTCTGTTGTCTGAACAGATACTTAATTTGTTAAGTTTTTTAATTCTCTTTGTCATTTTGCAAACTGAAACACCCCAGCCATAACTAGAGTGATCTCTTGTTTAGCTGAAAGCTGTCAGTAATATTTAGTTTGGGCTCAAGCAAGAACAGTAGTCAGCACTGATGTCGGGGGCGTAATGTAATGACTTGTATGGAGAAAGAAACTGTCAGGTCGCATTTTTCCTTATGTTTCCTTTACTGTTGTTTATTTGTAAGTGATAATGAAGTTCTCTGCAACAAGGCATGCTCAATGTTTTCTTATTGCTGTCAACAGGATTTAACTGCATTTCCACTGTGGCTTTAGCATCTTGGTTAAGGATGTGCACTGAAACACAAACTAGATAGACATTATGGAAAAACACCGACAGTTTTAGTGGTGGGTGTCGAGGATAGTGTAAAAACTATACAGTTCAGGATGTTCTAATGAGAAATGACATCTTTTGATGATCTTTTGATCATACTTTAAGAGTACATGTAGTCTACTATGTCATTTGTTGGTTACAACTGAGGGAGTAATATGTCTAAATTTTCTCCTGTATTACATTCACATTTTCCCTTCTTATTAATTAGAAAGAGCTTTCTGTTTATGTATGGTTTGCAGTTTGATACTTTTTAAAACACAGAGCATCACAAGTGAAACAGTAGCGTATTAGATACCACAACTGGCTGTTTTGAAGCTACATGTGAAACAGAGTGAGGAGTAGAACTGTTTGTGTATGGCTTGGGAGGGGAAAAGACGTAGAAGAACATAGTATTGTGGATGCACGTTAAAGTTCCATTGTAATTACAAACTTACCTATTCTTTGTGTGAAATCATGTTTTCATTTTTATTATAAATCTTAAATATACATTACAAAAGGACATTATTAATTTAACATACAAAACAAGTGTGTGAAGCATCTAGGCAAGCAAGTCACCTTTTTGTTCATGTTACTTGAATGGGACAAGGGGTAGTGGACATGTCAAAAGTTCCTTTTTTTTTTGTTTTGGTAGAGTCTATTACAAGATTGAAAGGGAAGCATCAGTATGGGCTGTTTCTCAAGATCAGTAGTAGAACAAACATGTTCAGCTCTACTTCTGTTTCTCTCCAGCAAAATTGCTTTATCAATGCCTTTCATTCCAATACAGTAAAAATAACCATTATGACTCAATGCTCAAGGCTTGATAACGAAATGTGCATCACACAAGGCAGCTGTAAAAGGCTGTTAATATATTAAGTCATCATGGTATGTGGAATGCATCAAAAGCAATAAATTATGTGCCAGTTTTTTTCTTTGCATTTAAAAATATCAAGCTTGTGTTAAGATCTTCAACACATACCATGTTTGCAATTTTTAACAGGCATCTGCTTTATTGAATGTAATTAATTCACATGTAACTTTTGACATTTTCACTCTGTGCAGAGTAAAGAATAAGAGCGATGCTGCTTGTTGCATATAATGTATAGAAATATACATTTCAGAAGAGATATGAAACCACACACATTTCATCCCAACGTATTTACAGAGGACATTCAGATTTTACAGGATGGAAAGATCTGTTCCCCAAGACTGTCCTACATAGAAATGATTCATGATACATCTCCTCCCCTTAAATTTAGGACAATAAAAATTTTAATGCACAAGTAAATACTGATGAGAAACAACTTCTTTTTCTCCTCGTAACAACAAACAATAAAAATTAGTAAGCCTTACAATCTAGGAGAAGCAGATTGCTTATGCTTCTTGAAGTCAAAACCAGTTTTCCTCTGATTTAATAGGAGGGAGTTTATTGATTCTTATCTACAGTTGGTTTTGAGGTATTTTTTTTTTTAGTTAACAAACTGCTCCCAGTTTTAGTACTTGGACTTTAATACTGTCCATCCTTCGGCTTTGTTCCAGCATCCCAGAACATCTGTTTCACTGCACAATCTGTCTATGTTGTATTCTCTCTTTTCACCTAGAAGTAAAGCTCTTTAGTTGACTCCTTATCATTATTGCTACTAAAAAATCAAGCTGATTTCTCAGTCAAGTAGTTTCAAAGGATTAGAAGTAGAGGTCATAGATGTGCAAAGTGATCGCTGTGTACTGAAGTGGTAAATAAACACCTGAGACAGTGTAGATACTTTTGCACAGTAACACTTCTCTCTCGCTCTGGGGTGGGAGCTGGACTTTCAACATCACAAGTGGGTGGCTGTGACAAAACCAGTATTGTTATTTTTTCTTCCATTAGCTCTGCTCCAGCTTGTAGCTTTCTTCCCAGCCCTTTTAAAGAGTGTTCTCTGAAGGATTAAGCGTGGTTTTATATTTGACAAACGGATTTAAAATGAAGGCTATCAGTTCCCTCTGCACTAATGGATATATGCACACACTTATTTATTGGAAAATATGTCCATCACAGAGGTATGAAAAAAATGCATAAAATATGTAGGTATGCCATATACCCAACTCCATTGAAAAAAAAGTCAAAAGTTTTACAAACAAAGCACGTAGACAATAGTATGTTTAATTAATTATCATACCAGTCCAGGAAAAGCAAGGAAAATGAACACATCACAAGGAAGAATAGGATCCACACTCTAAATCCAGCATTGTTTTTGATGGCCTGTGAGGAAAAGGTTATCCCTGTTACCATCACCAGTAAACACACAGAATTTCAACAATGGCAACCCAGGATGCCTGTTAGTGGCATCACCCTTCCCTCCCACGTGAGAAGTAACCACGGTGGTAGTGGATCAAGGGTTGGACTTGATGATCTCAGAGGTCCTTTCCAACCTGGCTGATTCTATGATTCTATGATAAGTAACATAATTTGCCCTTAATTTCAGGTAAATACAGGTCAGATAGGCTGTACCTCTTTAGAAGTCGCACTCAAAATTTTCAAATCAGACATTTAGGAAAAAAAAAAAGAAAATCCCAAGATCCCATGCAATGGAACTCAAAACATTAAGAACGACATCAAAAAGTACATGCTTCTAGATTAGTGTCAAGTTCCAAAAGTGAAATTCCATGATTAGAAGTAAGAAGCCCTTCATCTTTCTAATAAACATCTGAGTTAAACAAATGAAAAACCAACAAAACCAAACAAAAAACCCCCTGACACCTATGGAGGTTGATATAGCACAGTGAGTGCTCTCACAGCAAGTATTTTTCTAGGATTCTTCTTCCCAAAATTGAGACCAGCATGCACCAGGGGACCTGGTTTTCACTCTCATTTTTCAGATTTACAGATGGAAGATTTTTTTTTACATGGTACAAACATCAGTGTGAGTGAGAAAGTTTTGTATTTAGCACCTTTTGCTAATTTCTCAGTGTGGTTTAGGAAACTTAGTTCTACCTAAAAATGTGAAAAATGAAGCAAAAATAACTTCAGTTCTTGCCACATTTGATGCACTTTTCAGGAGAGCAGAGCAGTAAATAACATCCTCGAGATACCTTTTCTGTGTGCTCTCAGGAGGGCCATTTACTCAATAGCCTAATTTAGGAACTCTGTTTTTATTGAAATCTCAGTTACTGAAAGAAAACATCCTTTCCTTCTAATTACTACGACAGTGGAAGAGATTTTTTACTAGGAACATGTGAGAAGTGTTCACGGTGGCAAAGAGTCTCTTCTGCTAATGCTTAGCATTTAACTCTAGTTTCAGCCATTTCAGCACTGTCTTTTATTGTAGTCTGCAATTTCTGCCTCCTCCCCACCTTTTTTTTAAAACCAACTTCACAGGTGCTTAAATGCAAGCCAGGTGACCTTCATATTTAAAAAATTGATGAGGCCAAGTAGATTTCTGCAGACCTGTGAGCTATTCAGATCATGGTTAGAACTAATGAAAACCTCAGCTAACTTGAACAGTTTTCCCAAACCCATGTCCTGACACCCCAGCACCCACTGCACCAGTCCTGTGGGGGAGCTCTCACGTGCTGTTTAAAGCAACACTTGGGAAAAACTGAAAGTTAAGAGAAACAAGTGAGTTTAAAACACAACTTCAAGACATTACCTCTCTTATGTCTTCGTTGCCTTCTTTGATATTCTCTGTTGCACCCACAACTAATTGATGGATATTGTCAATATCAGTTTCCTGTTTTAAAAAAGAAATAAAACTGAGAAACAGTAATGAAAGTTAGGAAAAAACCACTTCCAAGCACTTAGAGAACAAGCAGAACTCAAAAATAAAATCAAATCTGGTATTACTAACATCTTTGTTTCATTGATGCAAAGGTATAGAGTAATTACAATTAAGTTGCAATTTCTTTATCTGTGATTTTATGAGCCTGGAGACCACCAAGATCAGCAGGAAGTCTCCCATTTATCCAGAATCAAGTTTAACCTGTCTGATATTTCCCAGCTCTTTTGGAAGAGGTGACACCACTTCCAGAAAGGATGTTATGAAATAACACATTTAACAGAGCACCAGTTCTGAGGCAGAGGAATCATCCTAACACATGTTGTGTTTTCCATTCCCGGTACATACTAATAAGTAACAACAGTGAATATCTTGATTTTGAATTTGAAAAACAAACAAAAATCTTTTCCTTCACATGTGCACCAAAGATTCATTAATCTTATGTTTACACATTGCATGCAAGCAAGAGCAAAATATCCCCAAGAAAATCTTCAAGCTTTATTTGCTGCTGCAGTATTAAAATACACTAACCTGTTGCAAGACTTTCTCAGTGAATATCTCTTGTAATCTGGAGATTTCCACCACTTTTCCTTCAATTTGTCTTGGCAAAGAAGAGAAATAGTCTATTAGAAACTAAGTGCAAACATGTTGCTGTTGCAGATTCAGCTCTCCAGCCCAGTAAGTGGCTGTTCAGGAGGCCGCTGTTTTGTCAGCTGTCAGTGGGGCAGCACCAGTCTGTGATCAGGGCTCGGACGTTTGTGGTTGGAAAACAACCAGCCCATAGAGAAGCCCTGGAAAAGGCATCACCCAGCAGCGCTCAGCGAGCTGCCTTCACTGCCAGGGGTTCACCTGTCTCCCTTCTTCTGTCTCACATAACAACATCCATGGTGGGCCCTAAGCAGCTGATTTTGACATATCCTCTTTATATGCTACTATGACCTGTGGAATTCACCTTGCCTGGGACTAATAATCCAAAAGTCACTTTCTAGCTTGAGTAGCTGTTCAGCTGTTCTGCACAGCAAGGGAGAGTGAACGGTGCTGCTGTAAGCACAGCCAGGTCTCTGCACAGGGTCAGCAATGGCACCTCCCCCACTGCTGTCTGTGTATGCAGTGGACCACAGGATATGAGTGGAAAACTTGGGTAAGGGAGAATGTAAACCTTCCAAATTTAACAGTACTATTCTGGATAGTTTGTGTGACCCTCAGAATCATTCTTTACCCTGTGGGACAGCACACAGCACCCTTCCTGGGCGCTCCTGTTTCATGCCACCTCCTCCCACACCACTCCAGTTGGTGCAGGCAGGTGTCCTGCAGCCAGTACACTGCGTGTGGGTGTTGTCCAGGTCACAGGACTGGCACATGCCCCAGTTTGTTGAGTAACAGAAAATTGTACCTGACTTCATCAAAGAGATTGTTCATTTCACCAACAAGTCTCTGGTTCTCCTGTTCAAACTGGAAAAAGGGAGGAAATGACACACATGAGTTCACATGCCTGGACTCGGGGACCTTTCTTAATGCCCACGGTGATAACCAACTCCCACCCTTTCCTTGCCATCCATTACAGTATGTCTCAACTAAAACAATCTTAAAGTTACTCAAGTTTCTTTGCAGTAAGGAATGATACAGTGGATGAATCTGTCCTTTCTGTATTATTTTAGAAATTTCAGTGGAGAAATCTTTCATGCTTGTGAAAGCATGTGATTCTCTTCATGCCATCTTTGCGCTGTCCTTCACATTCATGTACTGCCGGTGGAATGAATTTAGGAGCCTTTAGATTTTGCTGCAGTATCAAATACTTTACAAATGCACTGGCTGTAGTTATTCCAAAAGAGCTCCTTCAATTAAAACTCATGAGTATTTAATGAAACATTTAAATATATTGTTAGCACTGCATTTGTCAAATAGAAGGCTTTTTGCAGGAAAATAAGCTTTGGCTTTTCAAGCATACATGACTCTCAGATAATTTGGGACTCATTACAGAACAAGTGACCATGCAGCAAGTATGATGACAAGATTTGTGGAAACAAAATCTGCACAGCCATAATACTGGAGAGAAGGGTCTCCCATGTCTCAGTGGATCTTACTGGAAAACACGTGATGAGGGCTCCCACACTGCCACTGTGCCCCACACTTTGTGCAGTAATATTTTTCATCTTGCTTCAGGCCCAGCAGAGCCTAAGAGAAACAGTACCTGACTCTCTGTAAGCAGCATATTAAATGTCAACCTGCATGCCTTAAGGTGAAGTTGTTACTGCTAAAAATCAGAAATTTGTAGATTTAATCTCACTGAAGTGAGTGTTAAATGACAGGTATGAGTTTGAAGAAGGATAACAGTGAATCTCATAGAAAAAGGTTTAGTTTTCTGACATGGGCAATTTATGTCATAAAGTATAAAGAAAAATTACTTATTTCTTTAACATACAGATTTCTTTTTGTACTAGAGGTCACTGTCTACCTGATTGGCAAGAATAGCTTTCTCTCTTTGGTTAAAGGATTCCAGAGAGTCTAAGAAGAGGGTTATTGGGCACTGTCACCTTCACTGTGGGGTAGAGGGGGAAGGCATCCAGCCCCATGAGGTGAGGGGGAACAGAGCAACATACTGCACAGTTCCCCGAAGTCCCATTGATTTCCACTCTAAAGACCCAATGGTTTTGTTAAATAAGAAAATATCGGTGTTGCAAGTCACTGCTGTCTGTAGTGACTCCTCCTGCAGAGCAGATCATTTGTTAAAATATAATTGCCTAAAATACAGTGATATTTACTTCACAGTGGTAGATGGTTAAAGGTGTTTCATCACTGAACATAAATGTTCACAGCGTTGTATGGCTGGTTTTGGTAGAGTCACCTCACAACAAAGCCAAGGAACAGAGCAGTGAAACAGAGCCACGAGATCTAGCACTGCAATGACTGGTTGCTCCTTGAGTGACTAAGGGGGGCCACCAAGCTGTAATTGTTTTTCTGACTTCTGTAAGGATAAGTATTTCTGTAAAATATTCAACATCAGAAATTCCCTATTTTGCTGCCTTAGTAAAACTGAGATGACAACTAATTTAGAAGACAAATTTTAATAAAGAAACAGTGAATGATTTTAATCCCTTACAAATAGCACAAATCCACTTGAGAAAGTATTCTTTAAAAAGTCCCTTTGATACTTAAAACCCTCCACTGGCACAGATTACCTTCTAAACTGCTAAATGATCTTTGCAACTTGAAATCATGGCTGATGAAGCACTTGGCACATACAGCAGTTAAGATATGCTGTATGTGCCAATTGAACAAAGTCAATTGAACAAAGGGTTAGAGCACTGAACACATCATCTACCAGTGTGTCACAAAGGGATTTACATGATGGGAACCCAAAACCAAGCTCTAGCAGTCAGTATAGCTCAAAGGTTTATGGCTTACTGAAGTAACCTCTTTTATGACAGTGAAATATTCAGTTACCAAAATACAGTATAAAGTGACAAACTGCTTAATATATGGCTAAAAATCTAATGCATAGAACAAATCATCACCACTCCTTTTTGTTATCCTATGAAAGAAATCACTAGATATGCTGTTCCTGAATTTAAGACATAACCAACCAAAAAAAGATAGAGTAGATATTTTCACAACTCTAAACATCAGAGCCAGATTTTTCCCCAGTCAATGCAACCAGAAGATATCTGCTCACAGTAACTATAAAAACCCTTAATACACCTGTACTCAGAGTTATAAACTGAAATTTATTGTGCAAATCATGCAATAACCTACAAACATTTTGAACAATGTCAGGCTCTCTCCTGAGGATAAAATACTGATAGAAGTTGCTGCTCTAACAATATGATAGGGCTTTAATTCATTATTTTATCTACAGGAAGGATCACAGAACCATGACTGAGATTTGTTAAGTATGATTTGACACAACATATCCCAGCTTAAAACCAACACAGCAGTTGTGTAACCTACCCTCTTTATAGAACCGTTTAGGATGGAAAAGACCTTTGAGATCAAGTCCAATTATTAAGCCAGCACTGCCAAGGCCACCACTAAACTGTCCCTAAGTGCCATGTCTACATGTCTTTTAAATCCCTCTAGGGATGGTGACTCCACCACTTCCCTGGGCAGCCTGTTCCAGTGCTTGACAACCCTTTCAGTGAAGAAATTTTTCCTAAGATCCAATCTAAACTTCCCCTGGGGCAACTTGAGGGCATTTTATCTTGTCCTGTCACTTGTTACCTGGGAGAAGGTAACCCCCACCTGGATACAACCTCCTTTCAGGGAGTTGTAAAGAGTGATAAGGTCTCCCTTGAGCCTCCTTTTCTCCAGGTTAAACACCCCCAGCTCCCTCAGCCTCTCCTTATAGGACTCGTGCTCCAGGCGCTTCACCAGCTCCATTGCCCTTCTCTGGACATGCTCCAGCACCTCAGTGTCCTTCTTGCAGTGAAGGGCCCAAAACTGAATACAGGATTGAAGGTCCTTTTCCAATGGGTAGTCTTCCAGTCACTCTGACCCCAACCTGTAGCACTGCCTGGGGTTGTTGTGACCCAAGGGCGGGACCTGGCACTTGGCCTTGTTGGACCTCATACAACTGGCCTCAGCCCATCAATTCAGTCCATCCAGATCCCTCTGCAGAGCCTTTCTGCCCTCCAGCAGATCAACACTCCCACCCACCTTGGTGTCATCTGTGAACTGACAGAGGGTGCACTCAATCCTCTTGTTCACATCATTGATAAAGATATTAAACAGGACTGGCCCCAGTACTGAGCCCTGGGGGACACCACTGGTGACCAGCCACCAGCTGGATTACACTCCATTCCCCACCACTCTCTGGGCCTGGACATCTGACCGTTTTTACCCAGGGAAGAGTGCACCTGTCCAAGCCATGAGCAGCCAGTTTCTCCAGGAGAATGCTGTGGGAAGTGGTGTCAAAGGCTTTAGTAAGGTCCAGGTAGACACACCCACAGCCTTTCCCTCATCCACTAAGTGGATCACCTCGTCTTAGAAGGAGATCAAGTTGGTCAAGCAGGACCCGCCTTTCATGAATCCATATTGGCTGGGCCTGATCCCCTGGTTGTCCTGCAAGTGCTGTGTGATGTCATGCAAGATGATCTGTTCCATGACCTTCCCCAGCACTGAGGTCATGTTGACAGGGCTGTAGTTTCCCAGACCCTCATTCCAGCTCTTCTGGGCTGATGGGTGTCATGTTTGGTGACCTCCAGTCAACTGGGACCCTTCCAGTTATTCAGGACTGCTGGTAAATTATGCAAAGCGCCTCCGTGAGCACTTGAGCCAGCATCCTCAGTACCCTTGGTACCCTTGGTACTCAAACCCATAGACTTGTGTGTGTCTTAAGTGGCAAAGCAGGTCCACTGATAATCCACCTTGGATTATGAGAGCTTCATTCTGCTCCCCGTCCCTGTCATCCAGCTCAGGGGGCTGGGTACCTGAGAACAACTGGTCTTACTATTAAAGAATGAGGCAAAGAAGATAGTAGGTACCTCAGCCTTGTCCTCAGCCTTTGTTACTATGTCTCCCCTTGCATCCAGGAATGGATGGAGATTCTCCTTAGCCCTCCTTTTGTTGCCAATACATTTCTAAAAACATTTTTTTATTGTCTTCTACTGCAGTAGCCAGATTAAGTTCTAGGTGGGCTTTGGCCCTTCTGATTTTCTCCCTGCATAACGTTAACCTGTCCCTACATAAATTTAACCTCTCCCTGCATAACCTAAAGGATTTAGATGAGCAATGAAAAAACCAATGCACATTCAAATGCTCAAATTATATCCTAGTTACACCTACATTTACCCCTTGGACACAGATTTACCTGAAAATCAGAATAATGGATCTAGTGAATTTAAAGTCTTTTAGGAATGAAATTATATAGAATCCAACTTTTACTAATAAAGGTCAACTCTTAGCTGTAAGTTTCCGCAAAAAGGCACTGAAAGAACAGTTTTGCTGTGCAACAGTCACCACATACATCCCTAGTGTTTGTAATTCAGCTAATTATAGTGTTCTTAAAACAAACCAAAACAACAACCCTAAGAAAAAAAAATCTGTCCACAGAACAGAGAGGTGGTTTGCGCAGCTCTGAGCATCTACATATTGTGGCAACATTTACATATTACAAAAATAAACAACTCTGTTTACAGTTTGTCAACTCCTATAATACGTATTCAAAGCCAACAGTAAAAATCTACCTGACAAGAAATGACCCTCACTGGGGAAGGCTGTTCTGGTGAGAGGAGGGTGTTGTAGTGGTACCTCCCTTTGTATGCTTTTTTCAATTCTACTTTTTTACTATCAGTACTAACCCCCAAGGAGTGCCTAATAAGCAGTTTCGGATTGGAGATTTTAGGAGTCCAGAAATCCTTCAAATCATTAAACTATGAACACAGATTTTTCCCTTATCTACAGCCTTACTCTGAAAAGTAAAAAGGTACAATAGGATTTCATGAAAAAGAAATGTATTTATTCCCAAAATATCATGACAAGGGATGTAACACATTTAAAACTTAATTACAGTGTGAGGCCTATAAAACACAACCCCCATTTAGCAGTCAGTCAGAGCCATCACCTTTGATGCTCATTTCCCCGGTTCCTCTGGAAGCAAGGGGGCTAACAGGATTCTGACTAAAGACAGGAGAACAAAAATATGCAAAGAATTCTCTTTAATAAGAAAACAGAAAGCAGGAGTAAGCCTTCAGATTTTAGACTGGCACTCAAGAACAATATGAGAGCATACAGAGCGGCCTCTGAAGAACCTTTTCTGTTTAACAAACCAAACCGTAATTACATGCAACTTACTCATCTCTGACTGGAAGGGTGATGCATATCATGTCTGGGAACACTTCTAATAACTGCCAGGGAAGCTTCACAAACTCCTTCTGTAGCAGCCCTTTCCATTAGTGAAGCTCACTGTTCTGAAATCCGCACAGCTACTGACTGAAATCTTTTTCTTTCTTACTTTATATAAACACAAGGCAATGTGTGCTTATGTAGAAAGGTTTTCTAAGAATTTTGAGCTATGTTCAAAATGATAAATTTTAGGAATAATCAAAAAATCTGACAAATTGTCAGCAACCATGCCTTTGTCAGAAATTTTCTACTATATCAGTTCAACTATAAGCAGAATTGGATCAATCAATACATAAACATGCTGGTAACAGGGAAATGCAAAAAAGTTAAAATTCATGAAATTCTGTTGTGACAGATATCTATTCCTTCTGATCTTGACAATAAAAAAATAAAAAGAAATAAAATGAAGTATAACTTCATAGCTATACTTAAACAGTACAACTGCTTAAGTTGTGCCCTAAAAGCCATCCAAGAAAATAGGGTCAACACTTTATTCCTTCAGAAGTTTCATAATGCTTCTTCTGATGTTGCTTTGACTTCTATTATTTCCTGACTAAAAAAAAGCAACTAATGATTGTAATTTTAAAAAATCAATTTTAATTTCAATTGTTGAAAATTAATTGTACTAATTTCATGTCTCCATGTAAATATTTTGTAGCAATGTTAAATATTAGTTGCTACTAGAAGAACCAGGAAGACACATGCAAAAGGTGTATCTTGTTATGGCACCATTCTGCATAAAATGAATGCTAAAAATTAATTTGGGCAAATCTGTATTATCTTTTTAACACATATGAATACAGCAGAAAATACAATAAAACGGACAATAAGACACAAGATTAACTTACCATTTGTATTTCTTCAGGTGACAGCTCATCTTCTCCTTTGCCATCCCCCCATAATCCAAGGTTACTTTGGGCATCAGGCAGATTCCTGTCTGTAAAAGAGCCACCAAACACCTGAGACAATACAGGGCACTGAACAGTACAGTGAAAAATAACCTTTCAGCCATGTTAGACTGCTGATGAAATTGTTGTATCTCCTTTGTCAGTAACTGAGATTCACCCTACATTTACAGCATGAAATTACATTGATAACCTTTACCATCCAAACTGGGCCAAAAGCCTATGTGCATGTTTAATTTTATGCACTAACATACTGACAGTGAAAGATATAAAACAACTCACAATGTACTAAGAGTTTTTAGGGCACAAAATACTGTGGCAGTTGTCTTTCAGCAGACAAAACCACAAAATTTTCAAAATAACAGTATATACAAACTATTATCTTCCAATGAGACTTGACAGTACCACCAGCTACTCATTCCAAAAACTAAAAACAGAATTTCGAAGATAATTTGTGCAAAGTTCACAGGACAAACTCTATCTCCTCATGCTGTTCAAACTTCCTGTTACAGCTCAAATCCCACACCACACTGTGCAAGGGGTCTTCCTGCATATAACAGGAATCAGCTCCAATCCCACAAATTAACCACAAGACATCAAAGTTGCTTCATATATTTGAGTAGTACTTCCCCTTTGATTAAAGCTAATCATCTGCATAAATCTTTGCAGGAGTCGGGCATAAAAGATCTTGAATGGCTATTTCTGGGATATTCCCTTCTGGAAGATTTAATTTTAGGCTTAATTATATACTTCTGATTACAGACAAAGAAGTTAGAATGGGGAAGAAAAGAAACTATGCTAGAGGAATCTACTGTTTCTGAAGCTTTTTTAACATCAGTGTTTAAAAAACACATGATAAGATTGCAGCCTTGAGAGGGCCTCTGTTCTCTCCACTGGCTGTGACATTTTTACAAAACTCAGAGATTTGCACCACCTCACAATGGATCAACGATGAACCTGCTTGGACTTATCAGATGCAGGTTGCAAATTAAAATACAGAAAGATTTAGCTTTTACTTTTTCATACATTCAGGCTTCCTATTTATCCCAGTAAATTTTTTCAGGCATTTATAATTATTTTAATTTATTTTGTTATAACCTTCTAAACCTATTTTTTTCAATTGCATATGCAGCACTGATGCATCAACATTCAGATACTAACTTGTCTTGAGAAGCCTCTGAAAGGAGTAGGCCTATTTATAAACACATATATGAAAACAGTTATTAGGAGAAGTTTTCCCTTTTATCCTTCACAATAGTATTTGTGAAAACTCTTGAAAAATAAATATCATAAAAGAGTATTGTTGTGTATGTCTCCTTTATAAATTTTTTTTTTGGTTTCCTAACAACCAAACCAGGATGCACAAACAATGGCAGTGTTACAAATGAGGGATGTGGATAAGGAATATAATAAATTTGAAAAAAAAAAAATCAGTTCTTTCTTTTGAGTAATAAGAAATAAACCCAAGAATAGCTTTAAAGATTTTTAGGAAGTATTTGACTCCGTTTCTTTCCATGGGGTATTATCAGTATTTCAAATCTATTTCACAGAAACACAAAACTAATTTGTTTAGGTAATCAATATATTTATATTTTATCAAAATTACAAGAAATTATTTACTTTATTCAAACAAAATAAGATAATTAGTTTATGGAGGAAAAAAAAAACGATATGTTCCTGTTTTATCCCAGAGGAACCAATTACTTTCAGGCACTCTCAGCACTGTTAAAAAACCAGTACCTGTATCCAATGTGATTGCTAATAAGCAAATATGGTAAGAGGCAAGCAAGAAACATGTACCTCCCCCTTGGGTTCTTCCTGTCACTGTGGTACATTTTGAGCTCTCTGCAGCTTTCAAAGAGCTGACAATAATGTTTTTCTGCAACTCAACCAGCAAAAGCCAAACTACATTTCTGATTCAGAAAGAGAAGCAGTTAACTCATGATGAAGATACAAAACAATCATCAAATCCTCTGAACCCTTTTCCATGCTGAAAGGAGACAGCTGCTAAGCTTGTGGACCACTTCAAAAGCTACTCATTATTTACATTTATTTCCATAAACTGTCAAATTTGTAATATGCAAATAAATACTGTCAGCATATAAAAGCAATCTCCAGAGAGACTATTTTCCTACCATGAGGCATGTCCACTATAATTCTAATGTAAACAGGTGCTTTGCCTCGAAACAAAAGTAACCACATTTTGTTTTGGTTTCTGCCAAAAAAACCCAGACACAACCCAAGTTGTGCTTTAGCACGCCAAGTAGGACATTCAGCTGTTCACCAGTGTTCAAATTATGGACAGGACCACAAGCTGTTCTCAGAAGTATCTTTACAGAGAGATTTAAAACAAGGGACCCAGGCATGCTGATGATGGCTAATTCCTAAAAACAAATTATCACCATTCTCTAAATCATCAGCATCCTGAATATGAAATAGTTTATTTTTAATGTGATCATTTCTCCAGTTTTTTAAAAATTTGAAAAGTTACTTGGAAAAAAAACCCAAAAATCAAAGGCTGTAAGATTTAAACTGAGCTTCTGGTTTCCTAGTCATCTTGTTCATGTTATTTTCACGCTTTGACAACCACCTACCAGCAAAGTCACAAGGCTGATTTCTATAAGCAGCAGCAACCAGCACTTATCCTTATGTGAGGAATCACAGGCTGTGTGCATTTACAAACTGTTTCAGACAGATTTGTTTTGATATAGAAGTTCCATAATTTTCTAGTCTAGTCAGCAATCCCTCATAAGGACTCCATCAGCATCACTTGTGTGGCAGGACCCCTACTTTCTCATAAAAATTAAAGCAAAAACTCATAAAAGTGAAACCCGAAGTAATCAAAATTAACATGCAATAAACAAAGCTGCATTTCTATTTATTGCAGTGGTTTGCTGTGTCCAAGGCAACCAAAGAACAGTATTTTCCATGGTGTGGTGCGGATTTTTGGAGCTAAAAATTGTGATGACACTACGTGGTGGGAGTGCACACTTCCAGAGATTGCGGGGGCATTCGGTGACAAGGAAAGAGCACAGGGCAATGAAGATGCTACTATGCTGCTGCTTCTCTGGTGGCACCAGCTCACAGCTGCAAAACACTGATAACGTGTTAAGGTGAAACTCGTCTATGTGCCTGTGTGCTGCATCACTTAGGACAGACTATAAGAAGGTAGTAACCGCTAGAAACGGCACGTAATCAAAAGCTGTACTTCTTACAATAAATTCAGCGTCGGGGGCTGATAGGGCTGCAGAAGTACAAACTGGTTAGGAAGATAAGCAATGACATATCAGAAAATGTTCACACGCTGTGTGATAATTCAGTATTAGAGTCTTCATCCAGAAGTGGAGTACCCACTTCACATGAATCCACCCTCTGTACGGCCCTGGAATCGGTCTCACAATATGCTTCTCAAAAGCCTGATCAGCTCAAGGAAGATTCAAATCACAGCAATTGGCCTTTCTAACAAGAAGGAAGTACTATTGACCAGACAGGCCTTGCCACAAAAAGTAGAATATAACTACATTTTATTCTTACCTTTACTTTCCTCAGCAGAAAGTTTTTCTTCAGAATCATCTAAAGGATTTAATGAAGATTTTTCAGGGGATAGAGGTGATTTGGACACATTGGTCTGCTCAGGTTCAAGTCTGGACCTAGAAGAACAAGAGCCTATAATTTAACTGATACTACACAAAAAAAACATTTCTCTAAAATGAGAACCACAGATTACTAAATCCAATATTTTAACTCTTGCAAACTTCACAGTA